>NC_087247.1:37685919-38022169 GCF_037042905.1 Lytechinus pictus
GTATGTCGACTTAGTTCATGGCCGTGCAGCGATCCCCTGGCGTTTTTCTTCTTTTCTTTTGTCTTTGACTCCACTTTTATATCCTCTGGATCATTTCCACTCATAGCTCATTCCACAGAACAATCTTGAACCAAACGTATAGTATTCTTTCTCGGCCTTCTGAGTTGTTTTCTATATTTAATTACGCTAGGGGTCACCGTCACACATACAAACGGAAGTGAGTTGAAGACAGAAAGATATATAGTAATTAGTATACATCTCTATGGTTGAAGACAACAAGAACGGTACGGTAGCTCGACAGCTAGCTGCGCCGGAGCGGGCGGCCGGTCGGCACAAAGCAATTCCGCAACCAACTGTGTTTTTTTTGCAAGAGCCGCGTCACACGCGGATAAATATGTCATAATAACACGTCTGCTACGTTATCGACTGGTGAGAAGATCTCGATCAAATTTCATATTATTCACCTTGAAATTATTCCTTTAGGGTCTATGGTATCATTCTGAGGGAATTCACATATTTGGAATAATAGTACGGCCACAAATATTTTAATCATTTCCTCTTTGCAAGTTCTATGGCTCGCAGATACAACTTCAACTGCATGTTATTCCATATGAAGGAGTACGTGCATAGTACACAAAACGGCACTGCCTTGTTCACTACACCGGGACTGAATACCCCCCGGTGACGTCACACTCAAAGAACACCCTTCTCGGTAGGCATTGCAGGAGCGAACTCAGGGAAAATGGGTAGGGATAAATCGTTCAAATTCACTATTTTGAAAAAAGAAAATGGGGGGTCGAATCACCTATTAGTGTTTGGGGGGTTGTAAGGTTGCTATTAATGTAAATATCTCAATATTTGGAATCGTCTTCTTAATTCAACTTTAAAAACAAAGATAACGATACCTGTAAAACTGGAGAACTATTTCCAAAGCTCTGTCTTGAAGGATCTCTTTCTGAATTCAGGTCTTAAGCATTATATCCAGTTTCATCAAAGTAATTAGATAAAAATTACTCATCATTACAAATTGCATTATATTTAGTGAAAAGCATTACAATATGTGTATAAATACCAAATTCTGTATATAGGCCTATACATCATACATGTACATGAAAATTGAATGATAATATATAAACCTGGATTGGTGATGTATTCCAAATGATTCATGATGTAGTATCATTGTATATACAGAGGCGTCGATCCTGGGGGGGGGGGGGCAGGGGGGGCGATCGCCCATCCAATGAAAATATTGGGGGGGGGGCAAACATATTGTTTTGCCCCCCCCCCCCCAATGATTCCGCATGTGCAAAAATAAAATAAGATGGTAATGTTACACAGAAATCAGCAAGCGAGATTGAGCTACACAACTCGTCTTTATTTAATATCATGCTCAAATTGTCCACTTTTCAGATTGGAATATAAAAATTTTCAGCTCGCGCTTCGCGCCCGCATCATTTCTGTTTTAAAAAGTAAAACCCCATACTTTTCATGATTAAATAGGTGACTAGAATGTCCCGTTTTCAGTTCTAAACCTTAAAAGAACTCCTGTTTCGATTTGCAATAATCTTTTGTTGGATATAATCTTGTTCTTTATTAAAAACGTCCATTAAACTCATTTTTTTTCAGATCGAAATATAAAAATTTTAAGCTCGCGCTTAGCACTTGCATCTATTGTTTTTTTAGATACCCATCTTAATCATTAGTAACAAAAATGCTTAGAATATCAAGCTTTCTGGTCAGAATATAAATAAATTTCAGCTCGCCCTCGGCACTCGCATTATCTGTGTAGTGAGATATGTATCATCCTCATGAGTTACTACAAACAGTCCTAAACAGGCACCTTTTTCCTGTTTTCAGGTCAGTATACTAAAAAATTTCAGCTCGCGCTCGCATTAATTTGTTGGTGAGATATGTGTCTCTCTCTCATGAGTCATATAAATAAATATATATATATATGCATATGTGTGTGTGTGAGTTTGTTTGTTTTGTGTGATCTTTGGAAAGTTGAATCATGATTTTGCCCCCCCCCCCCAATCTGAAAAAAGGGTCGACGCCCCTGTGTATATATATATAGTAAAAATAGTTTCTTTCTTTAATAAGTTTTTCAATCTCTCTCTATATATGTTTTTGAAAGATTATATGTTAAAATTGATGTATATTTTCTGTTATAATGAGATATGTTTAAGTGGACTTCAGGGAATGCTGTCGTGAAAACACTTTCTTTTTCCTTAACATTTCATGAAAACTATGAAAAATGTGCAAATGTGAGATGTGCACTAAATACTTTTATTACACTTGTAAAAAAAAATAATTGCCCCATTGAGCAGCTCGGTCCGTTTACTCTATCGTTCGAGTCTTGCCCCCCCCCCCCCGGAAATATTATCTGCGTGTGGTCATGCAAAATGGCATGACTAGAAATCCTACATTTTGAAAAGAGCATTTGACAGGGTAAGACTTTACCCCTTTTTTCAACATTTTCTTTTATGGCGCCGATGAAGTGCAAAACTATGTGCGCCGCTCGGCAGTGCGCCCCCCCTTTCGCCAAAAGCTGGATCCGCCTATGCTTCCTACCTCGAGCGATGTTCGTGCAGGCTCCACTCCACTTCACTACCGCTACACTACGCTCCACCTACCCGAACATCGAGCCTGTGAACCAATTCAGATATACCAAGTCACAAAATTTCAAAATCACACCGATTTCAAAACGTGTATCGAGTGGACCTTCCTAATATAATTAATAGCAACACTGATGTGTGTTGCTCCCCTCTACGTTTGTTGCATACAATGTTTTGAAATTGGCCATGAATAATACGTGAGGAATTTGATAATGGCCCAAAATCACAAATTTTGAGGATAACCGGAGGATGGAAACCGAGTGAAATACGGGTGTAATGTAAGATATTAAGTCATTCATCTTTTTCGTTAGGCCTATATATTTTTTAAATAAATTTTACGATTATCAATATCATGATTGCCATCCCACCTTTGTGACTCGGTATATCCGAATTGGTTCACGGGCTCGATGTTCGGGTAGGTGGAGCGTAGTGTAGCGGTAGTGAAGTGGAGCCTGCACGAGCATCGCTCGAGCCTCGAGGTACCCAATTTCTAGACAATTGTGAATGACGTTAGAGTTTAGAGGCAAAAGAGCTGAAATATGATATCTCTACTGTTAGTGATTTATGTACCAATTGGCTATCCATACTCAAACCACAACTTTAAACCTGGGTTTAAGTTAAACCCGACTTCAGAATACGGGCCCCAGTCTACCTGAAGCTCCTCCATCCAGCTACCGTACCGGTACCGGTAAACGCCCTGTGCGCCCCCCGAGCTGAGGCGTCTGAAACACTTCGGTCTCCGATGCAATCTTGCCGGCTTGGCTCCACAATGCAAACTACCATAAGACATAACGTTATAACTTTAATAAAATTTAGACTCTACTTACCTATTTTGAGTTGTTTTACATGTAATGTAGCACATGTCCGAGTTTCGCTTTGACAGTCAAGTTGTCGACACTGCTTCGTTGGTAGGAAAAACCATGGATCATTTGGAGGAGATGTAGTATACCTACAACGGAATATAGTCGAATTAAAGTTTTCGGCGCGCCATCGCCTTGCGCTGATGTCGACTAGAGATGTCGCTTTACTCAACTGTACTGTGGTATGGTGCCATACCATACCGTATATAATTTTCTTCTGCAATTTTTCACCTATACCGAGGCTATATCATAATTGACATAAAACTACCCGAAATATTAACAGGAAATGCTAAGTAGACCTATCACGTCTGATACAAATTCACCGGTAATTAAAAAGGACACGAGTATAATAAAAACAAATGAAATCGTTTCTAATAACGGAAGAAATCAGATATTTTTTTATGAAGAGGGGATGAAAACCATAAAACTTTTCCTACTGAAAAAAATGCTTTTGAAAACATTCCAACTTATTACAGACGAAAAAAGGGATGATTATCTCAGGTGTAGGCCTATGAGACGAAGTAGAGATGAAATATCAGTCATCCACATTATATTTTCAGACACTCCTATAGTGTTGGTGTGATCAGTGCCCGGATGAGTGATATCTCCTTGGTGTGATTGTGTATGGATGAGATACATGTAAACTCCTCCTTAATTTTGATTAGATTACACTTTATTTTGCTAAAGTGTCTTGTAAAACCTACAGGGTCCCATAAATGAAACTGAATTGAAAAAGATTTCAAATTTAATTTATTTTTCGGCATTTTTTTAATGGCCCAGCTGTATAGGGCTAAGTGTCCTTTCAGGGCCGATAAAAAAGATATATCAAATAATACATAAATAAAAGAGAATCATTTTAGGGATGAAAATGCGCAGATTTTTTTAAAAGTGTCATTTCACATATAGGACACATCATTATTTTGAAATAAAAGGCATTTTTTCCGACGTGACTTTTTTCGGTCGGGGTGCCCCTTTCTCCGGTGCTGACGCCCTAGAGACAGAACCCCACTCCATTACTCCACATAAGATGGGGGGGGGGGATTTTGATGTAATAATGCAAAAAAATCCTCCCCCAAAACAATTTTTTCTCTAAGCATCCACAACATAAAATTTTAGGACAAAGCTAAAGTAATAAACTGGAATACGCTTTCGCTTTCAAAATTATGCAAACAATTATAGATTTTGAATTCCCTCTGATCCCCTACCAATATTGCGGTTTAGTCTGACCCGTTGGTCAATACCCATCGGTCTATATCTGTCTATGGTCTAACGACCACTTTCTCTGATGGCAAGTTGGTGTAATATGCTACAATATGTCCAATTTGACTAAGATCAATTTTGTCTAACATGCAGTTGGTATGATAACAAATTTCTAAACCTTCTTAAGTGATTGTCATCAGTGGGGCAATGAATACAAAAAATGAAGGACCATGCAGAACCTATAGCGTTATGATGCAACATTTTTTTAAAAGCAACATTAAAAAGGACATAATTTAAAAAAAAAAAATTTGTAACACTTAAGATCCAAAATATTTTTGTGACTGAGGACAAAATATGCAGCCCCATGGGTTCCTTCATTGCTGTCAAAGTTTAAGTTTGCACAAATCAAAGTAACACTTCATAAAACACCATGCATGAAAGAAAAAAAAAAGAAACATCTCCTGAAAATATTTATTGCTACGACCTAAAATGGTATCAAATTATTTAATTGGAAGAAGACATTACAAGTTTTAAGACGGGGTATTCATTAATATATTAGAAAAAGAATTGTTATTTTTCCCCATTGGTATTATCATCTACATTGTCTTATTCATAGGCCTACCAAATACATGAAATAGAATGCTACAACCCTGACAACTTACAGAATACGCAGAAACTCAGGCACCCCTTCCACAAAATATTAAGTTTTTAATAAATTCCATTGTGAACACCTGCACAAATTATCTTTATACACTATTGCACCTATGTTTTCGAACCCTGTACATCTACAGTATGTATTCAATATAAACTTTACAATAATTATGCATAAAATGCAATAAGGTGACCTTTTAAGAAAACGACAATAACAATGATATTGTGTATTATTTTTTCTGTCACATGATATCAAATGTCAAGAAATCTGCGATGAAAACATAAACATAACAAAGACAAAGTATGAGAGAGAGCAACTAAACTAATCAATTTTCCAACAAAAATGGTAAATGTTAGGCAGTCATGCTAAGCCTATGAAAAATGTTTAATAATTAGTTTAATAAGAAGAAGCAAACGGAATGAGAGATATTAAAAAAAAACCTGCTGGCTTAACATAATTATTATCATGATATTCAGGAGATAATAGTTAACACCTTTAATGCTTTTATAGGTAAATAAATTATAAAGCGGTGAGCAATTTCTTGAAAATACGTTTAACATGAATTGAATTATAGAAATCAATAACGGCCATAATAATTTCAGTGCACTTTTACTTCAACAAATATTTAGTTTGAAATATACAGTATTAGAGGTTGAAGCATTGGTGCATTGGTGATACCAATGCTTCAAAATCTCCCAACAAATTAACATTACCAACAAAATACTGTCATATCCATTTTCGATTTTCAGAATTTGTTTTAAGAATCAAAATAATTTTCTTTGCGATGCAGAAAGCATATTTTTAGGCGTCTGCTATTATTTTTTGGAAAATTTTAGCCTGAAATTCCGAATCGAATTTATTCGATTCGGCGTAAAACATCCAATATGAGATATGTATTTGGGTATAGCCCAAAAAAGACTAATGAAATGCACAACTTGGGTGGGTGTAGTTATCATTAAAGCATAAAAGCAACAAATAAAAAAAAACTTTCTAATTAACATTTTTCATCTGTGAATGTAGTATTAATTATTTGTACAATATGCAATGTACTCAAGGTTTGATATAATAGAAAACCTTTATTTAATGGAAATCAATATCACTAAATTATTACATATGAATTATTTTGACTCAAATACATACGATTTCTGTAAATACTTCAAATTCGTCTGGAGTGATGTAAAGGGAATATCACCTCATTTTCAAACACTCCCAAAACAAATCAGTCTAAATGACTAGTCAATCGGGTCAGCTGGGTGCAACTGTTATTCTAGTCATATTTGACTATTTTCTAGTCGTATTTTACTAGAACAGAGTTATTTCTGACTAAAATATACGTCAGAAACGTGTCTTGACATATCAGTTACACCAAACTGACTACGGATCAAGTCAGTTTGACTGATTGTGTTTTAAGAGCAAACAACCACTGCTCTTTTGATACATCGAAGAAAATAACATCCCAGTATGATTTCTTTGTTAAAGCACAAAGTGTAATCAATGAACCACAAATTAACAGTTTTACCTATCAAACTTATGGCAGTAATAATCGATAATGATTACATTCTTTTACAACCTTTACAAAAAAATAATGATTTTATGTTTGTCCTTTTTTTCTCGATTCCTTACCTACTAGTTCCTATCATTACTAAAAATCTTTCCACTTGGGTTGGTTTCAACTTCAATGTAATGGGAAACAATGTTCTGGTCGTTGATGTTAATTCAGCAAAGGAAAATAGAAAACCACTCACTTATACAGTGCTTGTATAGTGACTGTACTACGAGCGCTGATTTTCTAGTTCAAATTTGAACTAGAATATCAGCACTCGTAGTGCAGTCACTATACAAGCACTTGAAGTGCTTAATTAGCACTTCATTTTTTTTTACAGTGCATAAACCTATATAAGTAGAAACATAGTGCATATCATATCATCTTATCATATCTTATCATAATTATGTAGATGGTTTGTTCCGTGATACTCAAGATAATCGAAAGCGATTTTTTGCATTTGTACGGGATCAGAGAAAAGGTTCATGTCCTCATACAATTGATAATAATGGTAGAGTAGAGTATAAACCTGAAGTGATATCTGAATTGTTTGGTCAATACTTTGCATCTGTACACAGTGCTGCTGGTGAACTCCCAGTTGAACCTACAGAGTGTGAATATGCAATTCCCCCTTTAAAGACAGTTTCTATACAGGAATGTACTATTAGAGAACTGATCACACAACTACCTAACAACAAGTCCCCTGGACCTGATTGTATAACACCACGACTTCTAAAATCTTGCAAAGATGTAATTTCTCCTATTTTGCTCCAAATATTTAATTTAACGCTTGTAAATGGTAAACTTCCTGTCGCCTGGAAACAAGCTAATGTTACGCCTGTTCACAAGAGTGGCGATAAATCAAACTTGAAAAACTACAGACCTATAGCACTAACATCTATAGTTTGTAAACTGATGGAATCCATTATGGCGAAATCTATTAGAGCCCATTTGGATGACTACTGTCTGGTGAATCCCCAGCAGCATGGGTTTATGAAAGGTCGTTCATGTGTAACACAATTGATGAATGTAATTAATGCCTGGTTGAATATTCTTGACAAACCCTGTCCTCCAAAAATTGATGCAGTTTTCTTAGACTTTGCCAAGGCGTTCGATGTTATGCCTCACGATGTACTTTTGATGAAATTAGCTACACAGTTTAATATAAGTGGTAATATCTGGAAATGGCTTAAGTCTTTCTTACAAGACCGTCAACAGCGAGTTGTTTACAAAGGCTGTTACTCAAGTTGGTACTCGGTTACTTCTGGAATACCACAGGGTAGCGTAATCGGCCCGCTCCTGTTTGATTTACTCATTAATGATATTTTTTCTAGAGTCATGACTGGCACTGGTCAGATGTTATTTGCTGACGACTCACTGGTTTTCCGTGCTATCCATACCCAAGAGGATGAAAATTTATTGCAGTCTGACCTGACGGCAATCAGTGACTGGTGTAAGAAAAATGATATGATACTTAATATTTCCAAATGTAAGGTTATGCGAATAACCCAAGGTAGAAATCCTGGGCAGCCTCATTACCATATCAACAACTTGGCTCTCGAGGTTGTCTCAGAGTTCAAATACCTTGGTGTTATTTTAAACAGCAGAATGACTTGGTCAAATCATGTTGATTATGTGGTATCAAGGGCAAACCGCATGTTAGGCTTCATTATCAGTGTAGCAAAACATCTATCCAGTGACACTTTAATGTGTTTGTACAAAAGCCTTGTTCTCCCACTCATTGAATATGGGCAACCAGCCTGGTTTTTACATAGTAAGGGACATATTGATAAAATTGAAAAAATACAAAGGCGAGCAACGCGCATTATTCTCAAGCAGAGAAGACAGGAAATGGAGTATCCCATACGCCTTCAAAATTTGAAGTGGTACACCCTCAATTCTAGACGGAATTATCTTTTGATGAGTTTTATTGTTAAAGTACTATTTTGCCTCATTAAATGTGAAGCTGTTGAATATAATATCCATGTTAATCCAAGACATTTTGAAGTGATTCAATTCAAACATCTAAAAGCTCGCACCCAAAGATTGCATGGTTCTGCTATTCATACATTTCCTCGTGTGTGGGATTCACTACCTTCTACCTTAAAGGTAGATATTGTACTACTGTCCTTTCACACCTGGCTTAATAAATTAAAACAACATGTATTATCAACCGGTTGAATGTAAACTCATTTTATTTTCAACGAATTTAAATTTTAACTCTGACAGCTTTCCAGATTTTTGTAAGCTTTGTTGTGCAGTGTACATGAGACTCTAACGTGTTTTTTTTTCTGAATTAATTGTTCCAAATTCCTTACATTGATCATAATTATTCTCAGTTTACATCAATGAATTTGTAAAACTTGCTTTTGGTCATATATTGCGGGGGGACCAGTAATCTCTTGTCTCAATCATAATGTTGGCATTTCAGCCTACATGTATAGGGTCTAATCAAACTTAATTTATATGCCAATCATTTTGTATACATGCATGCTAAATCATTTATTGCACAGCGCCCTCTTCATTCAAATTGTGTCAATCTGGGCACGTGCTCACATCTAATTATTATTTGAAATAATTTTTTTTTTCTCGTGAGCTCTACTTCTACCCAGGTTGACACTTCTTCTTTTTAATTCTTGATTTAATTCTAATTTAATTTGTTGTCATCTTCAACAACTATATAGTTGTATTTTACTATTTTGTAGTACATGTATGCATGTTATTTTTGTAAAGTCACATGGATTGGAAAGGAAGACCTTCGGGTTATAGTTATTTAGTTAATCTTTTTCCTTTCCCGGCATCCATGTGACTCTCCTATTCCTATTGTTTGTATATGTTGTTTATGTATTGATTATGCCGAATAAAATAATAATAATAATAACATAGCTAGCTGACGATATATGTATAAGTAATTATGAACAATACGAATGTTATGATCTAGCTTTCCTGAAATCTAAACATGCGTTTCAATCTATGTGAAGAGATTGCTTCCGATTAACACTATTTTTTCAAACCGAAAAACACAGTTAATGGTTAATCCATATGAATGATAAAATCTCATTCTGCACCAAAAATATCCCAAAGTACGATGACAACTTTAGCTACGGTCATGGTAAGATAATATTTAGAATTCCATTGTAATGTTTGCAAGGAACCTTTACGGGTAGGCCTAAAGCCTTCATAAAGAGTTGTTACTAAAAAGTAAAGTTCATCATAAATTATGAAGGTAGCTTATACAAAGGAGCACAAATGGGTAAAACATGATAGAAAGTTTAGCAGGAACCTTTTCAGCAATAACATATAGTTCTGTGACTTTGTGACGTCAGATACGATCAGCCATTGAATAAAAATTCCATAAATACCATCATTTTTCATTAGTACAGAAAATTTAACACCAGTGATTTTTTTCAATAAATAATCAAAAATGTTTCAAACACATACTTCTAAGGAAAAAAATAAGAAGACACCATATAGTTGCAATTCTTTTAGGGGCCTGTATGGAATGTACAGGGGGCGCACGCATGTGACGTCGCAAAATGATTTACAACTCTGTTACTCTATCCGAATTTTCAACGACCTTTTACTATTACGTTTCTTTTATTTTATTCTTTTATCGAAACCAGTCTGACTTCATGACATATTACCTTTTCAATACAACATTCAAATGTACTAGGAGCCAACACTCTCCAATGAATGCCTACTCAATACTTCACTCAGTCTTGAGTTGTCCAGTGGTACTTTTAAAAAACCCAACGTGTCCATGATAATTCCGCAAGATAGGATTTGATCCTACTTTCTTAAACATTTTACCCCTCTTTTGCACAGCAGGGTACAAATTGGTATTAATAAACATTCCATATTTTTTGCATTTCAAGTGCACTTTGACGAGGTCAAATACAAAAAATTGCAACCAAGACCAGAAAAAACCAAAACTTTTTAAAAATAAGTTTTCATATACGAGTTTTAATGAGAACCCTATTTTCTTATCAATGTCATGTACAATGTCTTGAATACATCCCTATGTTTACAACATCGGATACATTTCATAATCCCTTTTTACGTGAAATTTTGAACAATGGTGGTTACATCTTTGATTATGAAGTGATCTGTGTTACCTATTGCAGTCTTGACAGGGCCGTCGATCCATTTTCAGATTGGGGGCAAAATCGTGAGTTATAAATCAACAATAATACAAAGGCGCCCGATCGCAAAAATCAAACTCACACACATTCACACACACACACACACCCACACACACATATATATATGCATATATATATATATATATATATATATATATATATATATATATATATATATATATATATATATATATATATATATATATATATATATATTATATATATATATATAAACTCCTCAAAAAAAGTTTGGAAATCTGACTTTGATCGAAAATCCCTCCTCGGTCTTAGTAAATATCATTGTGTAATTAATATTAATAGATAGATCATTTGAGTCTCTTTAAAATGGTACCCTACATGATATGTTTATGGTTCACATAGAGGTGCAGTGCCTTGAAATGTGGGGCAAGGTCAAAATTCAAAAGTTGCAAAATGACACAATATTGAGTTACTGCTCTTTTTTTCCGTAGTGATGAGTGAGTTTCTCAGCGGTTTCTTTTGTTTTTATGTACCTTAACATTAACATGGAATCAAACACACCTCTGCACAAGCAAACGCATAAGAAACCAACAAACATGCATGGGTATTTCAAACCACGGCTCAAACCGTGTTATCTCACAGAACACTGGCGTACCTAGGATTTTCCAGAAGGGGGGCAAATTTTTTGGAGGATATTTCGTCCGCGAAAAAATTTGACAAGCAAAAAAAAAAAGAATTGTCTTCGACCACAAATAAAGGATTTCTTACCACAAAAAAATTTGACATGCAAAAAAAAAAAAAAAAGGTCTTCAGGTTCATAGGGGGCACATAACCTGTATCAGTTGTGACTCGTCGGGGGGGGGGGGGGGCAGGGATACCTCCCCTGCATGAGTTGTGACTTGTCAGGGGGGCAGTCTGCCCCCCCCCCCTTTAGGTACGCTAGTGTCACAGAACCATCACTACATAATCCACAACAAAACATAAAAAATCAAGCAGGGGCTTGATTTAAATGGATTTTTATCTCTACTGACACAGACAAAAGAATCATGTTCTGTATTGACCCTTCATGACTATTTCTGCTCGTTTTGCAGCTTTTCAATTCAGACCTCATCCAACACTTTTGAATCCTGCTCTTTTCGTGATGGCATGATCATAATAAGCATGGTATCATTCTAAAGAGAATTAAATGATCTTTTGAATGATGTCAAATATGCATTGTGTAAAATTGGGAGTTGGGAGAAAATAATGGCCAAACTCAGATTTCCAAACTTTTTTGAGAGGTTTATATATATATAAATATAATATTGAGCATTTTTAGCAATGTTTGTGATCCTGAACAAGATGCGTATTGTAACTGAATAATTCTTGCGAGCGCGAAGAGCGAGCAGAAATTTTTTTGTCATTCCGACCAAAAAAAAAAAAATCGAAAATTCTAGGCACGTTTTGTAATCATGAACAAGATAGGTATATAACTAAATAATTGATGCGAACACGAAGCGCGAGCAGGAAAACTTTACAGTTAGACCTAAAAATAGGACACTACTAATGTTTTGGAAATCATGAAAAGATGGGTAATTTGGTATCTTCCTACATTAATTATGCGGACTGGATTCTGGGCATTCTGAATACATTTCTTTTATAATGAAATCAATAATGCGAGCGCGAGCTGAAAAAAAAATATTCCGATCTGAAGAAGGGTCAATTTATGCACTATTTCAAGCACTGTGTAGGGAAATTGTGAAGTGGATATGGATCGCAATGAATAAATGGTGCAAGCGCGAGCTGATATATTATTAGTGTTATTTTTAAAATTTAGGACCGGGATATTGTAAAGACATAATGTCATATGAAAATGATGGCTATCTTCCTATTCCTCTTCCTAAACTTGTCGATATTCCAATCTAAAAAAGGGACAATTTGATTAGTAGGAATTATTATCTTATTTATTAATCTAAAAAGCCTAATGAGAGCGCGAAATTTGTCGATATCAAGGCATGAAAACTGGACATTTAAGCACTTTTATAACTATGAATAGGATGCATGGGTTAATATATTTCTAATAATCGATGCGAGCGCAGATCTCGAGCTGACATTTTTGATCAACTGTCATGGAAAGGTTTTTTTTTTAAAGTAGTTTGTTAGAATTAATTCAAAGATATACATAACTCACCTGGATCCGCCTATAGAAAAGGGGGTTTGCCATTTTCTTGTTTATTCATTGCCAGAAAAGAATTCTATGCTTATGTGATGAGATTCCTGCGTAAATGTAGGGCCTACCTTAACAAAAGTTGCAATGATAGATGGAATCATGGAATGGCGGAGAAATCATTATTTTGTACTGTAATATAGATGTAGAAACTATATTTTATATTGTGTTTGCATGGTTAATTTGCTGATTTCTGTGTAATATTATTATTTTTTTACTTATGGAATTATTGGGGGGGGGGGGGGCAAAACGATATGCTTGTCACCCGAATATTTTCATTGGTGGGGCAATCGTCCCCCTTGCCTAGTCTGCTGTGCTAACCCTTCACTCGAGTAAAGAGTCTGAAATTGCAGACTACTCATGCCTTGCGTACCGAAGGCCATCTCGCAAGTTTTGTATGTGCTATACTTCGCGTGGAGACGCACTTGTTGATCAAAGTTTCAACAGGGTCTGTGCCTGCAGACTACCCCTTGCCCCCCCCCCCCCCCCAGGATCGACGCCTCTGCCTCTTGATGTCTTGGTGTTTGTTCATATTCTTACAACATCTATGCTCGAAAGTTTTTCCTTCCTCTCATTTCCATCCATGCAGAAGATTACGACTATACACCACTCGTTTAAACATGATAATACTAATGATGTAGCCTACGTTCTGGTGTCATATTACACTCTAAAAACGAAGTGCTAATTCAGCTCTTAAAGAGCGTGTATAGTGACTGCACTTCGGAGTGCTGATTTTTTAGTTCAAATTTGAACGAGAAAATCAGCACTCCGAAGTGCAGTCACTATACACGCTCCTTAAGAGCTAAATTAGCACTCCAGTTTTTAGAGTGTATTAAAAATGTGAAGGACAAGTCATGTAAAATCATACATTAGGATAGTACATACGTAAAATGGTGAATATTATAATGCTAATATATTATGTTTTCAAGTGGTGAAAGTTGGTTCATCATTATATTTACATCCATTCGTCATAACGACAAATGTATCCAAATCCGTACGCTGTGAACGTGCTGCCAAACGAAATAACATTTATCGAGTATGTTGTAACAGGAACCACTCAGGCTCAGCACGGTTTTTTTATTCGTGGAAAACACATATTAAAGATAACGTTTTGCAACAAATTAGAATTCTTTCATCCATTCTTGCATTTATGACATAAGGTTGAGCAATCAATAATAGTTGGCTCGAAATTCAAAATTTCCTAACAAATGTGTTGTTGCTACTCGACTAGAATTAATTCGAGTAATATCTAATTCATTATACTCATGCATGCGTTAATGCAGGCAGGCGGAAACTACTTCCGATTGAGTGACAACGATATTAATGAAAAAAAAAGCGAAGAAGAATGTTATCAAACTCGTATAGATAACCATTCACAGGCCATGCAGACAACAGATAAATTGCCACATTATTATTTTTTTCTATAATAGAAGAAGACAAAAGAGAAAGGGGAGGAGTTGAAATTGAAAAGGGAAAGAGACCTTTTGCTTGACAACACGACAGAAAAATGAATGGAAATATATAAGAATTATATTCATAATAATTAGAAACTAGCAAAAGAGATGAGAGATTTCCATCAACTTTTCGCTGACATAATTTTACACTAAAAACAACTGGCAACGAGATAGAGAGAGATAGATGGGGGGGGGGCAAAATCCTCATGAACAGCTAATAATTTCACAAGCGTCAACTTTCAGTATTCTTGTAAAGTTCATATGAACTTTGTTTCTTCACTATCTGAAATTCCCGTGTCCGTAATTTCTTTTCTCTCGGTAAAATTGGGGATAAATTATTATTAGACATACAGCATCGTTGTAATCCAAGTCACAATTTGTGTGAAAGAGAAATAATGCAATTTACATTCGATCAGATGAAGACAGTTGTGCAACATTGAGACATAACACATGAATAGTCTTTAATAAATATCCACTGCCATTACTTCAGATTGCAGGTAGAAACAACTGACGATGGTCTCTTTTCCTGGAAACGTAGATCATATAATAGTGTGCTGTCTGACCTCAAGATGATTGATAAAACCCCCAAACAAGAAACAAAAAAGTACATATATTTCCAGTTTTTCCAAGGTTATTCCATGGCAGTCTTTCCCCTCGTAGAAAGAAAAAAATGTACAGACAACATCGAGGAAATCTGACGAAAAGTGCTGTTGTTTAGACTCAGATTGTAAGTCATGTAGATGGTGCATGTTTGACGGTCTTTGTTGCACTTGTTTTTTTTTTTACACAGGCTAATCACTTTAGTTTATACCACAGGTGCCCTACCTGTAAGGTACAGCGTTTTTCACAACATTTCTTGCATGACTGGAGAAGACGTTCGAATTCTTTCCTTGAAGATCTGATCTTCAATTCTCTGATCTCAAATCCGGCGATTGATACACAAATCACATACCTGACTATCTGATTCGCTGTATGTAACTGTAAGGGAATCGGCACTTAGAACACGCGTTTAATTCAAGCGGGTATAAGATTTCCAAAAAATTCCAAAGTCATATAAATATATGGTTGAAACATGCTGATGACGTATGGAGATATTTTGTGAATCATAATGATAATGCTCAGTAGTTTGGAACGGCAAGCAGGTAACAGGTAGCGTATTTTCCCACATCAATTCGTGAACCCTTGGTCCTGATAGCTCATCTGCTGAGATGTGGAATGGATGAAATCTCCTCTATCATGATTCCCAAAGCATGGTCTTTGGAGATCATTTTACACTTTAAAATTTTATTATTTCATTGATTTTTCGTTACTAACAAAATTTGGATATCCACTGCCTCCGAATGTGCTGCTAAACGTCAGAATGCATGGTGTTTAGATAAACATGAGACAGTTGTACAGGCGTCTATAAAGATATATGCTGATTTTACGTAATACTGGCGAGATTGATGTTGCAAGGAGTTGATTTCAGCAGAAGATAATTCAAATATTTAAAAATACATCCGCTATGTAGAATTTTAGAAAATCTAGTTGAGAAAACATATTGATGAATGTAGGAAAAACTCATTAATCCCGAGCACCGGTAATTCACAAGACGTATATAATCTCTGCTGATCATTAAATCGCCTTCACACAATGGCATCAACCTAATTACGACGTCATAGTTTTCCAGAGTGAGTAAATGTTCTCACGTTGTAACGACATGTCTTTTGTCTTTTTATTTCATTTCACTATTCAAAGTGTCTGATTCATACACTTGTTGGGGTTAATCAACTTTTAATTGGTTCAATTGTCTTTGGTCATAAATAAAAGCATGGCTGTGTCAGACGTCCGTCGATGGCAGGTCTTGTCTGTTGAGATGTGTTTGTTCATCATCAGAACCAGCAGCCTTGAAGTCAAACTCTGCAACATAAATAAACATAGGAAGAAGAAAGACTAAATCATAAAAGCGCAAGCATAAGAACAAAATTTATAACTAAGCTTTCATAATTTACACAACATGCATTCATGATTAGATATCCCTGCAATCAGGAACAGTGCATCTGAACATGCTGAAAGTGCTGATAAATGAAAACAGTCTTTAAGAATTATGACCCGAAGTCATCATGCTCGATAAAGGGTTATCAAACATGCAAATCATTTGCACTTCGTGAATGTCAACATGCCTCAGAGATTTTGTTTTCACTGAAAGACCAGGAATAATTGAAATATTGTTTGTGTATTGGGAAAGAAGATGGTTAATGCAGAAGTTTTCCTCAAAAGGTCTATCGAATGTGTGTCCACCATATTATTTTGCACCGAAATGATACTCGAATTCCATCTTCTAATTAGTTTCATCATGGATGAATGTAATACAATGCCTCTTACAGAAAGGTTTTGGGAACAACATGCTGATTATATTTCAAGATTGTTTTTGTATTGCTAGAAAGTGTGGCGATTGGGTTAAAATTTTCCTATACATTTGCATTTATATATACTTCATGCTGTTAGAGAAAGCGAATGTGCATGCTTTTAAGTCCTAAGAAAAGATATATTCGAAAGCAGCCAAAGTAAATATCCTGCCAAAAAAGTAAAAAAAAACACCAAATCAGATTTCAAATGTTAAAGCCAGTTATGTTTGTATCTGCTTATTGGATCCGTAGTATACCTGATTGGTTGTTTGCTTTCCAAATTATATTGCAGAATTCTAAACCGTATGTGAAGTGCAACACGAGAAAAGATCTTTGCAGAAGCAGTTCTCCATTAATTGTCGTGCTCCTATTGTCAGCTTAGTACATATAGACAAACACAGTCATGATGACCCTCCAATATCCCTTTAGTTCTGAAGTTCTGCGGAAGGTGAAAGTGCAAAAGATATCGCTCCAAGAGGTGGAATGATCAGTGTGTGCAAGCTAGTGTGTGTGTGTATGTGCATTAAAGGTGATTCTGATCAGCGAACAGTGTGGTGTGGGTATTTATGAGCTCATTCAGTGGTTCAATCATACAGATAATGTTAAAGGTTGTTGAAGCATTCTAACAGACACACGCACACACACAAATCAAGCTAATCTTGAACCCGAATACTTTGAGGTGCATTACCTATACCTGATGAGGTTGTATTCGACGTTGGCGCCGTGGTCAAAACAGGGCGTGGCTTCATCTCGCCATTGGGTCTACAAGTGTTTTCTGCTGACCCACACGCCGAACGGACCCGACTATTCATCACCATGGTACCCGTCGGTTTCTTGTTTTTATGGGGAGCAAGTACCACGATGTAAACTTTTGGCGCGAATATGCAGCCGAGAGTCACAGCTGCGCTGATGATGATGGAGAGGCACAGGAGCATTTGTTGAATCTACAGAATTTTATAAGAAAAAGAAGAAAAAAATGTTACCCCAAATTATAATAATAATAATGGCATTTATAAGTGGCTTAGCGCTAAATCTGTCCTATATGAAAATAATAATTCAATATAAAAATAAGGAACTGCTTAAATCAGACACTCTCATACACTTAAGGTACTGAATGAATATTACAAGGGTTGAAAATGAAGAAAACTTCGAAAACTTTCGATGCGTGGATCTGAGATGATCAAGATTGCGTCAAACATTATAATGTGATTAATCGAGCATTTTGAAATTAGATATTCCTCATATCTTTTTAATGTTGATCTAATTTTTGTTTTAGACATTTCTATGGTCAAAAGATAAATACATTAAAAGAAATCCCAAAAAATTATAAATTATGAATATTTACACTTAATGGGATATATTTTGATATGACAAACACAATACTTTTTACATCTGTATGGAATTCGTACAATAAACGGAAAATAAAAATATTGTTCAGAATAGATAGTGAAAAGGAAACGTAGTGAAGAAGGAAACGGACGGAGTGTGAGACACTAATCAGAGTGTGAGAAACTGAGAGAGAGAGGGGGGATAAGGGGAGGGGATGCGCGGACTGAAGAGGGAAGATACGAAACAGAGTCATGAGTTTATAGTAAGAGCGAGTAGAATACAAACTGAAAGACATGTTTACACGACAATCATGATAACCAGACTAACCATCCTCGGTTGTCGTCTAAACTTTCTCAGAGGCGTCAAAGTCATTTACATACTAAGCGGACGTTCGGTTTCTCAAAACAGAAATAAAAGTTAGCGAATCATTCTCACAGATTTATGATGCCATGTCTTATTCTGCATTCCCTAAGGGCTCTAAGAAATAGAATGACGTACATTCTGGTTTCTTTAAGACCTGTGGTTTTAGACTTTCTTTTGATTTGCTCTAGAAATAGTTTATATAAACACCAAATTATCACTCTTTAACTGCATACCAGTTGTGTAACACTAAACTGGTTTCCTTTTGTCGTATGGCACTGAAGATCACTACTCGCAGGATGACTCTTTTAAAGAGCATTTTTCAAATTTGAAAAAAAGTGTACATTTTAACCAAAAACATGATGAAATTAGATACGAATTTTGTGTTTGCCTTACATGTCCTCGTTGGCTATAATATGAAAAGTGACATATCACATTGTTACAAAGCAGAAAAGAAAGGAACGCGGATCCCGTTTTTATTACAAATCCATAATAGATTTGGGGAGGGGGATTATATTAAGTGAAGAGCATCTCTCTAGTTTAATGATTGAAGATGCTACACAACAATGCCAACATAGATATTTGTATACCTACCTTATAATCTGTTGCCGAAGTACCAAGATAAATTGGAATAAAGGCCGACCACATGATGCATGTCGTGTACATTGTAAAAGCGATAAATTTGGCTTCATTGAAATTTTCCGGCATTTTACGAGTCATGAAGGCATATAATGTGCATAAAAGTACAAGAAGCATTGCATATGCTAACGAGAGTGAAGTTGCAAAGTCTGTGACACTACAGTCAAGAATGACTTTGTTCCACGAAGGATAGTGTTTTTCAGTTTGTGGTGGGACGAGTATCAACCACACGACCACACCAATCACCTGGACTGATACTAAAAGCGAGCAGATGACCAACTGGGACCGTGGACTAGTGTAGCGAGGTCTCTTGACAGAACGCTTTCCGCTGTTAAATATTCTGTAGACGCGGTTTGTTTTGGTAAAGAGCGCGGAATAGGAGATGACAACAGAGAGCCCCAGGATGATGCGGCGGAGACAGCAAGTAAAGGTGGATGGTCGAGAGATGATGGTGAAGGGTGTGATGAAGGTGAGGAGGATACCGACAAGAAGTACGTAGCACAGCTCTCGACCTGATGCTCGTATTACCGGTGTGTCGTTGTAGTAGACGAACACCGCAATGACATACATGGTACTGAGAATCCCGATAATAGACATGGCCACGGGGACAATGGCCCAGGGTGACGACCAGTGTAGATACTCAATAACAATATCATCACATCCTGTACGGTTCTCGTTAGGGAGTGAACCCTGAGAGCAGTTTCTGCACGTCCATTCATCGTGGCGGTACTGCTGATACTCACATTTGGTGCAGACCCAGCAACATTCGTCGCCTTCGCGCTTTTTCCTGATGTGGTCTTGCGCGCAGGGTAATGAACACACAGATCCTGGTATCCGGTTGCTTGGTGATTTGTCTCCCCAATTCAGATTGGTTGTGTTGAGTCTTAGGAATCCGCTTCTCCATGACCCTATTGGCACGTACTTGTAATGATTATCAATCCTCTGGTACTGGTACAAATCGTAACTTCCGGGTCTGTCGCCATCTTTGTTAAACCGTACCTCACCACTGCTACCTGCAAGTAACCAAACCCATAATTATGATTATTTATGAAACATTTCCCCAAACATGTTAGAATATAGAAAATATTAAAGTACATTACGAATACCTATGGATTATTCCCGCTAAAAGAGTATACCAATGGGCATGACGATGTCACTAAAGAATCATTACTTCTTTTATTTTTTTTGCTCCTTCCCAGATGATAACTGGTGCTCACTTGATTTAATTTATCTACACTGTTTTCCTTTGAAGTACAGTAAATTAGGATTCTTCGTCAATAAATGAAATATATAACCGGGAAAGCATATCACGATTGGCTAGAGGGGAGGGGGAGGAGTTTGGAAGGAGTTTCTGCATTTTATTCATAAATCAATAAACTAACAGATTCATACAATAGCAATGATATAAATGAATACATTTTTTGTGTGTGTGACAATCGAAAAGATAGATAATTTATAAGACTCAAAACTGTATAATAAACTTAACAAAGCATGTAAAATAGTAAGTTGGGTAAAAAATGCAGGGGCCAGCTATAATGAGCAGGAAACTGTTTGAAACAATAGCAGCCAGGAGGGAGGGCTACATTGAAAGCGTAATGCACTATACAGTGCGTATCAAAAAAAGTTTACACTTAGAAAAAATCCTGTAAAATTATAAATTTGTAATATCCTGAAGATTTTTCCACATTTTAACATTGGTACAGATCCATTTAAGCAAATGACGATATAACTGTCGAAAAATATTTCTGCTCGAGTGAGCACCATTTACTTTTGAAAAGTTAGTGAAAAATGATTTGCGCAGAACTTTGAAATAGTTATACGAATAAAGGTAGACCTTAATCATGAAGAACACGTGGAATTTAGCTAGTAAAATTGATTTGAAGATATCTTTTACCTTTCTTAACATGTTCCTTTGCCCAAAACACTTCGAAGAGTGCATTGCGCCCCACCCCACTCCCCCACACACCAAGGCCATCGTGACGATATTTGCTTTACACTGAGCTGTGATTTACATGAAATGGCTTAAGCTTGATTTTAATTTTGTTAATCATTGTCAAGCTTAGAAAAAGTGTAGAGAATTAAGTATTAAATGAAAAATGAAATTTAAACCCACTTTGAATGATAAAACCTTAATGAAAAAATGCTGGAGATGTTTGATATAAACTTTTGTTCAGATTGATTTATTTTCTCCGATCCAGCTGGCACAAAAAGGGTAAAGTTTGTGCTTACTAAGTGTTGAAATTTCAATTTGGGTGGCAAAATTGTTACAAAATGCTTGAATGTATCCGTTTTATTTCAATTGACTAAAAGTGCAAGGGAAATGTATGAGAAATGGTTCGCATGCTTGGTAAGTTTGATTTCGCCCTTTCCCCTTGACACAGCGTGAAAACGAGCATTTCTGCGCAAACAGATTTCTGCGAGCTTTACAAAAATGGACAGTTCTCACTCAAGTGTAACATTCTGTCAAAACTTTTATTTTCATTGGATAGATGAGACCCAAACCCAAGATTATATGTGAAAAAAATTACCCACATGTTGTATATTTTTTAATTCCCAGGGCTTTTTCAAACTGTAAACTTTTTTTTGATACGCACTGTATATATATACTAGTATACATGTATATTAATAAAATGATGTCACGAAATATAAAATATTAAAATTTAGAAAACTTGGTGGGGGATAAGATAAAGTAATTATGGCTAAAAAAGTGCGAGTTAGTAAGTGGGTGAGTGCAGGTGATACATTTATGTGTACTTAGATATAAAAAACTTTTTCAATGAAGCTTTGAAAGAGATAAGAGACACAGACTGTTATGTGTCGTATTGTCTCATTAGTGAGCAATATTCTGGGGTTGGTTAGGTGGATATTTTTTTAATGACGCGTTGGATGAGTATTATTTGAAAATTTTTACATAAATATGGCTGTTCGGTATGTAATATCCTAAATTTTCAAGGTCTTTTAAGTTGTGAAATATTGGATCAGTATGTGCCATGTAATATGCATGTGTACAGATGCGAAGTGCTTTTTTAAGACGAAATATTATTTCTATTTTCGACTTACTGCTATACCCCCATACTATGTTGTAGTAAGATAAATAAGTATATTTCAGTCTTTTTGTGAATAGAATACATTTGTATCATCTGCAAATAAAATATATGATAATTCTCTAGATACATTCACAATGTAATTCATATATATGAAAAACATGGGCCCTAAAATAGATCATTGTGATACTTCACATTTCAACGTGCAAATATTAGATGATTTAGATTTGAAACAAGCATAATGGCGTCGATTGCTTAAGTAATTTTTAAATCAAGCGAGACCCACCCTCTGACTCCATCACTTCATTTTACAAAGTAAAACGTAATGATGTGATGACTTATTTTATCAAATGCTTTCGAGAAATCCATAAAAAATCACAATAGCGTGTTCCTTTTTATAAAGAGAATCAGAAATTTTGTCATATAGTTGTAAATATACCAGATCCGTTGAGTGATTATCTCTGAAACCGTATTGATTAGGAATCAACAAGTTATCACTGTTTGAAAAAGAATACATGAATAACCGCTTATAAACTATTCTCTTAAGTATTTTAGAACCACTCGGTAACAAATGATTAGGTTGATAGTTTGAGATAAGACATGGATCATCTTATTTATTTGAATTATTTTTGCAATTTTCAGTAGATCGGAAAAAATACAAGAGATCGATTGAAAATATGCGATAACGGGGAGGCTATAATATAAATTATTTGTTTCAATAGATAGACACTTATTCCATCATGCCCACAAAAATCTCATTAGTATTTGTTGGATTAAATATTAAGAATGTTCTGGAAAATCGTACAAGTATTCGAAAAAGTCAATATCATTAGATATTATTTTTTAAGCTTGGTTTGGGCCAATATCATTGAAGAAGTTATTAGATGCATTAACAACATCACTCGGGTCTTGCACGTATTGACCATTTTCTAGAGACTTAACGTCTTCATATGTTTCTTTTTCTTACCTAATATTTTTAATAGATTTCCATAATGTATAATTATTATCTTTATTATTTTCAATTTGATCAGAAAGTAAGATTTGCGAGCTAGGTGGATTATTGATGTTAATTTATTTCGGTATTTCTTGTATTTATTCTTTATTTTGAGTTGTAGGCGATTTTATGGATATTTTATAAGATTTATTTCGAGTAAATATGGATTTGATTATATTTTGGGTAATTCAAGGTTGTTTGTTCTTCTTTTTATTTGATTTGATTTTTATTAATGGCTCATTTGAGGAGAGGCATTAACATTTTGTTCAAAGTAAATATAATGCAAAGATTCTTCAGCTAAATCTACCTTCATGGAATCTATATTTTGATGGGTTTCTTTCCGTCGCATTATGTTTACTTTATCACTAGCTTGGAGTAGGCGTTTATCATTTGGATACATTGCAAAACAGGCAGATGGCCTAAAATATCATAGTAAATTGTTCCATTACTTTTCATTATCAAGTGCATTAGAACAAATATTATCAAGTATTGTATTGGATATGTTTGCGATTTTAGTAGGTTTATTTATAAAATGATAATAAATTTGTGAAATGTTGGCCGAGTGTAGTATAGAGAAGTGATAGATCAATATTCAAAGTCGCCCGTGATATAAATATCTTTGTTTTGACGCTATTATCAAATGTAGTTTCTTAATGATTATGTTCAGTTTGGCTTTATTGAGCTACCATACACAGACATACATATTTATTACATCTCAATAATGATGAACCAACTGCCTGTTTTCCTTAAAAAATATATCTATCTATCTGTCGTCTATTTATCTATCTATGTCTATCCATCAATCAATTTGAAGTCGGCTTGTGCTCCGCCACTGGTTATACCTGATTTGGTATAACAGTGTATTTTTTATGTAGTTTGAACATAATTAATTGAATATCAGTCTAAAACATATAGTTAAATCGGAAATGTTACTCTCGATGCAAATCAATCGTGTTTGGAGCTTTATCAATAAACAAGTATAATTTCTCATATGTCCACGTAATCAATGGAGATTGGAAAAAATCGACCATTCTCATCGGGGAGTACAAATTGGATCAGTAATATCTTTTGTGGGAAAACCCACTAATTTGTATTGATGGTATTCACTTGGCGATATTTACGTCATAGGGCGATAGCACTAAGGTCATTCAGGTATAAGGATAGACAAGAAAAAAAAAGGAGGCTGCTGCTACGATTGCAATAGATTCTACAACCCTAAGAAAAATTAAAATCCCAAAGCTAATCAACTAGATTCTATATATATATATATATATATATATTTATATAGATATATATATATATATATATATATATATATATATATATATATGTATAAGTCTTTTGGGAGATGGGGGGGGGGGGGACTACGAATCCTGCTCCCCTTCCCCAGCTGCGTATACGTCCATGGATGTTAAATGGAACAAATAGGGCACGTTTAACAACACGGAATTCGTCACGGTTATTTTTCCGTTAAAAAGTTGTGTTTATGCATATGGATATGATGGAGGAGGAGGCTCGTCATTGTTGTTCACTATGTTTAACCAACGCTACTCGTCCGTCCTCAGAAGCACCAATGCACTCTTCTTTCACCCCCTCTAATCTTGCCCTGTCTTTAAGTATATAGTGGAGTACGCTCAGGGGTGGGTAGATTACGCACGAAAGCGGCAGATGTTGTAAATCTATCTTGAAACTCGACAATACCTTCGAAAGCAATGTCTTTGAGATAGTTGAGATACTTTGCGCCGTCAACACCTTGGGTCACCGTACTACATATCCCGTCCGTCCCGTTACACAGCTCTCGTTGCATCCTGTGCAGGGCATGGGCTAGTGCGTAGGTGGCATCAATGACAAACGCCACTTTACCTTCCTGTTCGTAAACCTCTGGCGTCAGAACCTCGGTCCCTGTGCAAAAAAAAAGATGCAAAGGTTATTCATTCTTATAATCTTTCGTTTCAGTGTGTTAAATTACATACAGAGAGTTTGTTAAATATTGTGTTACTTGTTTAATTCCGTTTTGTACAGAACGGAGTAGAAAATTAAAATATATTTGAATCCATTAGACAGATATTTCTAAAGATAATTAGCATAAACAATTTCATAGAAAAGGAATTGAAAATCAAATTTGTTTGGAGCTTTGCAGAACAGTAGGACGTGTAAAAGAGGCACATTTTCTGTAAAACCCAAAGGTAATCAAAACAGAGATAAAAATAGGAACTTTTTGTCGTTAATATCTATCGCTTACTAATCTATTACTTTACTACTCCCTGAAAAATCCCCGGTAAAATATAATTATTACCTTTCAAAGAGCTTTAAAAAAATCACATTATCTATGTCTATCTGTGAGCAGAATCTTGTTTTTTGTTCAATGACTGAGTATTCGGCAGGGTGATATATTTCTTTATTAACTGTTTGCATGCGTTGCTACTTAACTTTTTTTTGCACGTTTTGGATGTTTCTATATTTCGACGAAAGTTTGTCTAATCGATCATGATATTTTTTTCAATCCATAGAATAATGATATGATAGCAATATACTTGGGTTATTACGCAGTATCTTATATTGCCTTGGGGATTCTTTGTAATGGAATGAAAGTGTAACCTACAGCGAGGCAATCCTTGGTTACAAAATACTGTCTTACGTCTCATTAATCAAACAGATAGATGGCGCCGAAAATATTGGAAGAATGTAGGTTAGCCTGTGATGTCCAGTTTGCGTTTCAATTCTTCCAAGGAGGTATTACCCCTTCCTCCGAATATTTCTGTCCTCGCCCTATAATTGGTATTCCATTGAGATGACCCAACACCAATTATCCTATTCTCGGTACCAAGACATCGTTTATACAAGTTAAGTACTCCTTGAAATAATTGGAGCCCTTCAACAATTTTCAGTTTAGCTAATGAATGTTCAGTTACCAACATGTAATGTGTGAACATTGCCTGATTATGGCCTTCGTATGACTGAGGTTATTTATTTCATGATTGCTCTATTCATTTTTTTCAGTTTTGTTGTGGATCATGAAGAGTCATGTGTTTGATGAAATATGGTTTCAAGTGTTTGATGAAATATGGTTTTACAATTGGCAATTTCCAAATGACATATTATATCGTATAACATATCATTATAAATGGAGTAATATTAATTACAATAATAATGATAATAAAAGTAATAATAACAGTAATAACAATGAAAAAATAATAAAATAGTAATAATGATAATTCGATCAGTTCTTGTATAGCGCATTATGTACCATTTAAGGCTTCTATGTATTTCCAAAGACACAATGGATATGATCTTACTGGATTTAGCTTGGCGTGCCTTTTACAGCGAAATTTCATTTCAAGAAACAAATTCCTGCCAGTGCCGGGTACCAATTTACATCACCTGGAATGATTTCTTGCAGAAAGAAATTACATCATGGCTTGTATTCGAACCCACAACCCTAAGTTCAAAGTCAGGAACTTTGAACTCTTCTGTATTTAGGCAATTTTCGCCCTGTTTGAGGTTTTGAATGTTCTAATGCGTCAACATATTCTCGTTACTTCTAAAAGGAAACAGGTAAGCAGGAACGACGGTGATTTACATTTGACTTGATTATACATGTATACCTTTAAGCCATGTGTCTCCAGGAAGGTCGGTCTTTGAAATCAAGCTCGAAAGAAAATTGAAACTAATGGGAGAGGCCGGCTGACAAAATCAATGGGCCCTCTTTGAATAACATATCAAATAAACAAGACGTCACTCCACATGGGTAGGTTTCAAACGACAAAAATCCACCTCCAACGTACGTGCGCGCGGTAATTGCGTGAAGCAATGAGATGAAATTTCTATTCCACTGACTATTTCATTTCCATTTCCCTCTATATTTTGTTAAAATTAATTCCTCATCTTGAGGAAGCAAATTTCTTCGATGCCTATCATTCGAACGTAGTACATTCCCGCTTGCTCGCTGCTAAAGTAGATCGATCAGGAATAGCGGGGATTCCAAAAGAAAGTCGAGAACTGTTCTGACGGCAGATTTTTAGAAGTGCTACACCGCTCAATGTATTTGGCCAATTAATCAGCCAGTCACTGCAATATGACATGCAGAAATAATCATACACAATATACTTCGGCTTGAGTAACTCATAACTCATAAGATACGGAAGAATGCACTAACCCTCTAACTGAACAACATGTTTCCAAATATATTGTTAGAGCATATTTTCTACTCAAGAATTCAACGTCACTCATTTACATGGCTTCCTAAATGATATTGTGGTTTTCCTTTAGTAATATATATAGCCTGGCATTTTCAGTCTAATCCTACCACATCTTTTTTCAGGTTCTATATTGCTGTTCTTTGTTGCCCTCCAAGTTGTCCTTAAAAAAGCGTTAAGTTTGATTATGACACACATGTAGATTGGTGTAGCTTTGAAATCACTATACATCTAAAGAATTATATCAAATTCAAGCTTCTTCTGCAATTGGTAATTTCATCAAAATTAACACGAATGCGCATCTCATTCATAATCATCATTTTCATCTTTATTATGTTATAACGAGTAGGCTTATATCTGCAACCAAACTTTTGTTTCTGCTAAGGGCCACTTCTGAATATATATATATTCAAATGTCAGATTTCTGTCGATATACTTATGAAGGGATAGAAGTACAAAAATATGAGCCCCCGTAATTATTTTCTGATGATCAATACAATATCCCAGAGGTGTGCACTGTAACATAAACTATGCAGCATTTTTTTTTAAATTTCGCCAGCCAGTAAGACTTCCTTTGGGTCCTCCTGAGTAGAGAAGAAAAAAAGTATATTTGTGTGGTCGTACCTGTACATTCGGTTATAGTTTGGGCAGTGGGAACGAACGAAGCCTCTTCACGTTTGACCCTGATCGGGTTGAATGAACAGTGGAAGGTCCTCTCCCAAAACTGTTTGAACCAGAAGTTGCTGTGATTCAACGGGTTCAGAGATGTGAAATAACTGTCGAAACCTGGAAGAAGAAGGAAATAGACAAATTGATGTAAGGAAGGAGAAATCAAGAGAGAACGAGGGAAGGAGGGGGGGGGGGGTAAAGGAGAGGATTGGGTCGGGAGGAAGAGAGAAAACATTAACGCCACTGATGTAGGTCGTCTATAGTAATGTAGTTGTATGACCCTAATTCACCAAGGACTTGATGATAAGACCTGCTGAGAACGGACAAGATCGAAAATTCCCTTTCTTAATAGGTCTATTAAAGTCTAGGTCAAATGTTTATCTGTGTTAATGATGGTATCTGCAACTAATTTGGTTGGGGTTGTCACCGAAAAAAAAATTGGGAGAACATTAATATGACATTTAGCATAAAGATATTGGCCTGGAAATTAGTAACTTTTAAGAGTCCTCATGTTAATTATTTGCAATTATTTAAATAGAGAGGTGGGGCGAGAATTGAGCGAAAATTTAAGTTTTATCGAGGAAAGGATTTTCTTTATTTCTGCCACTACAAGAAATACTCCAAAGACACCTCGAATAATATATTTGGCTACCTCCTCGCAGGTCCTGTTGCTCGCCGTGTAAACTCCAGTAATTCTGAATATTGTTTGGTAAAGAGGGCGAGTGTGGGAAACAAATCACCCTTTGGAGGTTTTTTTCTGTTATCAAACAGACCTATTAGAAAACCTACATTAATATATTATCCTAAACATTGTCAACCTCATCCAGCAACCAGTAATCTCTCACTACAAGCACGGTAATCGACATAATTTTACCTATTGAAGCTGTTATTGTGTTTTTTTTATATATAGGATTATTAATTACATTTTTTCTACCTTATTGTATTGATGTGTCTGATAAATTAGTGCTTGCTTCAACGAATTGATGACGTATTGTGAAGGTTCCTTTTGACTTATTAAAGTAAAAAAAAAAATGCATTTTTGCCGTACTTTTTCTGTTCAGTTACATGATTCATCTAATTATATCGCTTCCACCAATAATATAGTTTCATTTAATTGCATTCATAAAATCATTAACCATGTTAAGTTAGGCGTTAGGCTTTTCGATACTTCACATACATGTACACACACGTAAATGGTCACACATTGTACTTATACACACACGAACACCCTCGCGCGCACCCATCCACCCAACTAATGTAAATCTTCCAGCGTTTTCAATCAGCCATTTGTTTTCATTCTACGCAATCGAATAAAATCATGCGACATAGAAAGTGTTTCAAATTGTTGAATACGGTATGAATTCATAATCTATTTATTATATTTAATAACACAGTAACACCTTTATCAAGCAAGATATATTTCTTCAACGCGATAACAAGATTTCCTGCTCAGAACCTCAGGGGGAATAACCACACGTATACCCTATAGTCTAAAAGTAATCTCATTCAGGGCATTTCAATACTTTTAAGTTAGACTGGTTCACACAAGACTTAATTTATGTCCATTTCCGAAATCGATTATCTAGCACAAAAAAAAACAAGCACATGCAAAACATTGAATAATGAACCCGTAACATGCCTCATGGATTTACATGTATACATGACATTTATGTCAGTCTGGCGCAGAACTAGATACACCCACTTACGCACACTCATGTGCACGCACACCACGTATACACATCTCATACATAACACACATCCATTCTCACACATCTTCATATCGTCATCATTCAGGAATTCTTTTTGATCTTTGCAATATTTAAGAAGTGATATACAGATCATATTGGACAAACATCACTTCTGTGAATCAATAATCATTGTTTTGACAGGTAACAGAAAATAGTGCTTTTGTAATAAGGAATTACGTAGCAAATACTCTAAGCATAAAATTGAATTAAATCGACACTTTGTCTCATATAGATGCTGTCATCATAAATTAATAAAGGTCTATAATGTCTAACACGGTTCACTGGCTTAGAAAACCAATGCCTGAACTAGTATTGACCACAGAGGACATATAACTTATGAATAATAGACACCAAAAGAAAAGCATTTGATGAGGCAATAATTGCAAAGCCTATCAAAGGGTGGACACCATACTCGAAGTGTACACTTTGAAATGCTAAATAGGGTGTCCATATTGTAACGACAGTACCCCCAACCATTCCTCAGTTCAATATCCCACAAGGTATGATCATCTTAATCCGAATGAAACCATACCCTGCCCAGTGAAAAAGAACAGGCCGATACTTAATCACTAGACCACACTTAAAGGAGAATGAAACTCTTGGAGCAAGTAAGCTTTTGTGAAAGCAGAAAAATAAAAGAATAGGATCAACAAAAGTTTGAGTAAAATAGGACTATCAATAGAAGAGTTATGAGCATTTGAATGTCGAGATCACTAATGCTATGGAGATCCTCCCATTTGCAATGCGACCAAGATCTATGATGTCACAGATGAACAACTCTCCCCTTTTGGACACTGAAAATATACCCCAAAACATCTCTTTTTGCTCATTCTAATCATAATATGACAAACGATTCGTCAATGATATAATGTTGTGAAACCTCTGTACTTGTCCTCTCATAAAGAGAACACCTCACCTTGTGATAGACTCTATAAAAGTGAGAATATAAGTGAAATAAGTACTAAAGTAATGAGGGAGTTGTACGTGTGTGACATCACAGATCTTGGTCGCATTGCCAATGGGAGGATCTACATGGCATTAGTGATCTCAATATTCAAATGCTCATAACTTTCTTATTATTCATTCAATCTTCCTCAAACTTTCAACAATATGTTTCTTTGATTTTTCTCTTTGATATGGATTCAGCTGGTTTCAAGGGTTTCATTCTCCTTTAAGGATAGAAAGTTGGCAATTTCGTTGCGCTTATGCATCAGTACGATCAATGGTAATTAAAGATTACAAATCTTTACCTTTGTCTGGTGTCCTAGCTGGTAAAAGAGTTATAGCGCCCTCTGCTGCTTGTTCCTGCGTCTCCACTGCATTGTGTTTCGTACCCCAGTCGTCACTTCCAATCATGATAAAATGCTTGGTCTTATTAGCACGCCTCACTGCCTCAAGTAACCATCTAACGTCTGTCTCGGAGGCAAACACCACTGCTCCTTTGGCATTGGGCGCTTTTTTGATGAGGTATTCCACGATATTATCAAATGTTGCATTCGTTGGATCACGGGAAATCACTTCCGAAGCGGCAATACATATATCTGAATATTGAAAATAGTATAAAGAGGATACAAAAATCGGTTGCTTTAATTAATAAAATAATCAAAGTAAAAGTCCTCATCTCTTAATTTTGTAAATGTCTACGTTAATATCACCCGCTTTTATGAAAACTGTTGATTTGATAGTGTTTTCTACAGAAAACAAAATCAGTTTAAAAAAACCTATAAAAAAACCTAAAAGGTAAAAAAATAGTGCTTTCATCATTCATTAGTTGAAATCTAATAATTTTATTTCACTGCACAGAAAGAATGAAGAAAATACTGAAGAAGCTGACTGACTGTTAACGTATCGGTAACAATCGGTCTGTTTGGACAATGCTTGCAGGTGTAAAGAAATTCAAAACGTATGAAATTAATTAGTATTCACGAAAGCACACTCCCATTGGCACATTTACGCAAAAGGGGGTACAAGACATCTGATCCAACATGCTGAAAAGTGGTACAATGGCTTTCATTTTATCAAGAAAGAGAGCGCATTAGGATTTCTTTCTAAAGTAGCTGGAGAAGTGTTTAAGTTCCCTAAGGAGTGACACTAACACACCCTGATGTCCGCGCGATAGACACATGGTAAATCCGACCATACTAAGAATGGCTGTCATCAATATGAGTAGGATTATGCACCCTTTCCACCTTAAAACCTTGGTACATAAGCTGGGCGGTATCCCTTTTAGTCACCAGATTCCCAAGTTCAGTACGAAGAAAGTGCTTGATATCAACACCACTTCTACTTGGTACACTTACTTTCAATTGAAGACCCTAAGTAGCAAGTTAGTACGGCATGGTAAACTGATATACGCGAGTCGCATATGCAGTTATTATCTGGGCCACTTGAACGGTAGCCCAATTTTGCGTGTAGACAAAGTGTGGAAGAGAATAACAACGAAATGCAGTGAAAGTCGTCCTGGACAGGAGAACACGTCATAATTTTAGAATTAAAGTCTTCTTTTCAACTACATACAGTGAATATTTATTGCTAAATTAGACTTTTCTCAGAAATAACGTACCTGCCATATAAAATCGGGTATCGGTATGATACGTGATCATTAGCTATAATGGACATTGTGTAATTAAGCCAACAAACTCAGGTTTATGATGAAGAAATAAATAATTGGTGTCAATCGCAGTTCAATTTTAATGAATAAGAAAGTGTATAAGGATGTATCATAATTGTTTCTTCAAAATGAAAAAAAAAAATTAGTTATGTTTTTTTATTTACTATATTTTGATCTACCCCACTCTCAATGACCCCCCCCCCAAAAAAAAAAAAAAAACATAAACTTAATACGTACCATAATAATCTCCAAATGAATTTGAATTTAATGATATATTGAAAATATTTTGTTTAATCTACATTCTTTACGGATATGAATATCCATTATCTATAAATAAACATTAACTATATTTTTCTTCAATCTAATGGATGGCATTGACCAGACTATGTTGTATATTGCGTATGTATCTTTCGTTCAACTTAGGAAGATGAATTAAGGATGATTGTGCACAAAAGATTTACAAGACAGAATTTAAGAATAAGTTTAGTTAAATAACCATGCGATCGATATGTGTTTGTGGTACCCACAAGTTTTCAATTGTGGCACGGCGAGATCTCTCTGGAAGTTGGAGAAGGTGCAAGAATTCTCGCGAAAAACTAACAAGATCGATTGAACACGCCAAATATTTGCTTAAATGTATCTCAGACATGACATTCCAAAAAATACAGTTTCAATCAGAGCACGTTCCACGAGGCGAAAAATAGATAGCTTTCTCTTGAGAAAACATGAATGAATCGTCAAATAAGAAAACATAGTAGTATGCCTTTCGTTCCTGCGTGCATATGAAAATATTTTCAAACGAAGTGATCGGTGCGAAAGGTGCGACCCTTGAGCGCTGTGTTAATGTGGTATAGCGTAACTTTATAGGGGTATGTCCCCTGAAGCCCTGTATAGCCTTACTTTAGTGACGCTAAGACCCGCACGCAATAAGACACCTTGTGGCCCCAGGACACTGATAAAAATTCCCCACCAAATGATTACTTTTTCCCGCCTATCGATATAAATATAGCAGAGGAGTCTGAGGGATGAGAAGGGAATGCATCTCAGGTTCTCATGCACGTATATTGCGTCTTCTCTAACTCATGCTCCAATGTCCTTCAGATGGCGTAACCAAGGGGAGGGATAGCCGGTACAATCTTTGTCCCCTCCCATTCGCCCAAATATCCTACATTGCGAGTGCGGTACACTCGATATATTTGTTTCCTGCCCGCCCTGCCCCAACACAGACCCATTTGTAGCCTTTCTTTACAAGCCCCGGTGTCGACATTAAAGGCTTTAATATCCGAAAAGGTTACTTTCCCCCAAATGAAATCCTTGCAGGTTATTTGCTGGTTCATCATTTGAATTCTGTTCTCAGACACAATCTGATCTACCCAATACCTACCGAACACCTGGAAACCATCCTTAAAAAAAACTGTAAAAAAAATTATATTGAATGCTATAAGAACCTTTTGTTTAGAAGAATTAAGTGAAAGACCAAGCAATGATGTGATCATGACTATTAATTAAAAACAGTATCGAAAGAGAATTAACAAACTTTCAAAGGACAAGTCCACCCCTTACAAAAAAAAATTGATTTGAATAAAAAGAGATACATCCAACAAGCCTAACACTGAAAATGTCATCAAAATCGGATGTAAAATAAGAAAGACATTCTTCTGGGTTTGACTTGACCTTTAAAAGGGGCGAATACAGAATTTCATAAGAATGAGGAAATAAGGGAAAAACATTTTTTTTTAAATATTTTGAATGGCAAATTTTGTTTGAAAAAAAAATCTTGTTGGCAAGAAATTTCTCTCTCATATTTTTCCCTGAGGGAAAAAACAATGACTAAAATAATCACGACACTGAATGATGCGAGATTTTCTCTTCTATAAACAATAAGATATATCTGAAGTAAGTGTTTATAAGAACAATTGTTGTTTAAATTGCTAATAACCGATGTTGCTGACACATGATAATCGCCATGATGAAGCCGCCCATGTGGTGTGGATAAGGAGACCGATCTATAAAACGTTATTGTTCAAAATGTAACATGTAACCTTGCCAATTTAAATGGCGATTTCACGGTGTAGGAGCTAAAATTGGCGGATCCAACACTTCGTTTAACAAACGTAGAAGGTTAGGTTCAGTGTTCAAGGAACTAGATCAACACCACTCAAAATATGCCTCTGGATATATTTTTCCGTAAAACTGATTATGAATACTTCATAACTCGGTAGGCGGCGTTTGTACCAGATGCCATTGAGCGTATATGTCTGTCTTGACGAGACCACAGTCTTGATTTAATTTGCTCCAAGATTTAGGTGCTATATGGAATAGGTCCCGCTGACCTAAAAACAATAGAACGCGATCGTCAGTTCCTGCATAGAATCTTTACTGGTTTGGGGGAATGGTTTCAATGTTCCGACCACTAGGAACGATGACAAACACATTCTAATCCCGTGTACCGTCTCCCTACCGCCTTGGTTAGCAAGACATAGAGGCGCCAGACATAGAATACATCCACATTTGCATGCTATTAGGGATGGAGTGTTGAGCCATCAACAAAACGATGAGGGGAGGCAAAAGGACTCCAGGCGATTTTATCTCACTCCAGTCAGTAGATTGCCAATTCATATCTGTTGATAGATTCTTTGACCCATACTCCTAGTTGATTACTACAAATTTGGATGAAGATAAGCACTGACTGCTGTAACTCCTCTTTTTGTTAAGAATCTTTCTGATATTGGTTGGGTTTTGATTGGATTAGGTAAGGCTAGAGAATGGTGTTTCTTTTAATATTGTTCTTCAAAGTGAGATGATGTACATAATTTTCATATTTTGCCCAATGCTATTGTGTATGCTCGGGAATACAAGTACACAATGAGGAAAAGTGACTGATGAAATTGACTCAGATTGAAACAGGACCCTACAGCTAAAAACGTATTTAAAATCAAATCTCATTGTCAAGTACATTTACATGAAAACATCAGATAATTATGATGATAGGAGCTACATAATAGCAACATGCTTAACCTGGGTAGCCCTAACAAATAAAATATTGAATAAAATATGAAATATTTTAATCGGAATGTTTTAAACAGACATAAAAGAAATTAAAGATTGTGAATAATAGTGTCAACAGTAAGGGTATTGATAATTCACGGAAAATAAAAAGTGAGTCAATTCTCCGTACATTGAAACACCCGGAGACAAGTAAGTCTAGACAGAGCTTTGTAAGTAGAAAATGATCCTAAATTTATTAACTTTTTAAAGCGTCGAAAACCGTATTCTCCTAATCATCATAATTATAGTTGTAATACTCTGCTAAGGAGTCTTTTGATGCTCTATAAATGAAGAATTGTTAGAATGTGCTTATATAACTTCGAAGCTCTCATAGGAGATCAGTCGTCTCGATTTTTTCGCCGAAAAAGAGGGGATATTGTCACAATTCACAGCAAAATCGTTTCAAACGAATCAATCACTGCAATCGTCGTCTCACTAAGAAGCGAATTTCAAACGCACTTCGTATCGCATTTCTATCAAGATCGATGCAGTAGCATGCAAACTCGGAATACATACCGCCAAATTTAGCACGTTTTCTCTCAGATTGCCGTCAAAAGCACTTTCAGGTCTCTAATTCAAAATGCTAAATTCGTCATGTTTGTAGCATCTAATGGACAGCTTGATGTGACACCATGCACTTTATATCGCCCTGGCTGGAGAGTTTCTTCCTGCATTTTAGGGGGTGGGCAGATAAGAGGGTGACCTAACGTTCCTGATGTCACTGCTTCATGCCTGGTATCACGAGCTCAATCAATGTGGCATCCCCTTTCATGAATTCCATTCAGGTCTCGGAGTCGAATGGCCTCAATTTCCCCATTATGATGAAGAAAACTACCATTTCTTAGACTTTGTATCTTCGAAATAGAATTCGATACTTCATTTGTTCAAAACATATTTGAGTAAATTACCGTCACGTGAAGTTTTATTGATTCACATTTTTGAGTGAGCCACACGACTCTTGTCACGATGAGATGGTATATATATTGCTTATTGTTCTTATACTCTGTCAATATGAGACTTTAACTTTGTAATGCACCCTTCATATCATCCACACCATTTCTATAGTTTTAGCTACACAAGTGTGTACATGTGTTCCGTGGGTTCGAGAGGACGTGTGCGTGTAAGGGTGAGTGCATGTGTGTGTTTGTGGGGGTGTGAATTTACGTATGTATGGATACGAGTGTATGCTAGATATGTGAGTGTGGAATAAAAAGGCAACTGAAATTCACACGTCATGTTTTGATATAATGAAATTAAAAAAAATATTCATATTTTCAGTATGATAATTAAAACTACTTTTTAACAGTTCTTGGTCAGAAGTAATTAACCAAATCTTAATACAAGTCCAGTGGCTGTTAAAAATTATTAAAACAATCAGTGCACCATAGTAATGTTTTCTCCTTAATCACCTTACGTAAAAAAAAACACACCTTTGAACTCTCATGAGATCAACGGAATTGACACCTGCATCATACTGCTTTATGATTTTACTCGCAATTAATCCTTGAAAGAATTTTTATTGTAGGAATAGGAGACATTTTGCAAGGACAATATTTTTGAAAAACTACTGTGACCATATCGGTAACGCAGTTCTGGGGTCCGTTTCATAAAACTCGTTACAATAACAAATTTACAATAACAGTTATAAGCTATTGAAATCCTTCAATCTGATTGGCTAATAGTAAACTTGTTCTAGAAATCTTGCATTTGTTATAACAACAAGTCTTTATGAAACAGGACCATGTTTTTGTGGGGCCGCTTTCTCAGAAATAATTACAAAGAGATCCCTGCAAGATAATACATTGTAGTGGCTCTGTGTACAAACATGATGGGAGATATCTTAAGTTACAATAAGTTCACGTCAGCATTAGATATCAAAGTCAATCAACAATATTCTTCATACTAACAATATAGCTGCCCGATTGGTAAAATGTTTATCATAATTACAAACAGTTTTATTCTTATAACTTTCAAAGGGATCGAACACAAAATGGTGTTGTGTTTCATTGATCCCTAACAACATTACATAGACCCTGCCCTTGACTACTATACATTAATTTGTAAACCGGTGCAGTCATAAAACATTTCCATTGAATGCGTTGGTGCCCTATAATGATGTTAAAATCTCTATAAAACATATTCTTAAGCCGCAGATTAAACGGCACGTGCTTCGAATAGATATCTGATAGACCTGATATCTAAAAGGAAAATACGAACATATTACTCCAGCCCTAAAAGAACTCCACTGGCTTCCTGTGTCGAGAAGAAAACAAGATCCTGACATTAATGTTTAAAGCTCTACATTACGCAGCACCTACTTACATCAATAACCTTTTTGTCATGAAGCAGGGCCACTATTCTTTACGATCGTCCACATCTACCACGGACCAAGCATTATAGAGATCGGGCTTTTAGCCATGTAGCCCCAGTTATGTGGAATAGACTCCCAAGCACTATCAGGAATTTGATCATAAGACATTTTTGTATGGACATTTTTGTATGGTGGAGCGTTGTGGCCCAGTGGATAAGTCTTCTGACTTTGAAAGAGAGGGTCGTGGGTTCGAATCCCAGCCATGGTGTAATTTCATTCAGCAAGAAATTTATCCACGTTGTGCTGCACGCGACCCAGGTGAGGTAAATGGGTACCCGGCAGGATTAATTCCTTGAATGCATGAGAGCTGAAAGGTAGCTCGAGCTAAAGCCGGTGTAATAATAATAATAACAACTCGCCTCGGAATATAATATTTCTAGATAGATGGCGCTATATAAATGCCTATTATTGTTATTATTATTATTAATTTGCTTGTTCATGTCACTTTCTGAAGATTAAAAAAAGTAGTAAAAGTGGAATATTCTTCGGCTATATATATATATATATAATAATAAAAATATTTATTATTATTATTAAGATAACTATGCGCTGAATGATTAGTACCAAAGCCTCTAACAAGATGTACATCATGGGGAAGGAGGCATCGTATTTATATTCATGATATACGTGTCCTTGAATGTACTCAGACGCTTTGCAGAGTAGTCCAAACCAATCCCAAACTCCTTGGTGTAGGTAATGATAACCATTCTATGGTTGAACATCCCTCTTTACTAATATCCTGGGGATATTTATGTTTCGAGATGCATATTGAGTCATCAAAATTGAGCGAATCGAGCTTCCTCACAGCGCTTCCTTCCATAAAGTTCTTTACCCAATAAAATATACATTTTCTTCTACCTTTACACAATCTTCCGTCTTTATGAGGGAAGAACGATTATAGAAGCTGAATCGGGACAATGAAGCCTCCATTTCGGAATAATTTCTTTTATTCCTTTGTTTTGGTTTAAAAATAATTTATATTCATAGTATCAGCTCATCAAATCTCATCAATTGAACTTAGTAATGAATTGTGACTCGTTAATGTGCGAATGTTATATACCAAAGTACCAGGAGATTCCTAACCTGGTATGAAGGAGATATTGACTAACCAACATCAACATAGAAATCATGACAATTTCGTGTCGTGTTGATAAGGCTTTAATAAGGCGTTGATAATGTTTTAAGGCAAGACGCGACGTTTGCGGAACTGCAAAGAAAGTCTTGAAATCATGAGTTATGACATACTTTTCATCATTGGTCCTTCAAGGGCACTAGGTATTTTAGATATCGAACAGGGACCCTTTTCAACCTATGATTTTAAATTTCAAAGATTCAAAATGTACATGTATGTTTTGTTTAACGTAGGGGTGATATTTTGATGGATTTATGATGTTGAATATTTTACTAGGTGAATGTTATTACATAATGAAAGACGAAAAATGACAATGAATGAAATGAATAAAAGTCAGTCTGAACCAATAACTTGATAAAAGATAATTGGTTATACACATAGAAAGACAGAAAGGAGGGTGGCAGGCAATGACGAAGGTACAGCTTTTTAATAGTCAAAGAAACGTAACGCAGGAAAGATAATTAAGCATGCAGAAGGAAAGATATATAGAGTGGAAAAAAACTAATGAGGAAAGGGCGATCGAAAACAGAAACACTGGATAGAAAAACAAGCTTAGCAGACATGACGAAGAGGCCGCAAAATTGATCAATGCTCCAACCGAATACACTGCCCCTCTCGGAGAAACCCCAGCCGCGAGAACGGCACAACATCAGAGGCAGACGCGGGAAATATGAGCTCATTCGCCCTCAAGCAACAATAGGAGGAACGAACTGAACAAAAAGTTTGGACCTGGGTAACCTCACATTGCAACCTCCACTAAAGAGTGAGAGATGGAAAAGGTTTTAAGGGAAGAATGCTTCACATCCAGGAGAAACCACTGATAGATCCATGGGCAACGTAATCCATGAGACTTACTACTATTTAATACAATACCTTTGCCTCCCCTTCTCTCAATATTTATAACAATTCACGATCACCTAGCTGTCATATAGGCCGTCATGATATTGTTAAAACATCCCTTTTCATTTAATCTCCTTTATTATATATTCCTCTGTCTTCCATTTCCTTATGTTGGGATGGCATAATCTTATTAACACATGTTGAAGCATCAATGGAAAAGAATACTTTGAAGTTCAAATGCAAATCCTATTTATCACTATTAGACTATAGAACCCGGCATCAGCGGGAATGAAGTCTAGATTATAACACCGTATGATATATTCGACGATCATAATATGTCACAGACGTAAAAAAAAAACGATGCTAATTATTAGTATATTAGCTTCATACCAATGGAATTATTGGTGTCATGAAAAAAAAATGGGAGTCCAAGGAATATCCATATAAACTCACGTGGCGTTTGTGTAATTAGGTGAAATTGGCGTGGAAGCAAAGTTCACGCCAGTTCATTCATTTTAAAGAGTGTATATCACGGCTCACATGGTTGTCCATCTCGCTTTAATTTAGCATGAACAGTATGCATACCTAGTAGAGGGAACATACCACATCCGTATTATGTCTTCTTCAGGCCTATCCATCTGGAAAATCGCAATTAATGGCAGTTGCGTGCATGGCGCGCCAAGCGTCATCATTGCCTTCTATACTGTTTCTTTGAACCCTGTTGTAATCTACAAAGTGAATAAAGTTATTTATTCTCTTGATCTCTAAAATGACATATATAATCACAATAATTAATAGTAGAATACCGTAAAAATAAATGACACAGACAAAAAGTATGACTTTATCTTTCATTTTTGGGAGCTATGGTCCGTTTTGTTTTAAAATCTTTAAAACAAATTTATTTTTACGGCATTCTACAATTACTATTACCAATTGTGAGTATTGTATTTCGTAGATGCCGAAGTAGACTATTGTTTCATATATATTCATTTCATTTCATTTCTTGTTCATTTTCTAGCGGGGTTCACTGGCTGTTGAGCACCGCTATATATAGTGTATATATATATTTTTTTTTTTTCCTAAGAAGATACTCTGATGCCAGATTACGCATATACCTACGAAAGGAAGTGATAAAATTTAGGATTTTGGTGGACTCGCAAATGATCATGCAAGGGTGCAAGTTGATATTCATAGTATGATTGATTTAAGGAATGAAAATTGAAAATTATTGCGAGGAGTAGGGTTGTGCGTATCTTTTTGAAAAACATACAACCGCTAGCTGTATATAGTCTATTAGCTATCTTAATAAGATATGAATATACTATACAATCTAGAGGAAGTTGGTACTCCCCCAAATTTAGTTCAGCGTTGTATCGCAAAATACAATACTTAGCGTTGCGAGAAAGATGTGAGAGATACCACAGAGCCATGTCATAGAATAACGAGCTGAATCCGACATAACGTCCACAACATTCAATCAAATAAGTACCCATGAATGTCAAATATGAGACGCGCACCTTTTGAGTTGGGGCAAAATGGAAAAGTCTGCAAGATAAATAAGGTCGTCTTGTACTTTAGGGTCCCTTCTCTACCCCCCTCCTTTCTCTCTCCCTCTCTCTCTCTCTCTATCTTTGCCACATGGCCGTGCAATCAAACAATCCGTATGCCAGAACGTATGGCAAGCCTAATTTGTGTGCTTTCAGAGTTGAAGCAAAGCGAAGGCTCATTTAGAAAATAGGGCCATAATTTAAACTTAACATTTTAGACAAATACGCCTGTCTGTGTGATGGGGTTCCTGAGTGTTCTGACTTATGATGAAAGATGTGCATCTATTCATAGCTGTAGCACAGTATGAACCAATTGCACTACACAGTCTTTATGAATGAATAAAAATGTAAACAATCTTCTAAAATGCATCTTTAAAATAATGCCCAATATCATATTTAAGCAAGTACAACTTCCAATTTTTGCAAGTTTTTATAACATTTTTACTAGCAGTTTCCATTCTACCATTTGTTTGAACACGTACATAGAAATGAGTTGTTCAGCATATAATTTGGCATGTTCATCTACCAATCTTCTAATATGGTCATTTCTAATCCACCTCTCTACTTCCTCATTCGATTCACTGTATGACAACATTCCTAATGAAAACAGAGTGCATTTATTCGCCTTTCCCCTTTCTTAGATCCAAGGCCGTTCCCTATCTTTACAATTTCAGAGTGCATTAGGAGTGCACGTAGCAGACATTTATCATTTTACCTATTTTTCTACTTTATCATGATATAATGGTTCTTTACAACGTAATGGCCTTTTGTGATGTCATTTATATATGATTTTTGCCTTCTTTATATATTCTGTAATGTTTGAGCCAAAATTGGAAATCGATACAGTCTTGCATTTTGCAGCCATTAAATAAGAAGTGAAGTTACTGGTGATTCTGGACAATGATAATATATATTATTAGACCTTTAATATTTTCAAGAGAGCATTAACGAGGTAAAATTATTTACAGGATAAAAGAAAGAAAGTTAAAGTCATGTGCATTATTATGGTTGTGGCACAAGGTAATGATCAGATATTATAAAAACACTTGCTGACAAACGTATATTTTTTCCTACTGAAATGGACAACATACTTAAGGGTTGATATGAATCGAAATGGGCAAATATTCCCAAGGGTGTATTTTAATGAAAATTCGCTGCAATAAAAATACTCATAAGTTTTCAAAATTGGAAATATAACAAGAAACATGGACGTGGATAGTTATAGCTTCAGCTTGACCCTAACTGATTGTTAATACATCTGTTGTAAACTATTATTCAGTGGTCAATATCATTGAAAAGGTAGGTATTTATCACATGATAAGTCACGTTACCTGTGGACCTTGTAAGATTCTTGAAAGCATCGATGCCCTTCTCGCCGTAGTTGCCAGCCGAGGCGACGGTAGCGACGTACCTCCATCCAAGTGCCTTGACCACATCGAGCATAGCCTGGGCCTGGTAGGTGTCTGGTGGCACTACTCGAAGAAAGTAGTCAAAACGGGATTTATCGCTCAACTCCGGACTGGTTGAAGCATAACTCACTTGGGGAATCTACACAAATAACGAAAATTAAATAGAAAGATTATTCATTTAATCATTACTAAATAAAATCTCCTTACTAGGAGGCTTGTCGCAGACATTGGGTAATAACGTGAGCTTTTGCAACTGCGCAAAATAAACTATCACTAAAACAGCTTTTTATTTCAGGATAATTTGGTCCCAATCTCTCATTTAAAAAGGGACTTTGTTTATGATATGTATCGTTACGCGACAAAGGGATCAACATGTAGTTTGGAGTGAGTCAGTTATACAAAACGAATCATAAATTATGTCTCCAGCTTAAATTTTTTTTTAATAATTTTGTGGCAGTGTGACCTGGCCAAACAAACAATGCTTGCAGATGGAGTAATTTATGATTATGAAATGATCTTATTCGGGTAATTAATGTGGTTCTTTATGATGAAGTATTTTTTTGGCATCGTTATCTCTTTGTGCCACACTTTCTAGCACCAGCTGTGCCATAACATAAAGTTAACTCAAGTCACTATCTTATCACGATGCTTTTACCCTGAAAGCAAAGAAAAGGAAACATCGAATACTTAGGAGCTGAACTCTTTCAAGACGTGGGGCTACGCAGTTCGAGAGGGGGAATTAGAGAAAAGTGTGAATATGAAACAAAACAGAGAGCCTACCCCTTGCAAACCGATCGCGACTGTACGATTTAAATTACATGGCGTATGGCAGACCCGTAACTGACATTACAGCTAACATTACGCTTGCATTCTCGCCAACTCTACGTCTTTCTTTTACGCTTGCGGTCTGTTTCCGCATATGATAAACGCCAAACTAGACGATCTATCGATTTTATTTCGCTTCAAATCGAAGAAAGACTCGAGTATATAAACTCCCTGAAAATGGTCATTGATCCCCGGGCATAACAGGAGCAAATTCTATTTCACGGCCACAAAATACTATGTTTTATTCATTAATGTTTCTACTCTCGCTGACTCGATCTCACACCGAGTTGGTAGAGAGGGAGAGAGAATAAAAATAAGGAGGGGGGGGGGGGTTAAGAATAAACATTGTTTAATCTACATTTACATTTTTGTTAAAGTTTTTTATTTGATTTTTTAACCCATCTTCACTCTTCAGGAAATTATATCACCGTTACATACCATTAAAATGTACATGTCATCACTTATGTCATAAAGGTTGATGACTTTAATGGAATCATAAATTTCCCACGGAAAAAGTCTAAAAGTAACCCATTGCAGATATAATTTGAATATATTTATCTGGAAACATAGATCTTTGTAATAAAAGATCTGCATTTCGTATACGATAAGATTTCATTCTTTCCATCATATCGGATGGTAGATTCATATATGAATCAAAAAGTTTGACAAGAGGAAAAACATGTCAAATCAGAAAATTTAAATTTAATTTGCATTATTCAATTCTCTTCTAGTTTTCTATGATAACTTTTTCATAGCTTGCAGCTTCAATTTCATAACGAAATCAGGAGAAGATTATCTTTTTCATGTCACTGTTTGGTAATGAGGAATTCTAGATATTGTGAAGAAAAAATATAGGACGCCTGTTTTTAAGATAATATGTGGTTAATACACTGTCATATTTACCCCAGAATGTTTATGGAACGCATGAGGGCATGTAAAACAATATTCATTTTCCGAGAAATTCATTTAATATCACACGATTTGGTTTACATTGACGAAATGTAGTGAATTAAACATGGACTATATTAACAACACTCGTTCAGTCAATACCTTTATTTTGAAAATTCATCTGCTTCACCAGGAAAAAAAAAATCTATTTTCCGAATGAATATAAATCCATGCAATCATTGTCGCAGCCATTGTATAATTCAGAGACCACAAGTAATTGAAACTGGGTGTACTTGTGATTAAATCAACCCCGATAAAAATGATACATCGTTGGTAGGAGAGAAATAAAAAGATGGATATAATTTGGGGAATTAGATATGGAACAATTGAAAAAAAAACTTCAGACAGAAGTAAAACAAGGATAAGTAGGAAGCAAGAGAGATGTTGATAATATCACACAAGCTAACATGATGGGATTAAACTCAACAAGTCGATGATCGTAATAAGCAGACGGGAGCCGAGCTAATCGATTTGTAGCTACCCTCAGCCATACACTCCATGGGGGTAAGAGCTCTCATCCTACCGATCTTCTATTTACTTATCCTCCCTCTCCGATACAACCCATGGCTTCCAATGATATTGAGAGAACGTCACAACTGCCGGGGTTTGCAAGTCCTTGCATACTGACCAAATAAGTGAATAACCTCAACCGATTTTCTTATTGAAAAAAGAAAAAGATGATGTGTATTCTGAAGCTATTAAAGGTATACTGAACATATTTTACAAATTCAAATCAAAATACATCAACAGGTTTAGAGTTCCAAGTGATTCATGATTAGCTCATAATCGATAATGGAAATATAGTATTATGTAGCTAATTATCATTGCTTAACCATGATGCAAATGCAAATTTTTGGTTTAAGCTCAAAGAGTTTAGTATGGAAAGGATAGGAAACATGTGGTAAATGATAATTGTAAAATAATCCTTTATAGTACTAGGCCTAAGTCAATATACACTCTCCAAAGATTTGAAATAAATCCTGATCAGCTGTGAATAGAACAGCCGAATATAAGATTAAGATTTAAACCGTATGTATTTGAATATAAAGCAAACAGATTTAAATTTAAAACTGTTTGATATTTCAAGATTTATTAGTTATCCAATATTTGGCTGGTCACTATTTACAGCTGATCTGGATTTATTTTAAATCTTTGACAGTTAGTGTGTGTGTACAAACTTTACACTACTTGGGAATTAATGTATCATAGTAATTGCTTTTCCAATGATTCCATTAAGACTTTATCTTTAGTAGATATGAACATTGCGAATGTCAAATATAAACATAGTCCATATTCCTGTGCTAGGGAATTTGAATATATTTCGCGAGATCAAAGAAACGTATTATGTTCTGCAATAGTAAATGTTATTTTTTTGTTTCCAGGTTTTGAATTATCTCTTATTAAGGTCTATCTTTCTTCGGAGTGCGAATGGCTCGCTGATGAAAAACAATTTACGTTTTTTTTTCTTTCTAGAAAGAACACTTATTACTGAGGGAAAAGTGTTTTGAGAATTCAGATGTTGATTTGACATGAAAATACCAGAAATAATGACAATTCCTTTTCACATGTTCATTTAGTCAAGAAGTGTAATCGAAAACAATTTAGGCGATGGCATTAATCTGCGACAAGATTACGAAATATTACTGAAATCTGTATCCTGGACTGCTACACTTTTTACCAAATAGGTTAATTTTAGATCAGACAGGGTTCAACGAGTCTTTTCTTGTTCGCCTCGCATTGCACCCAATTTGACCCGTTCCTGTAGTAAGTGGAGCGCAAGAAACTAATGAGAACGACCCATAATGGTTCCCTGCTCCCTCAAGCTTTGCCCCTCTTGCGTTTTTGATTACGCGTCTTGATGCTAATCGTCGTAGATTTGTGTGCCGAGTTTCGCGATCATCCACATAATGCAACTCGCCTCCAACTGTTTATTTCAATAAAGCTAACATTTATCTACCCCGTTATTGCCATGTGTACACAATGAGGAGGGGGGCCCTTTGGTAACCTTTAATACAGATGTTGCCGTCCGACCACAATCGTCTGGATACAATTATTGAATGAGAAGAATTGGAATTGTTATTTGGATGGACATGAGTGAAGCTCTCCCAACACTTTCACTACAGCGATAGATCCTAATACTGGCGATTCATGTATCGGATGGTGCATACAATGGCATTTACATCTTTTCACTTTAACGAGTTCTTGAAAACACTCTTCAAGGAGTTTACGGCTAATTCCGATATGATATTAATTAATTTTCCTCTTATATAATCAAGGATTATGGATTGGCATTGTCATAAAAAGTTGCTTGTTAAAAGTAGTTTCAAAAGATTCCACACCCGCACACGACACATCACCTCTTCCACATCCACACACCGCCACCCACACACCCACTTTTGAAGTGCTCAGCATAAGTAACTGCTTCAAAACAATGCAAAACATTTGAAAGTTATAGGACAGTTTTGATCAACAAAAGGCACAACCAATGAGGTAAGGGGTGTATGGGGTAATGTAAACACTCGTTTATGAAGCGTTTTAACTTGCATCTGCATGTACCTTTATAATACAAATGCTAGATAGGCTTAAGACTTTTTACAACAGAAAAAAAATGACAAGACTACTGTAACAGGAAAAAAGGCCGAAAACTTTAATGAAACATTTGGAATCTCATCAGAAGTGAAAGATGATCACCTGGCTTGAGGAAGTTATCAAGTGTGTTTGTTCATCAACTGCTTGGGTGTGGACATTCAACTCAGTGTTTCAGGTTATATACTCTTTAAATACACTGTAATAAATATGTTTAGAAAGCCTTTAGCAAATCTTACAGCTTAGTTTGGATGGCGAATGATTTTTTTTTGTAATTTCCAGTAAATCGATCTCATTTTACTTTATGAAAGGTTTATCTGTGTTTTGAAAAAAATACGACGATTCTATGTCACATACACATCCCATTTATTTATTTTCTCTTGTTCATTTGCTTCGTGCATTTCCTTGCCAAAACAGATATAATAAAAAAAAAAACGTCCATATCATCCACGCAATAAAACTCGCACTTTCAACTATTTATACCAAAAAAAAATCTATATTCACCCTGATTTTAAATGGTTCGATTTATGTCAGTTCTCGATATTATTTCAATGTTCGAGAGGTATGACAAATGGGAGCAATGGGTGAATCTTTGAATGCACGTGACCTAGTTTCATTAATACTTTCGGCTAGTCTAGTTGAATGCATCATAAATAAAGGGGTCAGTTTTTGGTCCCACACGAATATGTTTTCCATTGGTTTATGACTTTCTTTTATACATATTCATTTTGATATATTGTTGAGATCAAGTTCAAGTTCAAGTTCACGAAGTTTGAACAAGAACTTTGATGCAATATCTGATTTCATGTCTCATATTCCTTTTCGATTTTCAATATATGGGTTTTTTGAAACCTGGTTACATAATAATACCCCTATGTTATTTAACGTAAATGGGTATACATTCTGATAGAATTCAAGGTCGAGGAGGTGGAGTTGGTCTTTTGATATCTAAAATGAATTCAAGTATAGTCGGTTGAGTTTTGATAAGAAATTTCAATTCAAATCAAAGCATATAATAATAATAATACTCAATATCCATAACGCGCTTTTCCCACATGGCCCGAAGCGCTCACAATTTCAGTTAAACTTATTTATACAAACAAAAACTCAGGATGACATATCAAATGAAGGCAGTTGCCTAGAACAAAAGACAAATTTAAGGGACTTCTTAAATAATTCAATTGTTGGGGATTTTCTTAATGTGAGAGGGAGTTTGTTCAATTCCATTGAAGATGCAACAGTGAATGTTCTATCTCCGGTCTGTTTTGGTTTAGTTGGATGATTTATTTAAGTGGGTCTTCAGAGAATCTAGTTCTTCTAGCTAGGACATAAATTTCTAAACAATCAGCCAAGTATTTTGGGGCTAGGTTATAGCATGGCCTAGGTCCATGGTTATAGTGAGAGGTATATAGTGATTTGTAAACAAAAAGAAGTAACTTTAAAATAATCCGTTGTCCAATAGGGAGCCAGTGTAAATTATGTAACAGGGGTTCAGGAGGTGTGTCACGGCGGACTTTAAAAAAAAGATGGGCAGTCCAATTCTGGAGGTGCTGGAGACGAATGATGTGAGCCACTGGTATTGAAGAAAGAAGACCATTACAGAATGGTGATAATAATAATGATGAAGATGATGATAAAGTAATAATAATGATATTAATAATGATGATGATGATAATAATAATGATACATCTTATTTACCCAGGGTAGCCACTTCAGTTTAAGCTGTTCTTCCAGCGAGTCCTGTATTGCATGTTATAACATATTTTATTACCCTTCTCCAATCTGAATGCTGAGCGCCTAGCAAGAAGGCAGGAGGTCCCATTTTAAAAGTCTTTGGTATGACTCGGCCGAGGATCGAACCCACGACCTCCTGGTCATGATGCGGTCACACTGCCACTGGGCCATCATGTCTGGTTTGAATAATTTCACACGATTTGAGTGAGCGGATAAAAAGCATGGAAAACGAGGAGTTCATTAAGATATCTCAAATGGCTTCATACTGATCATACTGCAAGCGAAAGACGATCATCATTTTTACTTTTTAAAATGTCTACATTCATCCATATATTACCATGATTTTTTTTTTTTACCGAAAAACAAGTTTTCGTTTAAACCTGGCATGATATCTAAGAAAAATGTTGATAAGGGAAATGTTTTTTGTCCATCCTTCCGTCATCCCATCCATTAATTGATTTACATATCCATTGACTTATTTAGTCATTCAGTCAATCATGAATGAAATGCGTACTTAAAGGTCAAGTCCACCTCTGAAAAATGTTGATTTGAATCAATAGAAAAAAATCAGACAAGCACAATGCTGAAAATTTCATCAAAATCGGATGTAAAATAAGAAAGTTATGACATTTCAAAGTTTCGCTTATTTTTAACAAAATAGTTATATGAACGAGCCAGTTAAATCCAAATGAGAGAGTCGATGATGTCATTCACTCACTATTTCTTTTGTTTTTTATTGTTTGAATTATACAACATTTCAATTTTTACGAATTTGATGATTAGGACCTCCTTGCCTGAAGCACAAAATGTTAAAATAATGGAATTCCACGTGTTCAGGGAGGAATGAAACTTCATTTCACATGACAATGACGAGAAAATCAAAATATTTCATATTTCATATAATAAAATACAAAAGAAATAGTGAGTGAGTGATGTCATCAGTTCCCTCATTTGCATACCGACCGAGATGTGCATATAACTGTTTTGTGAAATGAAGCGAAACTTTAAAATGTCATAACTTTCTTATTTTACATCCGATTTTGATGAAATTTTCAGTGTTATGCTTGTTGAATTTTTCTCTTTTTATTCAAATCAAGTTTTTGTTGGGGTGGACTTGTCCTTTAATATAGAAATGAAACGTGCTATATTTTAATGATATACTAGGTAAAGGTAAAAAGAAGTATTTCAACTTTCTTATTTTGATTTTCGTGGTAAAACAATTTCAAAACGTGGTGTAGCTCTACATAAATTTACCTTCCTGATCCTCAAACTCATCCCCTCTGAACAGCTTTGTTTGGGAAAAGAAATAATTGTAATTTAAAAAAATATCCATTACGTAAGTAAAATCTTGTCAGGTAGAATTAAAGCCGTCAAGTCGAAACGAACTTAGTTATTGTATTGCTATCTCTGTGAGTTATGGGAGTCTTAAGCTATAGTAGTTATAAGCTCAAACTCAATATTTAACCAGGGTATCGGCTACATCTTGCAATCGATCTATCGCACTGGTGTCCGGGGTCATCATACAAGATTCTTTGGATAAATATCACCCAGCACTAGCGGGATAGAAAGTCAATATTGGTCATGGCATACGCCAGAGTCCTTCCTCTAATCAATTGGAAGAGATGTATGAATACGATGCACTTGTGGCTTGTTCATTTTCTTTAATCTTGATCGAATGATTTCGAGAGTCAATCAGGGTGTACTTTGCGTCGAGGATATGCCATATTGGATTTGACGAGTCTCAATGACATTGTACGAGTATACATCTTTAATGTTGATTCATCTGTTGTAAATTTTCATTTCTTTTATTAAGGATGGTACTTGTATTAATTTGTTTTACCATTGATTATTTTATCTTTTGCCATTGGCGCCACTACGACATGGCAAAGCACAACCGCTGCAATTATTTGGTTTTTCTTTTGAAAAAAAATACTTGAAAAAGAGGCAACATTTGTTATCATCGGGTACGATTTCACCAAATACAGTATGGGATTATTAAAATAAGTCTTTCCATTACAGAATGGGAAAGGTATAGCCACAGAGTCTCCATGCCCTTCTATAAAAATATGATTTATTTGCACGTTCAAGATTTCACTGTTCCTAGGAAAAGCTGTTATGAGATTACTTTCAAATTTTCTTCGCTTTAGACATACCTTTTTCACTCTTCCATATTACATGTTTAATCATGGCAAAGGTAAGTAATTCTTGATTCGTGGCCTTGCATGTATCACGCTAACCTTATATAGGCCTATGCTGTCATAACAATCTGTTCGGGATCGACCCATGCTTCCTAATCTCACAGGAATTTTAAGTCACCTTGGCAAAAACTTTTGACCATGAAAAGTACACCCCCGTGCAAGCAATAAATAAACCCTACCGCCAACTCTCTGAAAAACGTTTTTTCCCCGCCGATTTCCTCGCAAATGTACGTACACTGTCTCCATGTGTGGCACATGAGGTTGAAGTGAACGCCTTAACCCTACAGATAATAGTTTATTGGTGAATGATTCCCTGAATCAACAGCCTGTGATTTGTCCAAACATATTTCCTTCTTTCTCATATTTCAGACCTAGAGACGCGAGATGGGTAGAATCCAATGCATTTTACACGCGACGACAATTGGAGAAAAAAAATGATAGCAAATGGCGACAAGGACTTTCCGCCTGTTTGGATAAACTCTCAATTTTGCACAATGATAATCATTTCTGAATTCATTTGCACACGGCAAGGCACCAGAAGAATTGACAAGATGATCTTATTTCGGAAGCAATTATAAATTATTACGAGGAACTTTATTTGGTATTTCTCGATTAGATAACGAGGGGGGGTATAGGGTGGAAAAGAATGTATGCCTAAAGACAAAATTGTGTTATGGATATATGAACAGCTTTCCGATGAATAAAATTAAGAAAACATCTTAGTCAGATTCAAATAGTGTAGAGAGGATTTCATTTATCAGTCATAAAACCGTATTATTCCAAATTCTTTTAAATACCAGCAACCCCAGAAACCCCATCAAACCTATCTCTTGTAGTTTTGCTGATGCTGTTATGAATTAGGTCACTAGGGTACACTTCAGGAATCGCTTTATCATTTATCTAAAAGCACACTGAAGAACTTGTCATCGTCATGTTGCATCCAGCTCCTGTATTCACCAGTTAAATATGTTGCGGCATAGGAATCAAATGATGATGACTATCCTAACACATGGAATCGATTATACTTCAATGTTGTTGTCCTTTAGAGGTAATGATCATTGCACGTGTTTTGGTATTTAAAGCAGATTTCTATTCTTACATGTGCAGCAATTATTTGAAATATAAATGACATGCTGATTAGGAGCTTGTTACTGCATTTGGAAATGTGACGTAAATTAGCAAGGTCATCAGGGTTCGTTTTGATTAAATACTTTCTTTTTATTTTGGGTACAGTTTTCTTTTCATTTGATGATGAATAAAATATTTCCTTCATTTCCCACTGTGAACAGTTATTTTTCCCCAATAGACGTATGAAAAAAATATTGGTTATTTGTATGATATAATTATCATAGATTTAATAGAAAATATTATTCTTCCACCCATCATGCTATTGTAGAATATTCAATATTATTTTAATTTTAACAATACCGACAAATATATGCGTATGATTATCATTATAATATGCCATTTAGGACATATTATACTTTTTTTCTTTAATTGAAAGAGCTTTGTTAAGGTTAATGTATTACGTCCAAGGAAACAACTTTAGCTTAAATATAGATCACCAATTACTGTTTCCAGGTCTGTGTGTGATTATTGGAATTTCACTCGTCTAGACTGATTGTTTTTCTGGTTGTCTTTCTGATTGTATTTTTGAGTACCTGGGCATATTTTCTTTTGCCGAAATTCAAGAAGAAGGGAGTAGGTTACCTGTGAAGCGTTTCCTCATCATCTCCCAGCATGCATCGAATCGATTGCAAGGTGAGAGTTGGTTCAATATTTAACGTTCGTGACATCAGCTTTTGTGAAGAGTACGTCGAGGTGAAAAACACTAAGATTAAATCTCAACTCTCTGGAAAGAGATTATACAATATTTACTCCCAATAAGAGGGTATGTGTGGTTCATATACCTTCGAGACGTGCTGGAACCATCTTTTTTTATAACTATACATGAAGTGAAGTCTTTGATGCCTTTTTTAATTAACACTGGGTTAAATGCTTTATAAACATGTGGCAATTAATTTGATGGGGGAGGCAAGATTTTGACACCTGAGAATGTAGACTGAGTAACCTAACACTACCTTGTTGCGGAAGGTGAGATGATTGCTTCACATCACAACTGATGGTACCTGTACTACCTTTTCTATTCTCCACACCGAATTGTGCCCGAATGAATGAGTGGGAGGACTATAGAAATTGATAAGTGACTGGAGGAATGTAAAAACTATTTTCACGCGACCCCGTACCCCATTTCTTGATTCAACTAAAAAGATACGAGTATTGCTAGTACAAAATGTGTTTGTTGGACACAAAAAAAAGCAAATGATTCTTTTACGAAGGCAAGAAAATTTTTGAAAATAGGTAGCGACTTGACAAAGCAGTTGCGTGAAAACGTAAAATAGTAAAAGAAAAAGGTAAGATTCCCTTCGACCATGAGTTTGCACATTAATTTTACAATTCAACAGAAGTGAGAATGCATCATTTGCAGGTGTAGACATACGGATTGTGTAATGAAGTAATTTATCTGTGATTTTTCCCGACCAATGTTAATTTTATAAAGATAAACTATAAGTATTTTGTAAATGAAGTTGGTGACATAATTCTGAAGAATTTATCAAACTAGCTGTAGTAATTTATAAAGCGGATTGTGTGAGAACACGGCAATAAGACTTAGGGTATTAGATGAGTACTTGGTAATGCCTTTCATTCATACGTCTTACCTCGTTCAAGTACTATCATATTACTTAAAGTAGTATCTATATAACAATAGGAATGCATGTTGGAAATTAATGCAGCAATGATTTAATTGTCATTAAATGCGGAGTCCCACAAGGAAGCATTTTAGGCCCCATTCTTTTTATGCCTTATATCAATGATATGTGTACTTGTATTAACGAATCTAAATTAATTTTATATGCTGATGATAGTGTCTTGCTATATTCAGATACAAATCCCAAGATAATTGATAAAAAACTAAGTGCAGATTTGGCAAATTGCATCGAATGGATGTCTGACAACAAGCTAGTTTGCACGTTGGGAAAACGAATAGCATTTTATTTTGTTCGAAACGAAAGTTAAGATATACACACGATTCCAAGGTTACATATAATAATCAGGTAATTGACAGAAAAGATTCAGTAAAATATTTGGGAATTAATTTAACAAGTAACCTATCATGGACAGGTTTGGTAGACTAAATCGCCAAAAATGCAAATTCACGCTTAAAATGTTTGTATAGATATCAAACCTGTTTGAATATGAAGTCTGGACGTATTTTATGCTTTGCTTTAATACAATGTCTATTCGACTATGCTAATGCGGCTTGGTACGGTAGTCTGGGTGTTACGGATAAGACAAAGCTAAGAATAATTCAAAATAAAATTGTGAGATACATAAATGTTTTAGGACCAAGATCACATGTCGGATGTAATGAACTTGAAAAGGCAGGATTACTTCATGTAGATCACAGATCACAACAATTAGTATTACACCACGTGCATAAAATATTATATTCGGATACATTAGATCATAATATTGCAAATAATTTCACCCGTGTATCAAATATCCATAGGTACGATACTCGAAATAGTAATTTTGTATTACCAAAACGTGAAGGACATATAGGGAACACTTTTTATTTTAATGGCATCCAATCTTGGAATGCTCTTCCTAATCAAGTAAAAGTTGTTAAAGTTTTTTCTCAATTCAAGAGTGCATTAAAGAAGCACCTAAAACTGGAAGCTACTCGAGAACAATATTACCAGTAAAAATCACACATTTCGTACAGTTGGTTTCTAGTATTGTAGGGTATGTTAAAATATAATCTTGTTTCATATATTAGGAAGATTATTGTTTGCTTCAGAAGTTTGCAAATTATTTGACTGATGGATATGTATGTATTTTATTTTTGCACCTTATTCCAGTACTTGTCGTAGTTTATACTTTTTGTTACAATATGTTAATGTTTTATACTAACTATGGGACCCCATTGGAAATAAGCCTTTCGGCTTTCATGAGCTATCCTGTCAAGGTATTCTTCAATTTCATTGTAATCTCCTGTGATATTCTTGACGAATAAAATCAATCAATCAATCAGGTAAACGATTTGTCATAATTTTGACATCTCTCATGTAATTTCAGTATACATGTATATTTTTTAAGATTGCTATAATAAAATTAATCTTTTTGCAATTGCACTATATTTTTTCAAGAGCAGTGTCTTTACACTGATACAAAATAATAATCAGAATATTTGAAGTGGAAAAAGTAAAAAATATACATGTATGTGTCCAAATCTTACAGCAAATTTTAATAGAATCATTAAAAAAAAAGTGGGTGAGTGTAATGTGCGTTCAAAAATAAAAACGTTCTCCATTATTTATTATTTAATTATAAAATTGAAAAATGATAAATTAAACTATTTGAAATCCTTACACGAATATATAATACTAGCTTTTAATTCTTAATTGTCATTGTCAAATCACAAATTTTTGTGACAGCTGTTTAGACGAGGTAAACAATTTGGTAGGTAGTCGATTGCACAGACAATCAAGCATCTTTTGATTGAAAAGTTTGCACGACACCAGCTGTCTACAATCCTGATAAATCTCATCACCTAATTACCAACTTTATCATCCAATATTGGATCCTTTCAATTGAGGTGTACAATACATGCACCGGCGTTAGGTAGTATTTTCTTCGGGTTAAAAGAAGAGACATCCCTTGTGTAAACAAAAAAAAAGAAGAAGCAGGACTGCGTTCTGAGATTTGCATGTTAAAAATACAATTTCTTGCCGTGTAGTGTGATACATGTATTTATATATTTTGCTAATTTGTTCAAATTCTATAAACATGATTATTTATTTGTGTAGTCCTTTAAAGTCAGTAGAATTCAACAACGGTGGATTGGGAATATGCCATACTGTAAGTAAAATTATGGTACTAATATATTAAAAAACCTAATAATAACGAACAGTTTTAAATGCATTAAGATAATATTTGATGTTGATGAATTATCTCATGAAGACGAACGAACATGACCTTCAATCTATATGCATAGTGTCATTCATTTTCATTTCTGTAGGAGTACGCCAGCAGTTTTATTTCACGTTCTACAAAGCAGCCGCATATCAAGCTTGACACTAATTTGTGATAAGGTGAGATATGGTCCATTGTTATTTCATTGATTTATTTCCCCGGCAACCTTTACTTTATTGTGATCAGACCAATTATCCTCCATTATTGTAGATCTTCCATCAGTATTTTACATTCCAAAGTGGTAATCAGGAATGATGAAACCTTCATTGTATCCTTCCGTAAAAAAACTAGCACATTATGAGCTTTTCATTAAGTAATAAGTAGAATATACTCAGTATTTCTCGAATCCTTAATACATGCGAAGATAGGAATATTGACAAATGTTCATTATTTCATAAATAAAATGTGAAAGTTACTTGATTAAAGAGTATAGTCATCCACTAACAACATTTAATATCTATATAAAAAAACATTTTTAGTACAATTACTAGAAACCTTATCCTGTTGAATTTAGCATGGGTATTTCGAGAATATACCAAAACGAAATTATGTTACATTTCACTCATGTGAATGAAACAATAAATTTAAACAGGAATGAATTGCTATCAAAATTACCCCCAAACTGATGGGGAAGCCTAGCACTTTCAATATTTGAAAAAGGATACAAAACAATCTGTTATCCAATTTCAGAAAATTTATGCTTAAGCTTGTTCACCCATTTGTAAAGAGACACACATGACAAGTACAAGTTAAAAATTAGTATAAGGCCAAATGCCCTCAGTCAATAATTGACTCTCTTCGGAAACAACATTTGAAAACAATATACGCCTTAATTCACATCTAACGTAGATCACGAATATGAAATTTGACAATCGGTGCTTTTTTATTTGTTATTTTGTGAGTTTTCCATTGATTTACATCCATGCACTCTGCATTTCATTTTCTTTTATATGTTAAGGTGTAAAAGTGGGCTAATGATTCAATAGATCAATTGCACCTTGTCTTTCTTGGTTGGTTGATGTTAAACCGTGCATGGTGCGTTATAACGCCCATTCGCTAGCAAAGGTCGACATGTGCTCCTTGGAGTAGAATTTACGCTTCTGTCTGATTAAACTCGACTTCTAGTATCGTCTTCTGACTATATACGTCCATCGGTAACCCCCGCCTATGGCAAGGAAACACACCTCTCTTGTAAACCCAACCGTGTATGTGAGGGTGTGTGACTATGTGCGTGCAGAAGTGGGTGTGTCTCTTAAGTTGTGAATTTCTTAGCGAGTGTATGTGCTTGTCGGAATGGGTATGTCTGTGTGCTTTGAAAACAGACATACATAACGGATGTGTGAGTAGTTTAATTGCTTGAATATCCATTCCGACGGCTAAGAACTTTACTATTGGTGATTAAAAAAACAAACTCTTCTTTGAAATTAGGCTGAAACGTACCCTTCTGCAAACGAAATAATGGCACATATAGGGTGTTCACACAGTGTCCTATGTATATATAAATTTCACTTTATTACTACATTAGAGTGCTCAACTTTATCAGTGTGAAAATCAGTCCACACTATGGACACCTCGGCATAAAAGTATGGGTATCCACAATGTGTTAAAAAAGTCAAATATTTGAAAATGTGATTCGCATTGTTATTACACTCATATTCAATCGTGTTAGGTTGACATTGTCAAAAAACTCTGAGACACACTTCATGTTCTTTACAGTAGAGCATTGAACCATAATAGATGCAACGGAAATTATTTTCTTGATTCTTTACATTGCGTTAGTCTCATCTAAAAAGTGAGATGCAAAAAGTGCTGTTTATGAAAACTCTATGGAATTCGCAGATTGTTTCCTTGTGTTAAAAAACGCGGTGTTATTATTGCTCATAAGCAAATTGATTTTACAATTTGAATGATAGTGGATTATGCATTTTTTTAAATAAAAGATAACATGTTTCATGTAAATTATCTTTGAAACAATGATGAAGACTAACTTGGACACGAATTCTTATTAAGCTTCTCACGTTACATTTTTAAGAGATGCTTCAAGCAATGGTCCGCGGGGGTTTTCTCTGCAATATTCACCGATTAAACAGGATACTTGTTGAACTATCGATTAATCCTTGGTAAAATTGAAGTGTCTTGCTGATATGAATTGGAAAGGTGTGGGGGGGGGGGGGAGTCCGAAGGCTTTGTCTCGCAGAAAGGTTATTGTGAGATGGTGTGAGTGAAAAATATTGTTGATTTAATATCGAATATAGTTCAATCAATAATTAGTTCGTGTGGCTGTTTTTACAATGAACTCGTAAATAAGACGAGGTCTGCTTGCTATCAAATGTCTATGAAAACATTATTTTTGGTTTAGTTCAGCACATCTCCAAGTATTAGATAAGAGGTGGATATTTAGGGGTGACATAAACCACGTCACTGCTTTTATATATTTCATAAATCTCTGAAAAAATATGGATTTCTATTTTCCACACCCAAACCTGGGTATCACTCCATAACGGAGAAATAGGTTTGGACATCTAGGAATCGGATGAACAGGCTTTTCAACTGCAGCAATTGTTTATTAAACACGGCACATATTTACGATGCGCCTTCGTGCGTATCTTCCGCGTCTTATTGAATTACTTGGGGCAGCGTTGAAGTCCATCTCGCGTAGTTGACACCTCAAAATCAAAATAGCAATGAGACAAACCAAGGATTTTCTCCTGCATAGCGATCGATTGACGGTAGGACCATCTTGGCATAAAAGATCGATAGGGCTAGAACCATAATGATATTTATCCCATGCTGAAAGGGTTTTGAGGTCAAAAGAGGCTTCGAAGAACCTGATCATTCTAGATGCATATGCGATTATATTAGGTTTACAGGTGTAGCCTTTCGCTATTCTGTCTGGGACTGTTGACGGGGGGCAAACGTCCTCTTAAACTCGTTTCCGATCACAAAGTTGATAAGAGATAAAGGGGCCAGTCAGGCAAGCCAGGATTCTAGGCAATTCATCTAACATTGCATGTAGACCAATATTCAGGCTGTTCATTTCTTGGGGAGCTATTGATAGAGCAAATGTGATGCGCGTTAGAGACAAATAACATCACTAAAATAAAAAAAAGGAGAATATTAGAATGAAAAGCCACAATTTCAGTGTTCGAATTGTGAATTTACTGAGGGGCCATTATGTTTTACATTCAAAGTTACTTTTTACTTACATTTTTTCAAAGGCAATTCCAATTGAACAAGATATGTACAGTATTCCTAGATTTCAAATTACGTAGATTCACCCTTTTTATTGTAATGTCGTAACTCGGCGGCGAACTTCAATGTTTAAATGATATAAAACTATTCATAAAAAATGCAGCAAGATTTCAATGTAGAAAAAATAAGCGAAAACATTAGAAATCACATAAAGCTGATGATTGTTTTATTGTACCCTAAAATCACCTGCCGCATCGGAAGTGCATTAATTTGCATGGGATGTAAAGTGTTTCATCTTAACTTAATACGAAGATGAAATAAAATCATGTATTATCCATATCTTAATTGTGTTATTGTATGAAAGGAAATAGAGGAAAGAGAGGGAGATGGGGAGAAGAGAAGAGATAGAAGACAAAACAAAGGAATAAAGGAAAAGAAATGAGAGGAAATAAAAAGTTGAGAAATAAGAGATAATAAGAGGAGGGGAGGCAAAAAGAAGAAAAGGACGAAGTAGAAGAATACATGAAGAGAAAGGAAGTAGAAGAAAATGAAGAAGAAGAAGATAAGATGAATGAGGAAGAGGGAGGAGAGGTATGGTGGTTATAATATTTACCCTTTAAAATACAGAGATGAAGTATACGCGCTCTCAATGATAGGCAGACAGCGTGAAAACTGCCACCGACACGCTCTGACGCAAATCTCGTATTATTGCTGCGATTGGCTTGGACAGTAAACATCGCCATTGGACCAAATTAATAGCCCCAAATAAAAGATCCTGAAAATGTCCTATAGAATTTCCTCACGGTCAAATGTAAATTGTTAGTGACACTTATTATGGATTAATGTAAACATTTCCTCTACTATGTTAAAGTGGTTTAGGGAGACAGAATTAGCTGACGTGGTTATAAAACATACCACTTTGTGGGATTACACAAAACACAAAGTGGCATAAATTGCCATTTTTCACAGATCTTTTTCCTTCTCTCCAAATGATCTTTTCACTATTTCTATCCATTAATCAATTCCTGTTGAAACTTAGCAAATTGATTTATAATAATTATATTTTTACATAAATACTTTCATTTAAGCATTATTTTGAGCATACAATTGTGAGGGTAAAGTTATTCAAGTGCTCTCTAAAATTAAAGGTAACGTAACAAACAATATTACCACCCATATGTTTATGTGTCTCAATAAAAATCAAATGCCAAATATCTCTGCTAGAAGAATGGTGATCTTTCAGCAACTCTACTAAAAATGTGTTTGTGTGTATCCGTATAATCAAATGCAAAGTATCTCTGACAGAAATTTGGTGATCTTTAGGTAATACTAGTAAAACATTAAAACATACCATTTTGTTTTTGGCCGGGTGTTTTTTTCCGCGTAAGAAGGACACTCGTGCATAGCCATACCTATTTGTGCTTGCGAGTTTTTACAGATAAAAAAACCAACGAGATCAATAATGCAACCAATCTTTTCTACATCCCCATTTTTCAACTTCTGAAAGATCTTTTTTCCTATCCTTCTTCTTTTGGCAATGCCGTAAAATAGTTAACCTTTTGTCAGTCGGAACCAATATTCCCTACATTCTTACTTTACTCCCCACCTAATGAACGGGAGGGCATGGGCTCGATCCTGCGCCTAGTCAGACTAAAACAAAAATTGAACATTTTTTTAGTATTAAAATGGAGCAGAGCAATAAAAATATGTAAGGCAGAGCAAGGTGGAAGATCGGCTATAACTAAAGTGGCTACCCTATGAGTTATTATCATTAGTAGTATTATCATTATTATTATTGGATGAAGTACGTAATTTATCGAATGATCCATTCGTTTATCCCGAGGTCTCTTTCTTACTACCGTGTAACATTGGGACTTTGAATATGTTGCAGATTGTATTTTTCCTTTGCCTTTCCTATTTGATTATCATTTCATAGGTTTTCAATGGGGCAATATTCAATTGTAATTGTAATGTAATAATGATATACGTCGGTACAGGTCTGTTGTAGATTGAATGTTCTCATACATAACAGTAGTGGTAGTTTGTTTATTATAGAAAAAAAATGTTGGGGATTTTTGGGAAAACTCTATTTTCAACGCATTCTTGAAACGACTCACACACCGGACAAGAGGTTCACATTATTCATGCAGTATTATCAGGTATAGCGATGTTGGAAAAAAGTGTCCATTGGATATTTTTAAAGCAGTCCTTCACATTTTATCTATATTCCATTGGACATCTTTTTCGTTATGGAGGCTTAAAGGAGTTTAGTTGTCATATTGGTCTCCTAGATCTAAACCAGTGCTAGTCAAAATCGAATCAATAAGTTTAACCCATCTCTCATCCCAGTCGTTCATTTATCCATATATCTGTCTCTTAACTCGTCACCGAAAGCCCGTCTCCGCCAAGTCCATCGAGTGTTTGGATTCCTCATGTCAGTCTGTCTCTCATAATCACGTCAAGGTATGCAATGAAAAATTATGTGAAGCACCGTTGATAGTACCTTTCAACATGTGACATACGAGCAGGAAGCAAGCACGTCAGGTAAAAGAGAGATTACATACCCAGCCATACTCATGATGTTTGGCATTTAATTCAAAATATAGACTAAAAGAAAATCAGACAACTCAATTCGACGCATATGTTTGTTTGCAGATTGAAAAATGAATTAGACGGTTGTTGATCCAAGTGTTAGGAGCGGAGGAACTATATTAAAATAATTTGTGAGGACCCGTCCATCATTTTAAGAAAACATGAAAACATATAAGGGAGACAGGAAATGAAGTTATTTTTAAAATCACAAATAATCTTTTGAAAAAAGATCCTTCATTAATGTTCTAATGCTGTAAATATTCACGTTGAACAATATAATTTAGTTTAGTTTTAACAACAGGAAAGCTCACTGAGTTTTTTTAAAAACCTTACAAAGACTTTAGGTATCTGTGATAACTAATGAAGAAAGATCCAAAATAATGAGTTACACAAATCACTTTTAATTTATTAGCTAACAAGTATAGTCTTACAATTTGACTATAAGGGTCCTATTTTACTTGGCGTTAGTAGATATTGTAAAACATTGTTCCAATTAATTTGATTTACTAGAAAGGCATCGAGCATTAGAATAATGTTTTGCAACAATAAGAATGTTAGAAAAATTAGTAATATTTTTTTTATTATCCATCAGCCGTCTCAAGATATCATACAACATGCTGAGCTATTTCTATGCGGTACCACTTAGTTAGAGGCACACTATATTCTTACATACAGCTCTTAGGCGGAACCAGATAACAACTTTACAAAATTTACAAGAAAATATGTTAATAGGCTTATGTACATAATAACGTTTGAAAGAGAGCATGTGGGAAGTATACAGGGTTTAATTGATTTGGCTTTCATGAAATTGGTCGAATACCTTATATTAATGTTGAAATATGTACAAGTATATCAGCTAGGAATATTGACTGATATACTTGATGAACTTCGCCAAATACATAGGCAGGCTATAGTCGTAATTTATAAATGTTAACTAAAATTACACTAAATATTTTGTAGAACTCTGCGAACACTGGTAAGTTTGTCATAAGTGATAGTCGTTCAGACATTCCAAGACAAAAATAAATTGTATTGCGATTTTATGTTTGTGCCATTGTGAGATTTGAAGAAAGAAAGAGAAAGAAGAAGAAAGATGGACGGGGAGGGAGGGGCGATGGATAAGGATTAAGATTTGTGTATAGTATGACAATTTGTTATTTGCAATTTGAGGTGAATCAGTATTCTACGGTTATAAATTCGGATCTACGTCCGTATGGAGCGTTCAAGATCAGAGGTCCTGGCCTATAGGACGGTCAAGTCGTTTTCAAATGTCATGGGCTCTTGCACGTGTTTGGTCAATATCAATTTATCTCTTCTACTTACCTCTCTTTATGGTGGATTGCTATTTATAGGTAAGACAGCAGAGCGGCCCCTTCGAAAGACTTCAAGGAATGAAAGTTGTGTCGCAGTTTTACATGAGAATATAATTATATTTTCAATAACGTCTGTCATGCACAATTTCCGTTTTGTTTATCAATATTATAGATGTTTTTTTTATATTTGCTTAATCATGCAAATGAACCCCAAAACCATCAATGAAATAATCCCAATCTCGTGAATTATCAAATGACTTTAATGGAAAAGAAAACCGTCAATAAAAATTGATCAAATGTGGTTTGTGTGAAATAAATATTTCATAATTGATATTCCGTAGGTTGGATTACGACAGAGCTTGTAAAGATTCGATAATCAAAATGACCCGGGTATCCAAAACGCTTTGCCTTTATGAGCCCCGTTCATCACCTTTTCTCCTCCGGCAACCTGCCAACAGGAAACCCGAGCATTCTGGGCTAACTGCTGCTAAGATTCTCGTTACACTGCTCCTTTTTACCTGCTAATAATAAATATAACAGTGCATTAAAGTAAGGTAATAGGGCCAAATATCAAAGGGAGAACCAAAACATAAAAAAAAAAAAATTTTATCCTAAGACAAAAATAAATATTAAGGTTCTCTATCAAAAGCAAATAAAACGATCAGCGTTTTTTTTTTTTTGATGAGGAAGAAGATAGGAATTGCAACTCGACTACATGTAGATACGAATATGAATATGACTTTCATGGGAATTAAACTTGAGATAAAGGGGTGATCTATAGCTAAACTTTGTGATCCAGGGTGACATAGTGGTTAGTTTTAAAGTCGTAAAGTGGCAACCGCTGAGTGGAGTGTGTGTGGGTGTGTGCGTGTTGGTATATGTCCGCGTGTGAATGTGAGTGCTTGCTGCCAGGGATGGGGGGGGGGGGGGTCTTCCTATCTGCATGGTTAGCAAACGATATGTTTGAGTAGATTTTAAAAAAAGAATATTTTGTTTGGGAGTGTGGAAAAGGTTTTGTTTGTTTTGTTTTGTTGATGTTGTGTTTGTTTTGTTTTCGTGTGTGCTTTATATATAAAATCTTTATTCAGATTATTGTATACTTTCTAAGAATAAACATAGAGATTTTTTTTTCTGTATTGTCTTACAAAGGTTGGAGGAATGGATATACATGTATAAGTACTTTTTTTTATTATGGGATAACCTCTTCACTTAAAAAAGTCTTTACTTTCGATTTTTCATCATACAATACGGTATTATTATACAGTAAATACATCTGAAATTACGATGTTTTTGTTATTGGTATTATGGGTTATGATAATATTTGTTCGAAAAATTTATATCAAAATGTATATTATTTCATTTGTTATATTGCTGTATACGTGTACTTCACTTTAATTTGTATACATGTATTTGATTTATTACCCTTGTGTGTATGAAAATTGTAATAGTATCTGAATAAAGGCTAAAAAAGCAACAACAACAAACAATATGTAGGATGTACACGTGTGGATGTATGTTATACATACAGACACACCCTAACACTCTAACGCTTATGTACACACACACACATATATATATATATATATATTAATATATATATATATATATATATATATATGTTTATATATATATACTGCTCATTTTGAGGGCTATGCTTTTTGCGAGCAAACCTCTCAGAAACATTTTTTTTAGTGGTATGACTTTCATTTTTAAGAGCTTTGCTTCTCCGTTTTTCTTTTAAAATCTATAATTTTGTGTTTTTCTTGTATATGAAAGATATTTAACAAGACGCTTTGGGCAGTAAACCAATATGTATCAAGCTTTCAGCTTCTTCATGCGCTCTATAAACAAGAAACCAAAATAAAAGATAGTACACAAGCAGCACACAATCATGTTAGCAGCAGAATATAAACAAATAAAGAGATAGACACGCACAAACATATATAAATCCAAATATATCTGTATAATACACCCCAGAAGATGATCTCCAAGTAAGATTCAGGTAAAATAATTACACTGTGGCTTTCAAGCAACACCACAAGCTTCCTGTTTTATATATTTCGTCACAATATAAACAAGAAACAAGAGCTATTTTAATGGACAGTTGTCTGCTTATATTACATACATATACACACGCACGCAAGCACACAAACATGCATAACATATATATATATATATATATATATATGAATTGGTACTTTTATAATAAATGGTATGAACTTGGAGGTCGAAACATTCTAAGTTCACGAAAACGACTTCAGGTCAGGTGACTTCAGGTGTCCTGACTTGAGGTCACTCTCAGGTGTGCATTTCCATTGCTGCATATATATATATACACATATACATACACACACACACACATATATATATATATATATATATATATATATGCAGCAATGAAAATGAACACCTGAGAGTGACCTCAAGTCAGGACACCTAAAGTCACCTGACCTGAAGTCATGTTCGTGAACTTAGAATGTTTTGACCTCAGAGAGTACTATATACCTTAAGGACGCACCATAAGATATAAAAAAAACTTGACTTGCTATATGAGCAAACAAAAAACAAACAAAATTGATTCACCATCAGAGTAAAAAAAAAAACTTTTGTCACTGACAAATCATCTGAAAGGGGAAAAAATTGTCTCAATGGACTATTGGGGAAAAAAATATCCAAAGAAGAAAGGAAAAAATTTATTAATTTTTAAGTTTTTTTTAGTAGGGTGGCTCCTTCAGTAATTAGTATACTGTTGTCCTTGGAGGCCCTACAACAAAACTACAAACATAACAAACATGGGTATAAAAAGTGTACAATGTAAAGAGGAGAACAACACAAGGTGCCAGTTTATAAATTAAGAATATTATAACGCCAAAATAAAAGACTAATTGAAGATTTGGATTGGGCATTTCTTAAAAAGTTAGGTAAATTATTCCAAATGAATGCACCAGCAAAATAAAAACTTTGTTTGCCCATTTCAGTTCGAACTTTTGGCAAAATCAAACCTGTGCTTTGTGCACTGCGAGTACGAATAATAGTTTCAGATTTTTTTAAAGATATTTAACTAATAAGCTGGATTTTGATTAAGGAAAACAGAAAATATCATTTTACATTTAAATTATTTCCATCTATCTTCGATGGGAACCAATTTCAGTTTGTTTAACTTAATTTGGGTAGGAGTTCTTAGATTGGCTCCTAAAATTACTCTGGCCATTTTTTGTTGGTGTTGTTTGATCATTAATTTTTTTTTTGTTCTGAGCACAGCTTGACCAGGCATTACTACAGTATTCAAACAAAGGTAAAATTAATGCATTCGCAAGGAGTTTTAATCCTTCCAGAGGTAAGTATCTTCTCGAACGACCAAGTAATGCTATCCCTGATCCTATTTTTTTACTTGTTTTTGTCACACGTTCTTTCCAATTTAATGTTGGATCTAGCCAAACTCCTAAGTATATGTAAGTGTAGACCTGTAAATTTTAATGTTGTTATAGTCTAATGCAAATATTTTTCTAAAGTTTAGCCAATTTTATTTGTAAACCAAATAACATAAATTCAGTTTTCTGTGAAATTGTTCTCTTTTACCCATTCGTAGACTTGTTTTAAATAAAAATTCAAGGCTGATTTACCATCACTGCTTTTACAATTAAAAAACAGAACAGCATCGTCTGCGTATAGCGTCACTTGGTATTCGGATACCACATTAGGAAGGTCATTTGGGATCAGGACAACTACTCCCCGGACAATTACCCCCCGGAGAACTACCCCCCGACAATTACCCCCCGAGGACAATTATCCCCCGGACAATTACCCCCTGAGGACAATTACCCCCCGGACAATTAACCCCGGACAATTACACCCTGAGGACAATTACCCCCGAGGACATTTACCCCCGGACAATTACCCCCGAGGACAATTATCCCCCCGGACAATTACCCCTGGACAATTACCCCCGAGGACAATTACCCCCCTGGACAATTACCCCCGAGGACAATCACCCCCGGACAATTACACCCGAGGACAATTACCCCCCGACAATTACCCCCAGAAAATTCCCCCCTTCTCTCCGGCATCAATGTTAGAATTAAGCGGGATCCATGGTAAGTTTTGGTCGGTGGCACAGGTTTTCGAAATATTTTCTATTTTATCTTACGTTAATTACTTTTTCATTCTCTTTTATATTGCTCTTTCTCCTGTTCTCTCACTTCTTTTTTCCTTGCTTTTTCCTTTTTCTTCCTTTTCCGCCTTTTTCTTCCTTTTTTGTTTAGCGGCGCCTTCTGCATCATGAAAAATGGAGGGGGGGGGGGGGGGGGCTGGCACCCGAAACCTACCGTTTGGTTATGCATATATACATCGGGAAAATGTGTAAACTGGCCCTCATACTAAGTTTTCATAGAACAATTGAACACGATTAGTCATAAATCACAAATGCTGAAATATCTCTGATTCCAACTGATCTGATTAAAAAAAAAATAATTTGGGTTTAATTTCAGGAAAGAAATCAGGCAAATAGATCAAACGTAAAAAAGACACCTAATTGTCCTCGGGGGTAATTGTCCGGGGGGTAATTGTCCTCGGGGGGTATTGTCCTCAGCGGGTAATTGTCCGGAAGGTAATTGTCCTCGGGGGGTAATTGTCCGGGGATAGTTGTCCGGGGGGTAATTGTCCGGGGGGTAATTGTCCTAGAACCTGGTCATTTACCATAGAAGTGAACAATAACGGGCCCAAATTGGCGCCTTGTGGTACACCTGACACAGACTTCCAACCCCACTGGGTATCTAATGGTGCGTCTCTTATCGTCCAAATCGATTACGGTAGGGGAGTGTAGTCGCATATTAGAACAGCCACTTCGTGTCTGCGGGGATGCGGGAATAAGGTGTTGCTTATGGCAGCGAAGCCGCTTCCGAAGCTTCCAGCGCCAGTACTGCCATGCCGGACGGCGAGCCGTGCACGAAATCATTTTTCCCACCGTAGTTCCGGACGCAAATGTGAATATTCATGACTCGCGACTTTGGAATAAGAGTACGCATGCGCGTGGACTAAATTTAACTGTGGCCGCCGTTCACGTTAACGTTGCCACGAATGAATCAGCACCCTCAAATTACCGGCACCCTTACATCATGTACATAAGCCTCAGGCTTTGATCTATATCTAGATCCAATTCGTGAACACTTTTATTAATTATTAATTATAAGACGAAGTGCTAGGCTAGACTAACTAGGGCAAGCCTAGGGTGGGGCCTAGGGCTACCGACTGCATTAACTTTATCTCAAATCTGGACCTGTCTAATGCCATGGACCATGGTTAACTGGTTAAAATTACGACCAATGAGCTTGGTAGCCTGGTTTGGTTTAAAAGGTCTAGTCCGTATATAAAACTAGTACCACAAACAATTGCCGATTTTGAGCTCGGAAATTAAAAACTTGTTTAGTATAAAAGAAATTGCACATCGATCTAAATTTTGTTAATCAAGAGATTTAGATCTACTCTGCGATTGTAAATGGTAGCCGTGCGTTTACATAAGCAGTTTACGAACTTGATTGGTAAAGAAAATGCATATCGATCTCAATTTTGTTAATCAAGAGAGTTACTCTGCGATTGTAAATGCTATAGCCGCGCGTTTACATAAGCAGTTTACGAACTTTATGTGCATGTTCTGTGCTGCACTGACGTGACGATTCTGATACAGTGTAGGCAGAGTCTAGTGAAGATCTAGAGAGTATAGACTAGATCTAAACTATTTAGATCTGGATTCTTCGACTAGTTCTATATACAGACTAGACCTATTAAACCACGGGTATTAAACCAATGCTACTATAAGCTCATTGGTCTAACGTAAGTAAACGAAAAGTTCGGAATTAACCAGTTCCAATAACCATGGCATTAGTCGGCATTAGGCATTAGACAGGTCCAGATTTGAGATAAAGCTAATGCTCTAGCCTAGGCTAGCTCTAGGCCTAGTCTAGCCTAGCATTTTGTCTTGTCATGAATGACAATTCGATAATGTTAAGAACAAAGGGATCAAAATATTGATCTAAGCCTGAGGGCCATGTACATGATGTAAGGGAACCGGTAATTTGAGTGTGCTATCGGATTTATTCATGGGCATAGCATGCATCGTTAACGTGGCCACAATTAGTCCAATTCGGCTACCAAACTAGCCTAATGAGTGATGATGGCGTGCAAAGCATCCAGGCGCAAAAATGGTTATTAAGTCAAATTGTTCTACTTTTGTAGTTAACTTGAGTATCATCACTCATAAGGCCAGTTTGGCAGCCGAATTGGTCCGTCCGGCTCGCCGTCCGGCACGGCAGAACTGGCGCTGGAAGCTTCGGAAGCGGCTTCGCTGCCACAAGCAACGCCTTATCCCCGCATACACGAAGTGGCTGCTCTAATACGCGACTACCCTCCCCTACCGTAATCGCTTTGAATGATAAGGTATATAGTACTCTTCGAGGTCGAAAAAAAATCGAAATTCACGAACATGACTTCAGGTCAGGTGACTTGAGGTGTCATGACTTGAGGTCGACTCTCAGGTGTGCATTTCCATTCCTGCATATATATATATTTTAATTTGATATCACTTTATTGAAGTCACAATAAAGGAAGGAATTTACAAAGTAAATACAAAGACATAATAGAGATTAAGATAGACCCAGGTCATAACGCATTACTGTCGATGCAGGGCAGTAGAATAAAACTTAACGTACAATTTCGATGTAACAGGTACATAACTTATACATATAAAATATCTTAAAAACTGAGTATGTGAAATGATAAATAACAGCCAAAAGTTAGGGTAAATATTAGAAAAAGAGAGAAAAAGAAATATACATACACACACACATATATTTATACTAAGTTTACAAATAAGCATTAGCAAATATCAGGAGTAATTCCGATCACAATACTAAATCTGATAAGCCTGCTATTAAGATTAAAAAAAAATTATGGATAATATATATATATTATGGATAATGTATATATATATCAGGTATTTTTTACTGCTAAACTTCGACTGTTGGCGGTTAGGCCCTTTTCAGATTTTTTCTGTTTTGGAGCCGGAGATTCGCCATTGTCATCTTGCAGTCATGGTAACGCGTCTTTAGATGCGTCTTTTACAGTGCGCTTCCTCCATCTTCAGCGCATTGATTTCTTTGAAAGGTGAGTTTCACAATCCGTTTGCCCATGAACAGACGTGTTTTTCACGACTGTTTCAGAAACGGATTTTGAATTCTCTTTTTTGTCACATCATGGGCACTGACGAAGAGTGTGACTTTACCTTTCATTTTTGAGAGCTATGCTCCTTTTAAAATCTACGATTTTATTTCTACGGCATTTACTAAACCTTTTGTGATTATTTTTTATTCCTTATGCCGAAGCAGACTATTTCTATTTTACTTATATATATATATATATATATACATACATTTTATATATATATATGTGTGTATATGGACCTTTTCTCAATCTACTACCGTTATTCAATACTAAGATTAAAAAAGCCTTTGTCGTCTTCAATAAGTTACATCTAATTTAAAGAATTTAAAAGTTCTCAGTAGAAAATATAAAAATATCATGTTTCACGTTACTTCAATTAGAAAGGGGGAGAAGATGAAACCAAAAATAATAAAATAAAAGAGGGAAAAGAATAGAGCGAGACATACAGATAGATGGAGAGTAATAGAAATAAAAAAGAGAAAGGGTTGGAGAAGAGGGAGTCATTAGACAAACAATCAGATCCGAATTCCTTATATGACAAATTGGACATACCAAGAGTTAAGAAAAGCATGTCTGTATTACTATTTAGAACAGTGTGCAGTTATCCAAATATAAAGAAGTCACTGGTAAACAGTGCCCTTCGGGGAGATTATATTAAGATCCGTGCAAGGTGAGATGTTCATTGGTCAAATACATCCTCTGAATTTGATCATCAACTCTTACCTATAGGTTGTCCTTATATATTTTTGATATCAGATTCACGTTTGTCATAGACCACAATAAGGTGATCAAAATATTAGAAATAATATTTTAAAGAATTCAAGAGTCATTTTGACATTTATCCTAGGACCCCCCCCCCAAAAAAAAAAAAAAAAAAATAAATAAAGTAAAAAAAGAAAAAGAACTTTAATAAAATGGGAGAAACACATCCGGATATACAAAATAGACAAGTGTGCATATTTCGATATTTCCCTGGTATGCTGCAATCACCGACTTTTTTTATTTCTTGCAGTTATATTCTAACAAGCTCATAGTAAGTTAAGCTGAGGGAACCGGAATACATCTTGCAAAATGCAACTCTTGGCGTGGATATGTTTCTCACCGAACCTTGAGATTTCTTCTAAGATTAATAGAACTATATTTACGGCAGCGAGTATGTCGCCCCAAATCCCGAGATATTCCGTCCTCTTGAACCGTGTTGGGGGTAAACAACCGTTAATAAACTACGCGTCCACATACCACCTGCCCCGCATGCATACAAACCAAGAGTTAATCAACTTTCCTTCTCACCAAAAAAAAATCAGAATGGAGGAGTGGTATGCGTATTATGAGTTCATATGATATGGGTGAAACATGGGTTGCATATTAGTTAAGATTTGTCTTGGTTTATTGGTAAAGGTATGTTGTGAAGAATCCTCGTTATTGGATGGCAAAGTTTCGTGACATTCGTGTTTTGGGTGTATCGCCTTACACAGTGGTCTATCTCTTTCAAAAGAAATCAACGGACCTTGGTATTGGTACTAAGAGTTGTTCTTCACTGAAATCGGATATCATCATAAATTGCCATGTATTTCATCTTTGGTTCTGTCATGCAAATACATTGTACATATCGGACAAAAAAATGTAACAATGACATTGAAAATAGATGATTTTCATATCTTTGAGAGTCCTAGGAGCATGTTTCATCATTAAAATTTAATACTATGTCTGTAAATATTTTCCCTCTTTAGTGAACAAGGTACTTTTGATTTACGAGAAATTTGGTGAATGAGCAAATATTTCTGAAGGTTAAGCAAATTTTCCTTCCCTTTTCACGCTACATTGATCAGATCAATTCATATTCCTATTTTCCTTTTAATGTTAGCATATTATTTTCTATTAAATTTTTTAAATATCTATTTATCTATTAATTTATTCATTTCATTTCATGATTAGATTTTTTTTTTTGGGGGGGGGGTGTTGGGGATAACTGCAATTCTCTGTCAATCCACAGCTCTCTCCAAAGTTGAGTTGTACTCTTCCTTTCATTCGGCCGTTAAAGATCGTTACCTAAGTCAAAGAGACACGCAATTAACAATACACGAGATCAAACGTACATGAATGAATGCCTAATGATGGGGTTAATACTGATATAACCCGAAACCTACCATCTGTGTTTACCCGGAGCAAAGACATCCACTTTCTCGGCCCACTCCTGCCGAAGGGGCTCCATTTAGCTCAAAGTAGTAATGGGGAAGGGATCTGACAAAAGGATTTAAATGAAGGCAACAAACAGTACAGAGTTTAATCAGCCGGCGACCAGAAAACGCAGTCAGGTGATAACTTTAAGATATACTTCACTGGAAAGTGTCATTCTTTCGTGGAAGACAACGATGTGATAGTACACAGGAAGAAGCATCTCATACTAGGATGGTCTCGGAATGCATGGAAGACTCGTGTTATTAAAGGTTATATATTTGGAACCGTCCAGAGGCATACATGAATCCTGTATTTTTCGCTATTAAATGTATACTATAATATCAATTAGATATTGTTAACTTTCATGTACCGGAAGGGCAAAGTGAAATCTAAAATCAATGTAAATGAATTAGTAGTTTAACAACCGAGGCCTACAATTACTACCAGGTGTGGCGCCATGGTATTTTATAAGATGAGGATATAGGAACACAACATGACTATGACTTTTTGGCTCTCAATCAAGTGAAGTCGTTGATATAAAGTTACTCAACCAGAATCCTTTTCTCTTATTTCCTTTTTTTTTCTTAATCGTTTTCACTAGTTAAAATGCGCTTAAACGAATGAGTATCATCGGAATACTTACTAACACTTGCTGAAATAGGCCATTTTAAAGACTCATTACATTATATTACATCATTTTAATCACCCGTTTATAGATATTGAGGTGAATTAACGAAATGTAAATGAACAAAAAATAGTACGCATAGAATCATAATATGCTACTTGTGGCGAGTAAAAGATACATTTTAAGCAAATACTTCATTTTCTCTGTTGTTCGCATTAATTGAGTTCACATTCTCTATAGTTTTAAACCGGTGGTATTTACGATGGTGCTATAACAAAATCATAGGAAGGTGCAAAGTCTTCTTTCGCTCTCTATCAAAATCAAACAACTTTATTGTAGATGATAAGTGTGCTTTAAAATGTTTTAAGATTTTTAAGGAAAACACTTAGTACTTACTGATGAGTAAAAAAATGATATTATTTTGTAGCTACCCTTGCTCAACTTCGCCGGACAATTAAGGTTTCCATGATTTTCGCAAAGCTTTATCGTCTTTAAATGGGTGACACGACATATATATGCTTCTGCGACATTTGCTCCTCGGAGGACACAGGGTTAGAATTAGGATTGCAATAGAGTTTTTGGTTCAGAATACTGAATATTTATCATCGGAGCAATTGTCGCCGGAGCAAATGTCATGGAAACCTTTAAAAATAACAATCCCGATTCGGAGCAAACGTTAGTATGAGTGATTTACCTTTAAAAACAATAAGCAAGGGTAATGTTGTGCATATCCCATATCAATCAAATCTTCAAAAAATAACGCTGTTCAGTGCATGTTTGTGTTTGTGCGTTTTGTAAAACCTTGAAAAAATTACTCTTAAAAAAAAAATTGTTACAAAAGTTATTTGTTTTTGTAGAAGTTCTTCCCAAAATTACCACATGCACTGGGACGTACATATTCACCGGACAATGTGTTGTCATATTTTGCAAGCTAAGGCTAATTATCATTTGAAGTGCACGCACTTTTTGGCTATTATTCATATCTTAGTCAGTCATTTCGATACCTTATACCCTAAACGATAACATTTACTTTTGACATCACTTTGAAGTTGAACAGTAGATAATCTGAATAAGAATGATAATTGTCACAATATTTCATATTTCAATATGTAATTTTCTTTCGACATCAAAACTCATTGGTATTTCGTCATCGACAACCACATGGGTTGTGGCATTCTAAAATTTGGTGTGCGTGTCGGAACTAATACGAACCGGGGATTTGAATCCAGGTCATCAAAATTCCCTCTGCAACTAGGCTCAACAAATACCAGTCTACATGGTGCTGTCGAGACTCACAGCAAGTCAACCGTAGACGTTGAAGTAGTTAGAGGGTATTATATGTGGCAGGACAGACGACGGAAAAGGTGAATGTGATTCCGTTTGCGGGGTAAAATATTCCACTTTTTTAAAACCCACCCAACCAGAGGAAAGACAAGATGGAGGGGAATGGGAGAAGTTCCTTGAACCAACATCTCGACTTTCATGCCCCTTTGAAATACGTATCTCATATTGGATTTCCTTGGGAAAAGAACATTATCACGAGTATTAACATGAAATAAAACCTGCGCCCTTCTATTACTCTTAAAAATCAAACTGGCCCTCACATTCATTGGTGCTTTTCATTGCAGTGTCATTTCGTAGGGACATTTGCTCGGATTTGCTAACATCGAACTATGAGAGTGGACTTGATAATCAGAGAACAGATAACCCTAGATTTCCGGAAGAACTTCGATCGCTATTTGATATACCTAAAGAAAACATCTAATTGTGGAAAATTAGAACGCTACTACTACTACTACTACTAATACTACTACTACTGCTTCTACTACCACTACCACTACTGCTACTACTACCACTACCACTGCTGCTGCTATTACTACAGCCTCTATTACCTCTAAATGATGCCTTGTTTTGTGTTTCTTGTTTGCACCCGGAAATTTCATGTACCCTTAAAGGTCCGAAAACCTTCTTGTGGTATATAGAGTATCATCAACTAGGCAGCTCCCAGTAGCGCACTCCATTGGTGCAAATTGCGCCGTTTGTCTTGGCGTGTTTTTTTTAAACTAAAATTAAATAGTAGTATACCAATAAACACTACTGCTTGACTAACGTCATCACCATCTTTGGCTAGTATGTGCGTTCTACAAGCTTTTACTAATCTCATCGGAAATGAACTAAATTCTACATAAATTTTTACTGAATGAGCTTGAGATCCATGGCAATTTAATTGGACAGATTTATATGACTTCAAGATATCAAAGGATAAAAAAAATGATGTAGACAATCCAACGAAAAGAATTAAAAAAAACCCCATAGAAATATGATTTTACCGTTTTCGGTAAGATAAACGGTATTCACTTGTTGAACTGGACTGTATGCTTATATATGTCAGGTTCACACCAGAAAAACATCAAACACACGTCAAGTAAGTTAACTTAATCTAACATGATTTAAGAAACACTATTTCGAAATTTTAAGGGTCATCGTGATTCCTTAGCAAAGGTGACTATATCTCCTTTCCACCTTTAATCAAGCTCGTTTGTGTTCTTTGGAACCCGAATCTCCGATCCCCGTCCAACCGCGAGACCAGAATACAAACAGGTAGAAATGATGAGTTGGTAAATGCCTCGGGTCAGATTGCCATCCTGTTTGGGGCATCAAGCACTGGGAATAGTCTCATTTTCGGAGGCGTTTTAGAGGATGGTCCATTTAAATAAAGTCCTTTCAAAACAAAAAAAAAGCTTCGAATTGACATTTTTACACATTAAAATGGTTTTGCAACAATGCTACATATTTGATAACAATGTGACTTATGACACTCTTGTTACAGTCCACAATCACGAGATTTATAAAAATCACTCTCTTCGAAAAAAAAAATCCGCTGTATTATTCCGTCCGAATTGTCGAGACACAAGGATCGGTACTTACACCACTTTCATTCATTCTACTTCAGTCAATTAGCTACAGTATCAATTTTATTAGCGCCTAACCACAACCTCCCATATTATATTCAATTTGTATAAGTGTTATGGCAAGAGGTACATCGAGGCCGAACTGAGCTATGGGTTCCACCCAGTGTCAAATAACACTGACGTCACCATAGTATGACGTCACTATTTGTCCCAACGAAATACAGATCCCTCCACCAACATTATTCATTAGCCTTTAATGATTGCATTAGATAATACAATCGATGTGGAACGGGAAAAAAATCAATGGATGCAGGGTTTACTCTGATGGTGATTACCTTTCTCCTCTTTTCCTTCTTTCTTGATTTTGAAAAATAAGGAATAAGAGGAAAGAAAATATGATTATGTTCAACCCTGGGTTCCGCTCTTCATTATCTCAACTGAAATTAGTTATTAGAGACGAATGAACTAAGTGCACGCTATCAGTTTGGGGAAAGGCAATTTTTTTGAAATCTCAGAAAACATTACTGTGCTTTGTACCCTTCTTTACAACCCCTTTTATATTTCTTACACTGAAGCTTATATTATTGCACACAAAAATGTGAATTGAAATGATGATGAGACGAACAATGTATTTCGTTAAAAGTTTTTCCTTGCAGTATCCACAGCATAGTATTCATTCACGTTTGTTCCCATTCTCCATTCTATTTTATTGGCTTCTTTATGTCTTTTCTTTTCAACCCAGAACCAACGATACGAGTGCGATTTTACACGAAATTTGTGATTGACGTGCAACTGTCCGGTTTCTTACCGTCTCTAAAAACTTTTGCGCCGATCGGACCTTTCGCCACCAAAAATAGGGGGCTATGATCAAACTGACCATGTAAAAATTGTAGATTTTCTTAGGAATATAAATTCCAGACATGGTTGCATTATAGAAGAAATTAACGCACTACTTTCATCTCGGAAAAAAAGAAATTTTAGACATGGCCATCGGCAATATTTGAAGAAAAATCTGATGTAATATTTAATTTGGTCATTGCTCCTGTAATAAATCGACTGTTATTGTAAATGTGTATTTTCGTAATGAAACTTAGTTACGTTTTTTCGAAGTAACAAAAATGTTTAAAATACTGCAAGAAAAACACCTAAGTGCTAGACCTTAGACATTGCATTGTTGTCTGTATATGTGTTCTGGTTTTTTATATTCTATTTCTGGTGTTATATATAAAAAGGGCGTATTAATTTCAAACTAAGACTGCAGAATGAAAAGAACATGCATCATTGTAGTACATAAATATTTAATCAAATCGTTATGAAGTTTGCCGACAATAAAATAAATGAAAAAAAGGTATGTTAATGTGAATACGATCAGAGGAAACAGTTGATAAGAGCAATATTCGCAAATTTCTCTGGCTTCCTAATATGTGCAATAAAATATCGATACTCAATGATAAAAAAAGCCATGAGTGATTGATTGGTATACCTATATAATGCACGTTAGTTGTCTCATTTGCATGTATTTGATCTACCGTGAATTACTCACCTATTGTCTGCAAATCATACAGCTTTCCATACATCAAGTTATTGGACACAATATCTTCACGTATTATTCGACATGCAAGAATTCATCACAATAACCATAACAGGCAATCAAGTTTTGTCCTTTCCCTACGGAACAATGACATTTACGCAAATGTATTCTATTCATGACTAGATATTTCGTCGTTTATGACCTTGTAATCCAGACATGATCAATAACTAAACTTTCAGTGCACGATGGTGTATGTTTATATTTGTATCAATTCATTGTATTGTGAAATTGATCGATGACCTAATTCTACCAAGTGCAAATGTTAGGCACAAGGCCATCCTCTTTTTGTCATTCTCATCAGTCAGTTCAACCGAACATAAATGATTGTATAAATTAAACGATTCATTTATGTTGGTATTATAAGAGTCTCTTCCAGATACCAAAGACAAAGAAGACTCACTTTTAATCAAACATTATCAATCCGAAAATGTTAGCATTTGCTTGTGATAAATCATTTAAGCATGTCAGGTTGGGTGCTGACAACACATAATGAATAATCAATTATGATTTTGTTTAAAAATGATTTTTCGGACAATGATTATCTTCGGAACAAATCATTGGTAGAAAAACGAATATTCTTGTTGCACCCTTTATTTAAATTACTTAGCGTAACTTACACCTAAAAATGCGATTTTCTGAACTGATACTTTGGCACCTCTTCCAGAACGCCATATTGATGAAGACGAGAAAAAAGGTTGATCAAATTTAAACTTTCAAGTTATGAGTGCGATGAATATAATAATTATTAACCAAAAACAAATGATTCGTGTTGAACACTTTTAATGCGTGTGATGATTTGCAAATGCTACAACATATATCATCGAATCTTTCATGTATGGCTATTTAAATTCCTAAATCAATCCGAGAAATATTATTCTGTAATTCACTCTCACAATAATAAATAATTGAAGCAAAGCTTTGTTCATTTATTCATGAATTTGAAGAAAAAAAAAATCGAAGACAGTTGGAATACTCTAGATCTAATGAAAAAGAAAATATCCTCTTAAGGTGAAACATTCTTGTGTTCAGCCTTTTGTGCAGGAAGAGTTGGTGTCATATTCAGGGTGGAATTAAGAAATTAAAGCTAATTTGCTCCCAGTTATGTCATCTGGTTGACACATTCTTGCATGTACCTTCGACGTGATAGGTCAGTATGAGTGCGATAAATTTAGATGAATCTAAAATGCAGGAATCCAACTGATGAACAAGACAGACCCATCCCCTAGGCACCATCTAATTGAAATAAATATTGGAGATTGCCGGGCTTACGTCTGTAACTCATAAAGCTATTAAGATCTAGCTTGTTTCTCCTTGCCCAATACCTAAGGTAGAGATTGCTTTGATTGAAATCGGTTTCTATCATGAAATAGCTCCCTGACCTTGCTTATCGAACTCGTATCTGTAATTCCCGTTCGAAGCATATATCACAGGTATATAGGGTTCTATCTTTGCAGTTTCCTTAATCAATATCTATCAATATGATAACTGCATTATCATATTGATATCGTTAAAAATGAAATTTTATTTTGAGATCTTAAATAGGAAAATAAATCCATCTAATAGTTTGCATATATAGTGCTGCTTACAGGCCTGTATCCTATGTCTATTTTTGTACCTCACTCTTGTCTCTCGGACACACACACACACTCACACACACCCGAACACACACCAATGCGCCCGTACATAACTCACTGTTTCATCTACCCATACATATCCCCACATATTTAGTTCATAGGCCAAATATACATGTGTTCATAGACAGAAATTAGCAACAGGTTCACGAATAAAATATATATTTACTCTTAATACATTTAAAACCAAATTAGCAAAGTGGTGTGTACCTTTTATCCAAATATGGCTAAAATAAAGCATGTCTGAAATTCCTCTCTCAATGCTCACATCTTCACTCACGAAACCATATCTCAATTGTACACCCGATATCCCTTCACAACTTGAAACGCATTGATCAGTGGTTGATAACAAGTAAAATCACGATTTACGTAACTCTGTAAAAAAAAATATCGATTGACTTACATGTATACAAACATCAAATTGTTGTCCAGTCTATTTTTTGTCGAGAGTTGGATTAGAATAATTTCATAACGGCTTATGTATGCAACTGCAAGTTTAACTTTCGAATCGTAATGTTCATAAAAATGCAGGCATTCGATACTAAATGTAACACTTTGGTACCAGCAGGATGGACTATCTCCGACCTGATACTCAAAAGGGAAAAATCAATTTATAAACTCTTTTAGCCTGCAATACCACGGTTTTCCATGAGTGTAACCCATTTGGCACACTAACGTCATCGGCAACATGATCCGCCATATCTTATTGGTAGACGACAGGTGGTCGAAGGGCTCCAAAGTTTGAACTAAAGAGTCTAGACCTCTATTGTTGGCGCTTTTTACATTCTGTTTAGAGTGGCAACATGCTTCATTTAATGAGAAGTAATCGATTGCAATGTCAGAACTAATGAAATGCGAACAGTTAAAAGGACGGGAGGTTTTACCCTTCCAATGCATATCAATGTTACCGATAAGGGGCAGATTCAGAATTTCACAAAGGGGGTAGGTGGGCACTAAAATGGATCAAAATTTATATTTTTTAGCAAGCATCTTTCAAAAGGATTATGATAATGATATTATCATTATTATTAACATGATTATTGAATTAAAGACAAATATATAATTCATAAGAGAATAAGGAAAACAAATAGATTGAGAAAAGCGCGTATTTTAGTATTTTTAGCATCACTTAAATCTAGATTTTTGCATCCTTTCACTGAGCAACTTAAACGCTCTCCTATCGATTGGCATATTGCATAAATATATACACTGCCGGGCTTATAATTCCTAATCATTTTTTTCATCGTAAAACTTGATTGGATTTAAACCGTTTAATTGCGTCATGAATTTCATAATCTTACGATATAATGAATTCATTAATATTGAGTATTATTACCCAACATTTTCCCAATGATTTGGGAGAGGGTCCTCGCCCCGAGCCCCCTTATGGATCAATCAATGGTAAAATATGCACCTGAAATCCTGTGAATTAGTTTATGAAGCAAGGTAACTATAGTGCATCATCTTGATGATGAATGTGAATAGAAACTTGGATGTTAAGATAAGGAAATGAATAAAAATAGGTGAACACTTCTCGGAAATAACTATAAAAATAACTCTCTCGGGAATAACTCGGATACAATTCTCGGAAATAACTGTAAACTGATGGGGAAACTGCAACAAACAACACAAGTTATTTGTGAAAAAGGTATTCAAATTCATACATATTTTTAATAGAAACCTTAATTTCGGTTTATATATCTTTAGAAAAAATACGTACACTAAAACAGATTCATCATTTACTGCTTGAAGGTGGATCCAAGAGCAGTTTTAAATAGGATACACATTTATAGATATTCTCCCGATAATGATTATATCTTCATCATGTTAGCTATTCTACAACTGGCCATTTCTCCATTTGCAATTTCGTGTATCCATTTTCATAATTTCTACTTTTCTTTAAGGTGACCTTGTGACTCAGAAATAACGATGTCACCTTTCCCTTTACTCACTTTCATCAAGGTGAGAACACAGACAATGTTTTCTTCTTACAAGACGTGAACGGTCTTAAATAAGTGAGACAATTTCTCCTTGATGCTTTTAGACAATTTTTCATGATGCTATTGATGAACATTAAGGATGATAGAATTACGTCCCCGGAGTCTATTTCCATATAGATCTGAGAAACAGAGGACATGGCTGAAAATACTGACTCACATTTGAGAGGCTTGAGGTTGATGAAGTGCTTAAAATAGAGCATATAGTTAGTTCGATGAGAATGACTATTTATGTATTGTAGTAAACATGATATATGAGAAATCTGGGGTCAGAAAACTGACGGCATTTTATGATGCTATTAATATTAGGAGGTAAAATTATGTCACAGGACAAGAGAAATTTATCTAATTCGAGAAGCTTTAGATAGCAAGGAAAATACAAAAATGCTGTTTTCCATGTTTGTTCTTTTTCGTTAGAAATTTCCTTCAAATAAACATCGATAAATGCAATGCAGTCTTTATTTTGTTCCCATAACATATACTTTAGTAAATATGACATCAATTAATGAACAAAAGAAGATAGGATTAATCAAAATTATTATGATTCCAAACATAATATTGAAAGAATACACACACACATACCGTTTAAATTCTAAAAAGAAAACATGTGCTGTTGACATATTATTTACTCCATGTGTGAGAGACAATCAAAATAATATTTTGGAGCTTGTATATATTTCATGTTCCCTTTAATACGATGTTTTCACCTCTTAATTCTGAGGCACCGAGTTGAGATGCCACACCGTTTTAATCACGGTTAAACAGAGTCACACTTCAAGTGTTTTATTGTACTATTTATCTAATCGTGGAGTATTCACACTCGCACGCTTGCCAAATGAAGACTGTAAAGTATTGACATCCTGGACTTTAAATTTTAAAGCATTATGCTTTATGATATTGGATGACTAACGTAGTTTTGGCAGGTTACATGTTGATTCCATATTTATTTCTCAGTAGATATTTTGTTCAAATGTCTTTTGCAGTGTTTGTAGTGATTTTGAAAGGAAGATACGGTAACGATGATTTTGACCACACATCATGTGGGCCAAGCTCCTTTAAGTCTTGGATATAGGAACAACAGTGATTCATTCTACATCATGGTTGTGTGGGTGGATGTGTGTGGCTGTGTGGGTGTGTATTGTTGTCTGTGAGGTAGGAATGTGTTTGGTGAAGGTATGGGTGCATTGACGTGTGGATTTGTGTTCACGGTGTTTGGGTCGGTGGATTATTTTGATAAATCGGAAAGAAATTTCATACAGACTTCTGTTTAGTGACACATAATTTTCTCCCTTTCATTATATGCTAAAGTACCAAACACTGACACGTAATTACACTCTCTATACAGCGTGACAATAAGTTTCTTTTATCCAAATAATATATTTTGGCTCATGTGATATCATTCATCATTGGTGTTGACAACCTGACTGTAAAAAAAATTGGGGATAAAAAAGAGCAATACTATAGGAGACGTTGAAGTTTGACAAGCATTTAACTTTTGTTCATGAAAATCATGATTTTATATCTAACACGGTGAGGAAACTAATTTGGATGAAATATATCAACTTGCCAAACAGCTGGCTGAACCATGTCCTAAGTAGCATGTAGTAAAAAATAAATCATGGCTTATCAGATCATCACAATTTAGTAAAAAATAATTGCCCGTTTTCTTTGCGAGTCTTTATTCCAAAGATAAGGCTACATTACCAGAAGTTGGGGCCGAATCCGAGTTGTTTAACATCACTTCATTAGCCATCACATGTAAAGGCAAATTTTAGAAATCGCTCAGACAATTGGTACATATTTATTGGGATAAAGATATGACACTTCATCGAATTACTTGATACAATCAACGGCAGAGAACCCCAAATACCAACCCACTTAAATAAAGTCAATGGAGCAATGACTTAAGGCACAGGGTAATATAAAAAAAGGACGAACTTTTAATTCATGCTGTATTAATCATTGTTTATAAGGATACAAAAACACAGAGTAAAATTTATGCTGACACTTTTAAGATATCTGTGACTTGAAAATCATTCACTAAATCTCCTGGGGAAGATTAATATAACACGTTAGTGTATACGGGATGAAATAAATATGTTGTTTCCGGTCACTTTTTATCTAAATCATTTCCGGAATTTTTGTAAAATTTATTATTATTATCATTATTTATTTATTTTTATCTTATCTTTTTATCTTTTTTTTTTTTTGGGGGGGGGGGCTTCATTTTTATAACATATCGCAGACACAGGTGACAAGCGGGATCTTGCTGCTAAGATTTTGTTCAAAGTTAAATCAATGCTAACCTATGACCTTAATAAATGGAAACCATTGGAATTCAAACATCTACTTGTCCCAGTGTACCATCGAAAACTTAGGTGCCATAATTCTATATTGAATCCTCAAAGAAAAAAAAGAAAAAATGAACAGAAAGAAAGATATTTTACAATGTACAGTTACGGTGTTTATCTATACCTCAATTATCTTAATTTCTCAGAATGGTATGAGACTTTCAGTTTTAGTTTATAGCTTTGTCCGACACAGATGCACGTGCATACCCAATCAAAATGATTAATCATATTGGACTCCGCTCAAATTAGAAGCAACAATTATTAAGCACCATTGCTTTCTGTCTCATTCTTCAAAACAACAATTTCTGCAAAAAAATGAAGACATTGGCGTTCTCTCAACCATGATAATCACTGGCATCCGACATCTGCCACCATTTTTTTCATAGCTTGTTTGATATTTTATGAGCAATCTTGTTTAGGCTGCATTTAATCTACCGTCGTGCCCTTGGTTTCTGAAATGTCTCGTTAACCTTCACCTCTGATTTGTAGCTACTCCCTTCCTATAATTGAATTCGGTCATACATGGTATTAAGGTGGATATCCTTACTGCAACCTTCTATGTCAATTTCTTTCCCAAAGCTTTCGAGCTTTAAACCATTTTACATTTTGTAATATTTCTTGATAAATTTGAATTCACTAAGGTTAATGACATATTGGTCAGAATTCAAGTTATTCTTGGAGCACAACTCGTGTTTTTCAGCTATTAAAATAATTATGTATTTATTGCCCTTTCCCAATGACCACTTAAAAACTTATTTGGGTTGACATGATCATATCGTTATAAAATTCTATCTTTGTCGAATATACTGCACATAACAAAGGAATGCATGACCCTTTAATGGTTTTCTCTGACCATATTTCGGGCCATTTTACACAGTAAAAAAAATAGCACGTTGTTTAAGCCTGTCACTCTAACAACAGGTTGTTTAAACTGTTTTGTAATTGTTTAAACTTTTTAAACAACTTTTTTTAAAAGTTTAACCAGTTGTTTAAAAAGTCTAAACATTTGGTTAAAAAGTTTTAACAATAGTTGTTAGAGTGACGGGCTTAAACAACGTGCTAAAATTTTTAAACAGCGTTTTTACAGTGTATCTAAATCAAAACGGAATATGACCCCAACGGACTGAATTTGTAAGAGTAATGAAATAATAACAATCATAATTTACAATGTTGACGAAAAATCTATGAACTTGATAATAATAATGACAATAATAACATTATTATGTAATTATAGTCATACTACTTTAAAAAAGATAATCAACGATAATGAGAATGATAATAATGATACTACTAATAATAACAATAATGCAAGAATTGCCGAGCATGCGTGTATGCTGCACGTCACCCATTCTTTGCAAGCTTTGAGCTCTTGGTCTTCTCCAGGTGTATTTGAAACGAAATATGATTATAGGCAAGTTGAATAAATCGAGAAAAAAAATATATATATAAGCAAAAAGATACTAGAACGAAAGATTATTTTCCTTTGAACTAAAGCATATATCCCAAATATAAAGTTATGAATGTACTTTGCATGACATTTTTAGATTTATAACCTTCCTGTGGAGCAGGTGGAACGAACGGAATGATCAACAAAATATTATCGATCTGATCTCTGCACTGCATTGTATACTAATATTTCATTTAACATATCATCATATAACCTGTAATGCTAGATGTTTATTAGATTATCTATTTCAACGGGATTTTATATATTCTCAGCGTGCATATGGCAGTATGTTGAATGAAATAATCAAGTATTATCATTCATTACATTTAACCTAATTATACACAAACATATTATGTGAAAAGGAAACATGCAAGTTAGTTGGGTAAAATAGTTGGTAAAAAAGAATGTTTGCATACGTTCACGCAACATTGCATACATTTAATGTCGTATTGTGTGTTCTTTATCAAACAAATGTTCATGTTTATTTTTACCAAATAATTTGGGGAAATACACTGTGGCCTTATTTATGAGATTAATGTATTTCTTCGAAGGGGTGGCTTTAAGATTTAATTAGACTATTCACTAAACAAATGAGTATTGCCCCCCCCCCCCCCTTCCCAACTATTCTTCAGCTTTGATCCTATCCGTCAAGTGTGTTTGTAGAACGATGACTCAAACATGCAACATTCAAAATACTTCTGAATTCTTAAACCAAGCAAGATTTTCAAAGTAATAACAATACATATTCCTGAAACCAACATTGGTACTGTTCACAGCTTGAAACGATAAAATCTCCTTTTGTTGAAATTGACATGTAGCATACCTTGACTTGTGGTTTCGATAAAATATTCACGCATACCTCAACATACGCTCTCAAACACGGAACGTTTAGCTGAGTTGCGCAAATTAGCAAAGTACACAAAAACTAATTGGTGCTATTAAACAGTGCGCTCAGACACACTGTTGATTTCCTAAATTCTTTCACTATGCCAACAATGACAAGATTCATATTACTGAGTTCGATATTTTTTGTTCATTATCAGCCACAGCCAGGGGCAGCCTTGGGGTAATTGACAAATAAAAACAGTAAAACAGAAGATACGAAGAATTAGTATTTAAAAGTTGCAGGAACCAGCTCTCTCTTTTCAACCTGTCTGCTTTCTTTTAATTATTTTTCTCATTACTTAGAAAAAAACAGTCCCTCTCTTGAGCCGCCCTCGACAAAGAAGCTTCCATATATATCTGCTTTTGAAACGAATCGCCGCTGCAAGTAATCTATTGTGTTTCATTATTGAGAAATCATTTTCTATTGATAAGAGACCAGGGGAGAAAGAGTTTGTTTAAGGTTTTAATCATCAGGCATATACTTAACACTTTAGGGACAAATTTGCTAATCGTTACATTCAACCAATTGTGATGTTTTATAACCTAATCATAGTAGATTCTAATCATTTACTAGAACTTTGATGAAGTTGTTTGTGGAAGGGTTCAATTCATCGTGCAATTTGAGTAAAATTCTGAATTCCAGTTTACTAGCCCACTTTATCCAGTAAACTATTCAAACCTATCTAGATATTTAGGTAATGTAGTTAAATCTGATTACTCAATTTGGTAATTCACTGAATTAATTTTTTAATTATTTCTTTGTATTGCTTTGTTCATTAACAATTTTATATCATTTTTTGAGTGATCAACTGTGTTATCCCCCCACCCCGCCCAGTTTTTTAAGTTATTTTGAATAAAGATCCATGTCAAGCATGTCAAGCAAAATTTTTAACGTTTAAAGCCGACTGTTAGCAAAAAAAAATTCTCTCTGAGTTAGCAATTTTGTTCATTAAAGGAGAACACCGATAGAGGTCATCAGTACAAACAATTGTTTTGCAAGCAAATACCATAGTGTGTTTTAAGATACCACAATCTTAAGCTCACTGGTATCATAGATTAAGACTAAAACAAGTGTATATGATTCGCTGCGATATCATTGCATAATCACGATAACATACGTTGATGCCACAAAGTACTTGGTAGTTAAGGACTTGTCTTACACACAATTATGAAAAAGAATGAATAGGGTATGAATCAAAGAATATTGTGGATACGGTTTGGTTTACATATTCCTTCATCATGTCCATATTTCTTACCTTAAAAAGTCGCAGTATATTTGCAACCATACTCGAGACCGGACTAGCCGCTGCTCCAACAACGGCAACGGTAGGTTGAGGCGCCACGTAATGGGGAGTGCTCCCGTTCGGGCAGGTAAAAGAGTCCAGATCAATCCTGTTCGTTGTAGACGAAACAAATTCCATAGCCTGTTCCAAAGCATAGGTATCTCTACTGCAAGTATCAAGTATGACAGCACCGACATCTATTCCAGGAAGCAAGTGTCGGTCGTTGTTGATCCTCTTTAGGGCATACACCATGGCTTCAAGCCTCTGATAGCCACCTAAATCAAACTGGCCGCATCCATGGTTACCGTTCTCATGAACGGGGAAAAGTCCTCCAAGTATCACATCCCCTGGAAGTTCGATTCTTTCCATACTTTGACACCAGCATGATGTAATTGAGTATATGAGAAGTAAGATGATACATTTTGAATTCAATGTTCTTTGATTAGAGGCAGGGTTCAATCTTCTGATATCATACATTTTCATATCAACCGATTTGAATTCGGATTCCCTATCCTTTAAAACTCTGTTTCATCAAGTGTCACCGGATGAATCGCCAGCGGCCACCTTGCATGTCGACTAATCATGCGAATAAGAGATATACTGTAAGTGTATAGAATTAAAAAAAACCTCAAGAGCAATATTTGGCAGTAGTTCCTGATAGAATCCCGACAGTGAAATAGAAACGAGTTTCAGGTGGCTCCTTCGAGTTGCCAGTCCTCGCACTGTTCTTCCCGCGGCCGCACTCCCATTGTACGAAATCCAATCATGCGTAGTATCCCTGCAGAGATAATGAATTAGAAACACTTTTCAATATAAAAATGTGAGTTATGCCCCCGTCGAACTTACGGATGATAAAAGGAGGAGTAATTATCAAAGCTTCATGGCGTGGGTTGTATTCCTGCACCTTGTTGTAATTTTTCCTCATTATTTCGCTTTTATTTAAGAAATACATTCACGAATTCAAGTTTTGTGGTAATCAATTTCAAGCATGTCAGACTAAAGGGGAAAAAAAGAAGTGCAGAATTTCTTATTTCTAAAGAGCACGTTGATCCTTCAGCGTTTATCATTCACGTGGAAAATTCCTTCACAATTAAATCAAACGCTCACATACGCCATCGTCATATACCGAGGCATCTGTCAAAACTTTATGCTTTTTTCCCCTTAAATTGAGCACTTCATATGCATTTTGTTCAATAACAAACACACTTTGCGGTTTTCCTTTTTGATGGTTGCTGCTTCAATTCAATTTGAAAATACCACCATGAGCACACACCCGCGCGAACAAGAGATTCCGTCGCTTGTTAGAGACTGGGTTCGCTCAATCCTCACAGGCTGGCAACATACATGACAGTGGTAAAGGGACTTTCTACGAATGAGAAGCGACGTAATTTTCCTTCCACTCTCACCGTATTGGTGCAATCTGTTCACATGTCAGGCTAGTGCATGGTATCCGTGAGATGGCGTGCTTGATCTGAGAGTGCATGCTCCATTCCTATATTCAACACTCCAGCAATACTGACTTGCATATCATCATTCAACAAATCGGGATAAAATGTTTGCAACGTATAGGTAAACCGTTGAGGTCTGGCTATCACTGGCATATCACGGCCACGAAAGTAATCTTTGAAATGCACCGGGTCTGACGTCAAGAGTTTTGTAATTGTTATCTGGACTTGTAAAAAATGAAGCGCTCTTGTTTGAAAGATATTTTAAAAGCACAGTTACGGTCACATAATGTGGAAGTTGTTTATGTGATTACAGTATCATATCCTGCATAGGCTTTACATAGAGCCTATTAAGGAAAATATGTGTAATACATTTCGGCGGGGTATGGGTTTGCTGAACGGTTGTGTTTAAATACACACAAAAGTCTTTATTTAAAATCGTTCAGCAGTTCCAATTTCATGTCTCCGACTGGCCGATAATCAAGTTCGTCTCATATTTGAGCGTTGTGCATTGGATAACATCACAAGGACAAAGGCTTGTAATTATGGTAATTACCGTAGAACCCTTGATTTTGGATGGTCTCTGTGCCTCAATACCATGGTATTATCTCATTATAGCAACTTCTTTACGAAACGGGCCCTTTGTCTTTACGCTTCAATTTATCTTGCGGATCTTCAAACCAGATTGATTCGGTCAAAATATCATTGACCGATGAACAACATACAATATCTTAATCCACTTGCGTTGATTCTTATCAAATCCGTTAAACTTTGTGAAATCCTCATTATCTCAAAGCCTGTTGGGTTTTGTATCTATTGAATTCATCATTGAAAATGCAATTTACATGACAAATGTAATAATGAACATTATAATAAATTTACAATTGAGATATAAATATCAACATCAAAGACCAAGCATATTCTGATTTGTTGTGAAGCTTAATGTATGTTTCCACATACATTTAAGGAAGACGTCGAACAAGACAACAAAATGGAGGCTCCTCTATCCTTGAATCTAGGAATTCAACGCCCGAACGACAAAAAACGATGACAGTTGGCATTAAATGACTGTATGTATGCCATGACCCGGTGTTATTTATGGATTCAAGTCAAAATACATCTTGTTCATGTAGTCGATAAAGTCAAATCGAACAAAATGGTTTTGGTTTGATAAAAGGCAGTTCACAACTGAGTCCGACATGTTCCTTCCGGATAGTATGCACTGCGCGTATGAATCTGATTTTGAAGCTTGTATATCACCCTGTGTTTGTTTACACCAAAAAATTGTAAACTTGAGGATTAAGGAAATAAGCATTGAAAATTAAAGTTTCAAAATTATTTATAATATCCAACGACCGAGGACTCATATAACACCCATTCTTGTAAATTAAACGTGAAATGTTCGTTAAACACAATAAAGAAGGTATTCTAAACCAATAGATATACAAAGACTATGTCCTATAATACTCTTTTCAAGCTGAGAATATTTTGACGACCTAAAAGATTGCCCAACATACAAGAAATGTTGTACATACAAATTAGATTTTAAATATTGTATTTAATTTCATCCGATAATTTCTTTCTATTCATTTGAAAAAAAAAAGACATTCATGAATTTACACGGTTTTGAGTCATGTCTTTTTTGTAATATGAGTTCGAATACAATTTGAATGAAATATTTCTTTGAATTAATATAAATGGAGATGTTTACGTAATGCAACGGTGAATCATTAAGATGAACATGGCACAACTGGTTTGAGTATTGGTATCTGTGAACGCATTTGCGAGGGAATCTGTTTGGGTTTTTTTTTCTTCTTCTTTCAAGAGCTGGAATCACAGATTAAAATAGGGCGCGGTTGGGGAGTGTGTGATCTTACGCCACTCCGATTTCACACAACATTAAAAAAAATATATTAATAATAATTGGATTTTATGAAGTAATCTAGTCATATATTTTACACTGTTAGAAAATTTATCCTTAAAATAAAAGAAGTTCCTGCAGCAGAGTCTCGAGAACACCTGTAATCTTTCCAGATTGCGTAATCTTACAGGAAATTGATATTTGGTGTATGGAACCTTACAAATTTCCTTTAATAAAACACCCTTTTCCCCTTTTTAAACAGACCTGTTCTATTAAATTGCAGAAAAATTGATTCATTTATTGCTTTCTGCAAAATCTTTTTTTTCTGTAAAATTAGTTTTTTTTAACAGTGTACCACGGATGATATTCTTTGGGGATAACCCTCCTGATATTTACTCCACAGGTTCTAACGTTGCTGGTGTAATTTGATTGATCTTATTCTGTTTGAATATTCAGTGCATAGATCGTGTGCGCTGCTGCTCATGACTGTAACCGGGCGAAGACCTCAAAGGTAGTGTTCGCAATATGAACACACTGATTCAATTGTAGGACTACTTTGCGCCCTGGAGACCCATCCTCAAGTTATCATTTACATACACATGTATGCTAAGGTTAAATGACAACTAATATGCACACACCACCTGTCCGCTAAACATCAACGCTCAAACATACATGAACAAAAAAAAATGCAAGAAACAGTAGGGTTAAAACAACGGATGAAAACAAGTCGCTCGCCTTCAAGAAAATGATAAATGTAAGCTTCAGTCTACGCTTTGGCCCCCGAACGGCAGATAGACACAATCACATCAAGGTGTGTTTCGAAATAGATGTTTGTAAAGTTACGAGCAACTTTACAACCAACAAGACTATGACAAGCCAAGAAAGAAGTCTATAATTTTAAATCATATTTAAACTAAAATCAGCTGATCTCAAATTCTTCTTAACAACTATTCGGAATGCGAAATCTTCATTTTAGCCTAGCCTATATGTAATAGAATTACAGTTCAGAATTCTTGATCTATCAACACATATTTGTGAAATAATATTGAGCCTTCCTTACTCACTAATAAGCTTGGTCGGAGCTATTATAAGTGCGTAGGTAAAAAAAAAACAGGCGGTCATGTGTTTATGTGCGTCATCCTGAATCTGACAACTTCCAAGATACTGCAAAACCTTGCAATTGGATGTATCATTTCGAATGTATATATATAAATATATATAAAGAAATTGACATCTCGTCATCGAAGTTTCATAAGTTCAATAAAATGAAATACAAACCTCCTGTAAATATCGATGATATGAAGAAAATCCGGAAATCTGGAAGTGGACTGGTAGACAATATAAATTCACCAATTGGTCTCCAGGACAAGATTTTCCTGGATGTGATGGTCTACTTTGGACAAAGAGGAAGGGAAAGCCTCAGAGCCATGGCACTGGGTGATTATAATCTCAGCAGAGACAGCAAAGGGAAGAGATATTTCGAGATGAAGGACTCATTGACCAAAAATCGACGAGAGGGAGAAAGCGAAGCATACAGTGGGTGAACGTATGAAGAAAGGGATTCTCCAAGATATCCTGTTGAAAGTATATAAAGTCAATGTTGAACCGCTCTTGTACAGCTTTCTGGCATGTGAGACCAAAATCTCGAGTTCCTAATGATGGACCATGGTATGACGCCGTTCCGCTAGGAGTGAATACTCTTGGCAAGTTACTGAAAAACCTGGCAGCTGAAGCAGGATGTGCCACTCCTTATACTTACCACAGTCTGAGGGCTACCACCGTTACGACGCTGAATGATGCCGGATTCGAAGCACGAGATACACTACTCAAAAAAAGTTAAGGACCACTTTTTAAAACGTACATAAAGATTTTATACAAGGTGTTTTATTTCTGGAAATACCTCAGTACAACTGTCCTAAATGTCCTTAAACACGCTGTAATCAATTTCACGCATGGGTGGTTTCAGTTGTTGCACAATGTCTCTCGCATCACTGCACATCCTGAAAAGTGGGCCCCGAGGGGTATCAGCTACCGACATGAAGTTGTAAAAACGAATGTCTGAGTGTCTTTCAGGCAGTTCAGTAACGAGTGTGACCACCTCCTGCAGCAATAACGGCTTCACAGCGCTGTCTCATGGAGCTGATGAGGCGATTGATGTCTCTGACGTCCAGTGCATCCCATGCAGCCTCCAGAGCCACACCCAGCTGCTGCAGTCCAAGTGGATGGGCTTCGAGCTGCTCGAGACTCCTCCCCATCATGTCCCAGACGTGCTCTATCGGGTTTAAGTCCGGGGACCTCGCTGGCCACTCCATACGCTCAATCCCCTGGCCCTCAAGGAACTCGGTCACCACCCTAGCTCGGTGGGCACGGGCATTGTCATCCATGAAATTGATGTTTTGTCCCACATTTTCTGCAAATGGCACCACTATAGGTTCAAGGACCTCATCCCTGTACCTCACTCCTGTCATTGCTCCCCCTGGGACCACGTAGAGACGAGTACGGTTGGCGTAGGTGATGCCTCCCCACACCATGACGCTGCCTCCCCCATAACGGTCATGTTCTGCAATACAGGGGTCTGCAAATCTCTCTCCTGGTCGCCTCCAGACTCTCGAACGTCCATCATTGTGGTCAAGGGAAAATCTGCTCTCATCTGTGAACAGAACTCTACGCCATTGCTGTCTGGTCCATCTGACATGCTCCCGGGCCCAGTTGAGACGAATTCTTCTGTGAGCAGGGGTGAGTGGGACACACTGAGCTGGCCGTCTGGCATGCATATTGGCTCTGTGAAGTCGGTTACGGATTGTTTGAGTGGAAACAATCACTCCAGTTGCTGCAGCGAAGTCATTGTTGAGGCGGCGTGCACTGTGAAAGCGGTTGCGGAGGCTGAGATTCGTCAAGTAGCGATCATCTCTAGGGGTTGTCGAAACTGGTCGGCCACTGCGGGGTCTCTCGGAGTATAGCCCTGTCTCTCGGTGTCTTTGATTTGCTCTGCTAATGACACTGTGTGACACGCCCATCATTCTGGCTACTCTTCGCTGACTGAGGCCAGCTTCCAGCATCCCTAGGGCTCTGGCTACATCTGTTTCACTTAGGTGGTGTCTTGGCATTGCTGTTGTAGGCAAGTTGTTGATTGTACAGACTAAAGATGGAAAATGCTTTGGAAGACACTTGTCTTATGGCCCACTGCAATGATGCCAGAGACATCATGAAAGAACTGCATGTGTGAAATTGATGTCATTGTGTTTGATGGCATTCTGGACAGCTGTATCTTGGCATTGCTATTGTCAGCAAGTTGTTGATTGTAGAGACTAAAGACAGAAAATGCTTTGGAAGCCACTTTTGTACGGGCACATTGCAATGATGCAAGAGACATGAAAGAACTGCATGTGTGAAATTGATTTCATTGTGTTTGATGGCATCCTGGACAGCTGTATCTTGGCATTGCTGTTGTCAGCAATTTGTTGATTGTAGAGACTAAAGACAGAAAATGCATTTGAATCCACATTTGTACCACTTCACAATGGGCCCACTTTTCAGGATATGCAATAATGCGAGAGACATCATGCAACAACTGAAACCACCCATGTGTGAAATTGTTACAGGGTGTTTGAGGAGATTCAAGACAGCCATATTCGGGTATTTCTAGAAATACAACACCCGGTTTGAAAATTGTATACACACATTAAAAAGTGGTCCTTAACTTTTTTTGAGTAGTGTATAATGACGGTGACTGGACACAAGTCAGAGAGCTCCTTGAGACATTACCGTAATACGAGTGAAACTAGAAAGGAGGAAATGAGCAGAGTGATATCAAGAACAATAATGATGAGCAACCGTCAACTAGCGCAGCCACCCATGATGTCGAGATTGACAATAGCACTGTTGTCGCCAATGCCATTATGGAAATGAAAGTAATGGAAACAATATAAGCAGTCCAGCAAGAGGCTGATTCACATGACAAAGGATTGGACTCCGTTAGCTTCAGTCAAGAGCTGTACTCTTCAGTCAAGAGCTCACGGTCAACTATACTAAGTCTTCACGGGTCCAAAACTTCTATTTCAACGGGCCCGTGACTTTTAGGCATAGACTCTTACAAGAATTTGTAAATATCTAAATATCCATTATTTGAAACTTGTTATTTGACAGCATTTCGTTTCATCCTAGATTGTGCTGGATGTTTGATTTCATTGATGACTTTGTGTGAATGAAATTTTGAATAACTTCCATATAAACAGTGACTTTCTGGAGTTTTTAATTTGTGGATAACTTAATTGGAGTCAAGACGGTTAGACGTAACTCAAGCAGCATGATTAAGTTATGTGATCACTTATTACAAATTATATATCCTAGACTAGATCTAGAATTTAGATCAAATATAGTATTCGGATTCGGGGCAACTCAGTATAAACATGGGGGTATAAAACAAACAATGCACTCATTCTTGTGCATAGAGGACCTAAATAATGAACTCTGTGCTCGACTGACCAAATGGATATACCGCACTCGGTCCTGTGGACCAGGCCTGCTGTGGACCTCGGTGGGGTATATCCATTGGCTCTTCTCACACATCGTTCATTATTTGGACCTTCATGCACGCGCTTACATGAACGTGCGTAAGGGACAGGTTAATGAATCTGACTCAAGTGCTTCCCTCTGTCCAACAAACGACGGAGTGATGCATCCTCAAGAATGACAAAGTCTTCACCTTTTTTAAATCATAACGGCCAAAATCATGAGAGACGCTCGATAAATAAACCTGAAAATTTCAAATCTTACTGTGTTTGTTTTTAGAAATACATATCATGCCAAATTTAATATATCAGGACTAAAAAAAACATACTCGATGCGTAAAAAAAGTCAAGTCATCGGCAGATGTAAGACTGTCAGATTTAATTTTACGTTTGCTTTCAGTTTGCTAGATGGCCTGGTAAGTACAGTCCACTTGTATTTCTTTCTTCTTTTGCTAGAAATTAAAATCGATTCCTTACTATTCTACATAGCTCGATATATCGAGTCAGGGGTCAGTTTCATAAAACTTGTTATAATGAAAAAAATTACAATAACAGTTAAAAGCTACTGAAATCCTTCAATCTAATTGGTTGATAGTAAATTTGTTACAGAAATTGTGCGTGCTATAACAAATCTTTATGAAATGGGACGCAGATCTCATTCCTCTATAATCATGATAATCATGGATCTATTCTTGCCTGTAATTTAACTATGAAGTCATTTGATTCATGAAGGCCTTTGCTTTCGCCTACTCCTAACTATGAAATTTGAACTTTCAATCTTTCTTGTAGCAGATCTGCTCGTATTACTTGGAAAAAATCAAGGTCTTAATAAAACAAATTAATCCTGTAATGATGTGAATTTCCACTGTCGTAGTGCATATTGGTGTTAATGAAATAGATAGACAAGATTTCATTACCTCCTCGTAATTATCTTCGTGGTTTGAAACAAATTTTAATTTACGAATTTCAGTCATGCCTTTAAAAAATATCTGTATCCATCACACTTAGATGATGATGTCACAGTCGCTCATAGACATGAATACAGTCAACACGCGTTAGATCTATAACTATGTTGGTGCTCTCATTTTTAATGCCTAGGGATTATTTTCACTCTGTCTAAAGTTCTTGGATGTTAAGGACATTTAAAAGCCAAATACAGGCCTACACTCTTGTGCCAAAATAACGATTAGACATTAACTTAACAAGTCAGAGGAATTACCCCTAAAACGCACCTGCAAATTCGTGCATGACACTGATGTTCAACGCCTGCAAAACACTCTGCCATTACTATCATATTCTCCATTAACAATAACAATATAAAAGAAATGATACCCCATCCATGCTTTAGTGACTTGTAGTTTTGTTAAACTACCAAGCCTTGCATACAGCCTACTCAGTCGTATAGGGATTTTCATTATTTGATTGTATAATGACGTTAGCCAGATCACAGGGGATGGCCATGAAAGATTATAAGTGTTGTTGAAATTTCATCCTACCGTTGCTCTATCATTTCTTGTATTACAGACCAAGGAGGTGAAAGTTTAAGTCGAGATGCCGTTGACCAGGGGAAGCTAGCAAAAAGGTTAATTCAATTGATGATGGTTTAATGTGACGGTAGATGGTGGAATAGTGTCCAAGCAATGTTTCTCACCCGCTTTGGCCTTTCTCACACCCCGGTCCGAGTGAAAATAGTAAAAGTAGCACTAAAGGATTTTAAAGGGAAATACCAACATTCCGCCATGCCATGTAGTCATTGCAAGAAAGCTATTCATTGACGTGTGTTCTATGATGATTCTTACCTTTAATGTTTCAAATATAGAAACATTACAGATTCAGGCTTTCATTATGCTTATACTTTTGAAATAACCGAGTATATATCTGTTTCAAAGAATTCAATAATTCACACGACACACCCGGCTTTACAAATCGTGATACTGATCTTTGATTTTGATCGCAATTGAATGGTTTTCAGCAATTCATATATAAAAGTAGTTTAGTTTTATGACCGTTGAAAATCGCTTAATCCCAACCGTATTTGTCTTTGGAAAACATTAATTTCGAAATTAAAAAGTGTGGATTACGAAATCACAACCCCGCAGAAGCTGCCTATTTCCCTCTTACCTTTCTTTCTCTTTCTCTCACTTTCTCTTTATCATTGGTCATCTATTTTTGTTATGCCATTCTTCATATTTAAAACGTTTCAATTAATCTTGGAACGGGATAATATGTGTATATTACTTCTATCACCAGTTGCAACCATTCTAAACTAAACCACTTAAACCGCACAAAAAGAAAAAATAAAAAATACTACTTATTCGGGACTTGTACGTATTAATATTTCAGATAATTTTTGTGTTTTGAATTCTCAATCCGTGTTGGACCGAGTTATTACAAGACGATCGATTTGTGGGAGAAATGATGTCAATGTTTTGCGTCGATGGAGGGATAGAAACAGCCAAGGTTTATTAGGTATTGATTTTATACCAACATGCTCCTTCTAATTTACAGACCCTTCGAGCTCTGAAACAATATTATATGGATATGACTGAAGCTGTATCCGGGTACATGTACGAGTTTAATGTAAGAAGTTATTTTTACAATCATGACAACTGTAATCATCTCACAGCTATGACATTAAATAAATTCAAAATAAAAATGACCCAAATTATTTTCATATTATCTATCACGTACTGTGAACCCGGAAATGTAACATGTAGTTCTGTCTGAATCGCATTAATATGGACTTTGCGCATTTATTACGGGAAAATTCTATACAACGCGCCAATTCCTTCGAAAATACAAGTCAAATCACAATGGAGAGCTGAAAGGCTTTTGTCGACAGTTCGGAACAGCATCAGAATCTCTTGACTCTGGACAACGACATATATGAAATTGTTCGTCCAGTACAAATCTTCGGATGATCTGCTGTAATAGTCCACCAACTTTCAGCAAAAGCCTCTCAGTTCTCCATTGTGATTTTAATTGCATTTTCAAAGGAATAGATGCGTTGTAGAGAGTATCCCCGCAGTAAATGCGAAAACTACCTATTCTCTTAGTTGACCTGGCTTTGCCCCAATATTCAATAAAAAATTCAGTTCCTGACAACAGTATAGATACAGTTACATTTCCCTTGAAAGAGATGTGACATAATATTGCCCAAAGCAAGTTATATCGCCTAATGTTTCGTTCGAGGGTAATAATAATAATAATAATATGTCCATTTATATAGCGCAGTTACTATGTGCATTTACTCAACTGCGCTTTTGATACTTGGCATCATATTATTACCCCGGCTGTAGCTAAGCCGCCATATTAATAGGCGCTAAAGCGTTCAAGGAAAAATCCTACCGGGTACCCATTCACCTCACCTGGGTCGAGTGCAGCACAATGTGGATAAAATTCTTGCCGAATGAAATTACGACATGGCTGGGATTCGAACCCACGACCCTCTGTTTCAAAGTCCGAAGACTAATCCACTGGGCCACAACGGGTAATGAGTATGATACATCTATGATTGCCTATCAAAAATATAAAAAAGTAGTTGCAGCTAACAATTTTTTCATGAGAAAGTCTTTTAAATCAAAGTTAATTGTCACAATATTATCATACTAGTATCTAGATCTGGTACATTAATGGAAACTCATCTTTGTAAAATCATGAAATCTTAGCCCAAAACCGATAATTCTGATGATCGCTAACACAGAAAAGTATACATGGGACAGTGTGTTGATATTGCTAGGAAAAATACCCGACATTGATTTAATGGAATTGAGTGCATATTTTGCTAATTTCTCAAGGCCTGGTCTCACTGGCCGACGGATACAAAACGTATTCATAAAGGACACAGCAGACAAGCAACATTTTGCGGGTGGCTCCGTCCGTTTTCACCCGCTCCAGAAATAGACCAAATTGGCGAAAAAAATTGCGAAAACATAACGGAAAAGAATGGACGTGAGTAGTATGTAGCGCGGATGTTAAACGGTTGCTCAGCGGAAACCTTGTGGATGAAAACGGATGGAAGTGGATGACAGCTCCGAAGGGTTTACCGGGGGTTTTGAATACTTTATTTATGAGATGCATACGCTTACATTCTTCCTATTTCCGTGCTACTAACGATGTACAGACGTCCCATGTACCTTACCTTTCCTCTCTTTTTCCGGTGTTCAGCTACAGTAGATCTGAGTTGCGAGGATGCAGAGAAGATACAGCGGACGTTAAACAGATGATAATGGACATGGAACGTTTGTTGCTCGTATATGTTGCGGATTAATTGTTTGCACGGATGAAATTACAGTGGACGGATGCTCGATGGAGTGTATGCAACACGTATGCAACACGTATGCAATGAGTACACAACGGATGCATAGCGTTTTCCAACGGATGGCAAGATTTTTTTTTTACGTTTTACATCCGCTTTGCATCCGTTAGTGCAGTGGGACCGGGCCTTCAGCAATTGCGCATTTCTCCCAGAGCCATTTGGCACACATTATTTTATTTATACATAAAAACGAGTGGGAATTTTATTTGATTCTGTTCGAGCTCATTTTGAGATCGTTACCAGTACTGGTATTTATCTGTATAGTCGATTTGACATTTTCTGAACCTAGAAATGTCCTTTCCGATGAAGTTTTTTTCTTAATTCGTGTTCCTTTGGGGTCCAAGAACAAATTCAGCTTGGTTGCCCAAAGTTGCCGGTTGGGCAATTTTGCTAATTTGCATAAATCCAAAATGGCCGCCACATGCCATCTTTAAAACCTAACTTTTGAACCCCTTGTCCCAAATGATGAGGAATAACTCATTTTATGGGTTTAAGGGTGTGTAGAATCTATTTCTAGTATTATTTTTGCAATATAAGTTCATCTTCAGGTCGAATCCAAGATGGCCGCCAGATGCCATCTTGAAAAATTGGATTTGAAACCCTTGCCCCAGAATGATGAGTAATACCTCTGTTTAGGGGTTTAGGGGTGTCTCTTTCTGCTATCTATTGTGCATTATAAGGTCATCTTCAGGTCAAATTTTCGAGAGTCGCTGTAGAGCTCCGCTCTAGAGTGGCAATCTCTAAAGCAAATTTTGTACAGATGAGGGAGGATGGCGCTGAGACAGGTTCAGATAGAGATGCTGCCCTTGCCTTTCTGTTTGGTCTTTGGCCTGCCAATGTAGCATTCCGATTATTTTCTGATGTCTTGACCCCTGTACTTAGTTGCTCTCCATAGATGGCGACTATCATCTACATATTCACAAGTGTTAGTGTTTATGCCGGCAACTTTTATGTCACATTTACAGGTGTGTTTATAACAGAGGTGTGATCTATCTAGGGACCAATCACACAGCTCACCTTACTGTACATTGGCGAATCCCTTCTAGAATTTGCCAAAGTTTCATGCGGCGAACATGAGGCACCTTTCACTAAGGAGCGAGAATAAGCTGGGGATGCCAGCATGCACGTACGCTGAAGGGCCTTATATTTTTCACCATGTCCTGCCATTTAATGTGCAGGATACGTCCGAGGCAGCTGACATGGAAGGTGTTTAGTCGCTTTACTTCATCGGCGTACGTTTTCCAGGACTTATTTCCGTTCAGGAGCTTGGCCATGGCTGTGACAGATTTTCCTATCGAGTGCGTGCTGTTGATAGAGATATCTGGAGGACAGTCGAGTGTCTTGAGTCGATCAGGATTTCTGTCTTACAAGCTGATGGGTGATCCAAACTCCTTACATCATGTACATGCAAAAAACAGGCGGCTGTATGACCTTGTAGGCCTACTTCCGCTTCTTTATCAAAGGCAGGGGCGACGTCGTTACCGTACAAGATCTCACGAATGAGAACCATCGTGACCATTGTTTTGGCACGTAGCCGGTCGATGTTGAAGAGTTTCCCATCCGCTCTGGTACGGATATTTAGATGCCTTCTGTGCATTCGCCAAGTGCATACTTGGGAAGCATGGAGAAGAAGATCCCAACTAGTGTCAGGGCCAGGTGCAGCCTAATTGCTTCACGCCACTGCTCACATGATCTGAGGGAAGCTACCAGATATTCCAGCATTGTAGAAAACTGTGCTCATGGAATGATATGACCATGGATCAGTCTTGGGGAGCCTATCTTCTACAGGCTATAAAAAGCACTCGTGCTGACCAAGTCAAAGGCTTTTGTCAGGACGAAAAGTCCAATTATAATTACAAAGGAAGGCAATAAGTTAACAAATTTTTTGAAAAATACGGATAAATCACTTTTTAATTTAAAAATAATACTTTGAAGTCCTTTCACTAGAAGAGTATGGCTGGGCATTAAAAAAAAGATGATGAGAACTCCCGAAATAGGTCATAGCCCAAACCTTGAATGGTTTCATTCTAAGGTGAGCGGTTAATGACGAAACATATTAACCATCTGACCATGTGAGACCTGACTTGGCCACTAAAAATGGAGAAATAAAAAATGAATCATTGTTACTGAAATATCCTTACATGAGCTCCTACACATAATATTAACCCTCTTTAGGACAACGTGTTTTGGGAAAGTACTTCCTCAAGGTTCAAGGTTCAATATTCTCGGGAGGTATTTTTTTATCTAATATGGCGTTTACCGGCCATCTTTGTTTTTATCTGAATGATCCTTTATTGCAAAGTTATGAACAGAAATGGAATCAACATATCAAATATCTCACGAAAAGAGGTATTATTCATGATTCTTGGACAAAGGGTTCAGAAGTAAATGGCATCATCTGGCGGCCATCTTGGATTTGACCTGAAGATGACATTATATTGCAAAAATAGATAGCAGAAAGAGATTCTACACACTCCAAAACCCCTAAACAGAGGTATTACTTGCCATTCTGAGGCAAGGGGATCAAAAGTAAAATTGTCAAGATGGCATCTAGTGGCCATCTTGGATTTGACCTAAAGTTGACCTTATATTGCAAAAATGATAATAGAAATCGATTCTACACACCCCTAAAAAGAGTCATTACTCATCATTTTGGGGCAAGGGGTTCACAATTTAAGTTTCTTAAGATGGCATCTGGCGGCCGTTTTGGATTTATGCAAATTAGCAAAATTTCCCAAACGGCAACTTTGTCCAACCAAGCTGAATTTGTTCTAGGACCCCATAGGAACACGAATCAAGAAAAACCTTTTTCAAGTCATTCTATAAGAAAAGCTGAAAAGAAACTATGACAGTCGTGAAACCGTGTACATGTTAAACCAATTACAGAAAGCCGGGTGCATTGTAACTGACGCGAAGGAATTTATTACTATATCATTTATGCATATACATACAAGGGTGTGTCATTAATTCACACTTCGATTAATTTCTCTTTTTAAAATATTTGTAACTCGAAAAATGCTTTCTCGATTCTCATAAAAGGTTGATACATAGAACGTGAAATATAGGACTATACAAACTTTGGCCCCTAGAAGCTTTAGTCACGTAAAGTGTGTCCTGAGGTATATTTTGCCAGCTTTATTTGAAGTTGTAATGAACTTATCACGTTTTCAAGGAGAGGGGAATGCAATTTTGTCCGGCGCTGAATCCAATATCGTCCTAAAGTCCTACAAATTTGTAACTAAACACATCTCTTTCTTTGAATTTTAGTTCATAGATATCACATAATTATGATCGCTTTACGTCCAGCAATATGAATGTGTTATCTATCACCTGTTTCGAATTCCATTTGCTTCTAACTTATTTAATATCTTTACATATATACCGAACAATTTATTGAAATGGTCCATTATATATTTCTTATGCAGTATATCTTAAACAAACTTAAAGACCATCGTTCTAAATGAATGAAGGTTAATTGTGTTTTTATACTTATTTCTCCTCCTTGTACATTAAGGTACTGTTTATCCTTGTTCGATACTACATTCCCCACGAACCTATATACGTATGAATATAATCAATACTTGTCTAATTTTTTCAAAATATCTTTGGCGATTGGGAAAAAAGATTATCAGCAAAATACCTTAAATGATTTTGAAAAAAAAATGATACAATGCATTAATTCTTATTTGTTGAAATATTATGTCTTCACTTTTGAAATAGACGAGATTTAGAGAATATTTTACACATTTATGTTGGCATATACTTATTTGCGTAGTTTACGTATGTTGTATAATGCAGACCTAATACACATCCATGAAGACTAACGACGTAAAGAGCCATTTTAACCAATGATACACATATACACCTCCATATATTCTGTCGATTCCCACAAAATAGATATGGCATTGGTCATCTCCCTTGCACACCTAACATTGCATACTTTGATTCAGATTTGCCCTAGTTTTCAAGGCGTTTCTTTTTCCTGTTGTTTGTACACGTGTTTCAACAAACGTTGAATCCCTTCGGGTTAGTTCTTTCCTTTCTACCAAGCAGATTCCTTGATTGTTTCTAAATATTTAGATAGATCCTAAAGCTGTACGCATATAACAATGCTTTGGGCTATTAGCAGACTTAGCTAGACATCTAAATATATTTGGCTTGGTGTTGAAAACATGACTGACCGATCCCGTACATTCAATTTGGCGCCCGATCCTACTGCTGGTGTTGGCCCATAGGTGAATAAATCATGAATGGAAAACTTTATTCAGAAATAATGGGTACCCAATCACACACCCACTCTCTTCCCATAAATGTTACTTAATTTTTCAGGATGTTGAAATAAGATAACACTGATCAGAATGCTAGTAATGATATGACAACTTTACTTCTACTTCTTGTCGAATAATACTGTTGCACATTGCCCTTGATCCTTTATCTGTTTCACAAATTCCATATTCGTATAGACTTGAATTAGGATTTTTAATGATGTAAATATCAGTACAAATGCATCATCTTATGTGCCAGAGAGAAGGAGATTAGCCTGGTAACGCTATAAATACCGTTAAGTATATGCATTGATGTACTCTGAGCAAGCATTCATTTCCGAACTCGTGGTCATTGTTTGAAGAAAAATACACCTAGCACTCCAAAAACCTGGAGGTAGACATTTTTCCACAGTGGAAGTATAAATATGTTCAAGGGGTTGCATTGTACCCGTGACACAAATTACCGGATTTCAAGGCAAATACTATTCTGTGAATCATCGTGACCTGATTTCTGGAAGTCAGTCACTATTCACAAGCTGTACGCTATTTGTCTGATTTCATCTCGAGTATTTCTTTTTCATATATGATGCTTATCTGATGTTGAGGTTCAAATATGTATCATCTTATTTCTATCTGCATTTTTATTTTATATGATTCCTTTGTATATTCGTAGAATAGCAACGCCAATTTAATTAATAAGGAGTCAAGCAAAGGGAATGATGTTACAACCTTCGTCATATGGCCGTTGATTGTATTGTGCGTGGTCTAATATTATTGTCTACGTCTAATTACGGCCTACAATACTCCTTAATAACCATCAGTCATGAGGGTGATTTTAAAAAGGGGAAACGATTCAAATATCACGATTAGAGATAAAAATTACTACGTACATTCGGATTTTCAAAATCAATTTAATTGTTTTCATTGATATTCTAGCTATTCATTACCCAGCCACTGATAACTCATTTAGTGCATTTGATATTCATTGCTGTAACTTATTTCATATTGAGGGAGACATATCGTGTACATATACATGACAAAAATAAACAATTATGATTTCATGTAATAACATATTATAAAAAAAGGTAAGTAGGGATGTGACACCATCAGTCACCTCATTTATATCCATGACGACGTGCAAATAATTATTTTCACAATATTGTAAGACTTTGAAATTTCAATAACTTCGCTATTTATATTCAGATTTTGATAAAATTTTCGCCATTTTGCTCCATAAATTTTACTCTATATTGTATAAATATTTTCAGCCCGGAGTACCCATTTAAAGCCTTTCATATCAAATATGGTCATAGTCCGCGTCATTTCCCATATACAACTTTCAAAGCGTTTGTACACTACAGTACTACACAACACGAAAAGATACCAAGATGAAGAAAACAACAGAACCGACATTGTGCCAAGAAGAGGCCAGCCCGAAATACAAGGGCAAGGACAAAGGCTGCATCGGCTGTACCGCTGAGGACCTCCTGAGCTCTCGACCGGAGAAATAGCCGTCGGCCAATACACTGGCTGACAATGCCCAGGCATCGTATGATGTTCGTAGCATTTTTTACCAATAATCGTACGATGTCCGGTTCATCGTTCGGTCATCGCTTGAGCACCGTTGGATTAATCAGGGATTAGTATCAGATTTCCGGTCGATGTCGGGCCGAAAATTCTGCTTCCCCGGCCTCCGTAAAAATTATTTGAAGACAGACGCCGTGCATTCATCGGGCGGTGTATGGGCGGCCTCCTTACGATGGCATTTGTGTCGGCGATGTGCTAAGAATAATTTGGCCGGTGAGGGCCGATGTTTAAAAAAAAATCGCTCAACCAAACGTCTACCCCCATTTTTGGCCTGATGTCCTGCCACCGGCTGGCGAATGTGACTGAGGCATTAGCAAGTGCTTTGATACTGCAAGGGACAGTGAGATGTCGACCGGATATATTGTGACGAGGTTTTCTTCGCAGTGTGGATTGACCTGTTATTTCACGATAGTGTGAAAGGCGGCCTATAATTCAGCCATCCCGCCTATATGTCTTCAATATGTCCATAGCTAACACCCACCCGTCTGGGAGCAATCAGTGATATAGATCCTTGATTACCAACACATGAAAGACCCTTTCCTGTTTCTTCCATTACATCCCTTTTACGGAATCATTACACCTTATAGGTATGGTTAGTCACCATTTACTAAAATGATCAATATTCTTAAAATCACGGTTTTATCTTTCATTCATTTCTAATCATCAATTAAATCTTTTAATACTTCATTTTTTTTACAGAATATGTTTATCCTTTGTCATAGTTTAATGTGTTAGATATTAACTTTGCACTCACTGTCTATCTTAAGCTTCGACTGATGAAGAAAGACATGATAATGAAAAATAAAAAATATCGTTTTTTTTTATAATGATAGTTAATTATTTAAGAGTTAGACTTAATAGATAAAGGGTTAAACAAAAAATACATATCTAGTTATAAAAGTATAAAAAAAGAGTCCTATATGTTTTACTCGCTGTTGCACTGTAGAAGCTGTAGTAGTATTAGGATTAACTGTGGCAGCAGCAGCAATGGCAGTGCTAGATGTCATTTGTAGTTGCTATTTATGTTGTATAAGTTGTAGTATTAATAATAATAAAGATGATAATAATGGTACAAAAAGTAGTAGAAAATAGAACGGCAGTAGTACAACAGCAAAGTATGTAAGTAAGAAAGTAAGTAAGTAAAACGTAATAGTAGTCGTATTACGAGTACATCTATCTGAGCTATGGTTGGCTTAAAAAGCTGTGATGTAAGCTAATACTATGTAGAATTATTACACGAGAATACGGCATCTCCCGTCTTCTATCCACCTATCCTACTAGTTCAGATTCTCATTCTACATTTTCAAATTTCTCTCTTCATACCCCCTTTCTCTCTCTTTACCATTTCCTTAACCCTACTCTATTTACAAAATTCTGACGATTCAGGGGGTTGACCTTGGTTTTTAATTCATCCCTTTGCAGTTTCCATTTTCTTTGTTCACTAAGAAAGATGGCAAATATATAAAAAGATGACATGTTTGCTCATCATTATTCCAATTTGGTAAATGATGAGCGCAAATAGCAGGTCGATAGTGAGTACAAATCTATTAAAAGTAAAAACAACTAGTTAATGATAGAAAATCGAGTTGACATTGAATATGAATATACTGCATATGAATAGCACCAATGTATATATTTCCAGTCATCGTGAGAAGGGGGTTCAATATGCATTCAACCATTCAACCTAACTCAAAAGGCCTGATATTTGTCATGACGACAACAAAGTCCAGCAGTATATATTTGCCCATAGCAGCGACGGTTCTCAGTCTCATCTGCAACTGAGAGACTATAACAAACAAGAGGTGGAAAAAGTCTAGCGGTACAGATGTCACACTACTTATAGTGTTTTTCATGTGCAAGTCTCTAAAAGTAGATTATTTTATTATAACTCGAAATATTGAATATATGTTTATTCCACGTGCAAACGTAATCACTGTTTTACTCCCTTGTATGACGACATTGAAACCCAATTTCGTTTCAAATTCATTGGTTTATTGCTTCTAAACTTACCATTTTCAATGTAAATAGTATATAATTCCTAATTCTCTTCGGATAAGGTCTTTAATTCTTTTAGTGATAAACCATAGTCAGTTGGATATGCATGAAAGACCGCAGCCGGGATGAGTGCTGGTCTTGCCTCCTTTCAAACATACATGTTTGACGCTGACAAGGGCAGACAAACCCTGACAATTGCATCCCTTTCAACTCTTTATTTGTCTACACATTATGTTGTACGATGAGTTCATATCTACTTGAGATTAGATTGTGGATAGCCAGACTTTGACTTATCTATAGCAAATTTTAACTATTCAAAATTGACATCTATCGAAGTTTTTGTATTGGTGTTTATGTTAACAAATTCACAGATTGATTCAAAAAAAATAAATAGTAATCAATGTGCAGTGATTAGTATTCAGATTGTATTACCAAACAAGAATATATCAAGTGTTCTCTATAAAACCACAGTCTGTATGGGATGAAGATCTACATTAATTAAGTTGATTTCTGTGGTTTCTTGGTTTCATCTATCATATACCGACAATCATGATGCGAGACCCATGCTTTTTGCATCTACTTGCGTTTGGAAATAATCTGATTAATAATATAGATTTATTTTTCCAAGGCTTATTTGCAAATCGAATAATTGAAACAATACAGGCAAAAACCTGCAATTTCTTAAAGGCATCGGTTGAGATGAATAATAAAACTCCTCGGATTGCAAGCATGCTTGATTAAAAACCTTTAAAAATCTTTCTGAGACAAGATGTTACACTGTTAAATTCACGACCAGAATTTAGCTTGATCTTTAAACTGACGTCATATCGAATCAATCCCTCCCGACACTTAAACTCGATCGGATCCTCTTGACCCCATTAGGATAAAATCAAATAGGTCTCATTATGGTGTCCCATACATGAATGTACCTCTCCAATCGACCAATCCGCAGCGCACAGCGAGCTTTTATGAATGGGAATGTATACGACAGGTGACTATTTAGTTTCATCACATATTAAAGAAGGTTCCATACCTCAGGATGGTTTTAAAGGTTTAAAAAATGGTGGAAGAGAGGGAGTGGAATAAAAATAAAGCATACAGAAATGATATGGGGAGCAAAATGATTTTGTTAGGCTATAGTACAATAATTTCATTTTTAAATCAGATAATATACAGTATAGAACTCACCTTGGGTCATCTGCCCCATCCCTCCTCGTAAAGTATCTTGGAATCACCCTTATGACAAACTATAATAAATTTGGATGGATCAGAAAGATTATATCCATAATCCATAAATCCATATTTTATTGTTCAAAATAGAGATGAAATACTCCGAAAATTTGCTTTGCCCAATTGATCGTGGGCCCGGCAGCCGCTGTGCAGCGCCAGATCGACGAGACTCTATCCCTTTAATCGTTGAACGCCAAACAGGGAAGCAGCAACTCCCATCTTTTAACGTCTTTTGGTCTGACGCGGCCGGGGATTGAACCCCCGACCTCCCGGTTGTGAGACGGACGCTCTAACAACTGAGCCAACACACCGGTGTCTATGTGTACTTGTCTTTGAGCTTGATTTTTTTTGTAGGGAAGAATGACAGAGTGTTTGTTGTAATGACAAAACATCCTGAAGGGACACGTAGGTGGACTCATCCATATCGCATAAATACGATTTAATGTGATTAAGTCTTGTTGACATCGTAGTATATAAACGTATTTGTACATTATTTTAACCCACAATCTAGGCACCGTCAGAGCCAGACACATACTCACGCATAATTTCACTCTTATTAAATCATAATCCAGAATAAGAACATGAAAAAAATACGATTTCATCACAAATATGTAGGCGTTATTTGTAACTGTTATCCTTCCTTAATTTCAAATACCAATAATCTAGCTTACTCTAACATCTCTCAATATTCAATTATCAGTTAATTTAGGTTTTAGTATGCAACAAGTATAGGCCCTAATACCACTTAATCTACTCAACAACGATCAGTTCTAACATAATTTGATATATCTTTTATTTTGATATTAATACATTGCTGGAAATTACCAATTATCTCTCCATCATGTATGTCAATACAATATCCCATTTCATCCTTGGTCACCAAGGCAAATCGGAGATTGTAGATTAGTACTCTCTGTTATCACCCCTCTTTTTCTCAAAGTACTTTGTAGGAATAATTTGTCGATTAATTTCGATGACGCAATAAATAATAAATATGCTGGTTTTCGTATAATTTCACTTATTTTTGTGATGAAAGACAAATGACGTGTAAACAATGCTGAAATCTTACATTCGGTATTAAATATTTGGTTTCCGGTTTTGGGCATTGACAGTCAAAAAATGTATAAGGAACGCCATTTAAGATAGGATTTGGATTAATTACATTCAAGGAAATGGTGCTCTATCTCTCTCTCTCTCACACACACACACCCACACACTCACCCATGATCTATATCTCTCTTTCCCTTTTCTGAAGATTTCTTAATCCTTATCCCCGTGAATACACAAATTAGTCTTAAACTAGATATTTTAATATATCGTAAAACTCAGCAAGACCATACCGTCGGACTTTTATTCAACCGATTTTTCTTCAAAACTAATTAATTGTTATGTGGCAAGGAACTACGTATTGGATTGAAATGATCATTGTGGTTTCAGACCGCAAACTCCATTGGCATAATATGCATCGCTTTCACTTTCCATCATCGATATGACAAGCGGACAAACACACCACATCCACTTGTAAAAACACGTTCTATTCACCAAATACAAAATACATGTATTGTAAAATTCAACTCCTTATGAAATTTTATATGTACACTCTTGAAATAGTTAAGCAAAATATGCCCAACTTTTAACCAACCCTGTGCAACATACTGTCCACAAGACTATTGGTTAAAATCTGCCCAATTTGGGTAATAAGAACTAATAATTGGGTAATAAATTTGCTCAATTGAATAATAATAGCCCAGGATATATATATGTATTTTTTTTTACCAACAAACATTACCCAACACAGTGGACAATATGTTGCCCAACATTTTAAGTGTGCATGGAAGCGAGAAACCATGATTATAAATCTTACTGGCGAAACTCGTGATTAATTTCCCTCCTGATGTTTGATAAGAATAAAGTCGAATCACCTTCTCAAGTTTGCCAACAAGTTGTAATGCTTTGATATGTTGCTCAAAGTCATATACCTTGCTTCAAGGTAATTCTATCTTCAAATACTTATCGATTCAGGTTTATGATAAATCGCGGTGTATCATATAAGTCTGACGATAGACGTAGTTGGTGATGAGGAGTTTATTGGAGACCGTATTCTGGGTTGTTGTTTTTTTCTTACATTCCGTCTTCCTAGGGCAAGCTATATAGAGAATAATTTAATTAGGCTCGACATCACTCGGGATTATTTTTATTTTGCAGACGGATGGAGCGACCAACAAGCAGGCATCGCCTGTAGTAATCAGAGGTAAGGGTTGATTCACCTATGCCCGCCTTTTCACCGCGAACAGACGGTATAAGGTGAAAAGGGATTGAACGAAATATTTATCTGAATCCATTGATAATTATTGTAAAAATCATCAGTTTACCTTTAAGGAATCTTTGTTCAAAATGCCACCAAATGAGGCTCTATCATGTTGCCCACGTAAGCTATGAGGTTTCTAATTCAAGTTTCAGAGTTATACCATGACATTTTATTTCATTTTATTTATTTATTTATTTATTGATATATTCATATTCCACAAATCATCAAAGTACATTTCGTAATAAATCATTTTTACAATGAAAAGATGCATCAACTGCATAACACATGCAGGATTGAAACGTACCAATGAAATGAAAAAAAGTGGAGGGGACTACTAAAAAAGCAAAGCTTGTAAAATGTACACCCCCTACGTGAAAGTATCCACCCAACATCACTTCAAAATGTCCAATTATAATCATGTGTATATCATTACAATCCAATACTTTTCCATCAAATAATATTTGGTCATGGTGCGATCTGAGTTTTATAACAAAGAGCTTCGCAAATGATCGTGAGGCTGATTTCTCCAATTATTAGTTGCATTATGATAAATCGTAAAGATTATCCACATGATCGATCGGTCAAGCTTTATGTTACCGGGATCAGGATCTGATTAATTACTTTCGACAATAAAGTGCCACTTTTAGAGAAAAGAAGTGCACTTTATATTTGTTTGTTTGTTTTATTTTTATTTCTGCGTGAAATACTAACAGCCAAATATGTGCGATGACTTTATCTTTATGTGATTAATATAACACCAAAATGAACCTAGGTGTAATTTGAAATGAAATTGCATAATCCTTGCACGATTTGAGACACTAAATATACACTTTAATACAAACCAGTCAAAAGTGATTTTTATTCGAGTCAGCTTGGTGCAACTAATATTCTCGTAATATTTGACTATTTTTTGTCGTATTTTACTAGAACAGAGTTATTTTCTGACTAGAATATACGTCAGAAATGTGAGTAGATGTATCGGTTGATCCCAGCTAACTAATGATCTAGTCAGTTTGACTGCTTTGTATTGAGAGTGTATATCTTCTTTGCTTGCGGAGCGAAATTATACCTAGTATCAACGTATTCATGCATAATAAAAAAAATCAAAACATTCATCAAACTAAACAATACACTGTCAAAACTATTGTTTGAAATTTTTTAACAAGTTGTTTAAAAAGTACGAAAAAGTTGAAACAACTTGTTGTTAGAGTGAAATGCTTAAATAATGTGTTATTTTCCTACTGTGTATTACTAGGTTTTTATCTTGCTGACTTGACAATAGATTTGCCGTGGATTTAGCTAGGACTCACAGTATAATCATTCTTATTTAAAATCCGAGTTTAATGATATATTCTGCTTTTATTTTTCGTTATTTATTAAAATCACCTTGGTGGATGGAATTGGCATTTAAACAAAGACAGATTATAAATACCTGAAGAGTTCACTTTATGGTAAGTTTTATTAAATATCCTCATATGTTGCGAGCCTCCGTCTTCTAATGGTGTATAACATTTATATAAAATGTATAATTTTGTATCACTTTTAGTTAATGTGATAAGTTATTTGTTGATATACATACCTATAGTTTTTAAAATAATAACATAAAAAAGAGGTCTTGTCGTGCAATTGTGCCCTGTCTGCCTTTTCCTAGTAGCTGATTTCGTCATGAATCACATATTAATTTTCAAATTGTTGGTATGTTTCCAGTGCTATGTGTGGAGGGGTAGTGATGGTGTTGAGTATATGTGTGCGTATGTGTGTGTGTATAGACATGTGTGTGTGTGTGTGTGAGATTGTGTGTATGGCATTAGGTTGTGGTTTGAAGGTGAGCTGATATGAGGATGTGGGTGTGAGTGCGCGTGTGTGCATTCAGGTAAATATGTGTTCGTTTTTGCTTTGGGTTCTCTTCGTGTTTCAATTTGAGAATTGCAGATGGCAATGACTCCTCGGAGCGAGTCCAACAGGCACTTTTTAATTTGACACGGGTCTATTGATCAGTACTATGCCATCCTATCGGTTCAAATATGTAGTCATATCCTCTCGACATTACGATTGCTAGAATCGCTTACAGTCTTTCCTTTTCATTACAAAACCTGTGTAATTCAACTCCATGATTTCACGATTTTGTCTGATCTAAAGTGCTAGATTTCTAGTTACCAGCATGGCCCTGGAAGCGGGGGTGCTGCGTGGAATATTCACCATAGGTAGCACCCCTGGAAATCGGGTAGTTATTCCACATTTAACCAAAATCACCTTCATTTTGTAGCGGAATCCCCCTTTTGTTGCTTGTCATTTTTTTCCTTGACCAAAATGACCAACAATTTTGTAGTAACTCCCCCCTCTTTTTTTGGGCTTGTTGAATATCGTTCTCAATGCCCTGGTACGACTTTTAATGAAACTTACTCGACATAGGGATTACAAACTTATGACCTTCGCCACCTAAAAACTTAAATTAAGATTCGGGTATATATATTTTGTTTCATGTACATCCAAGGGAGCAATAGTCGCCGGAGCAAATGTCACGGTAAACCTATTTACTCGCCTTTTGAAATGAAAATTCTTTGAGACTGCAACTGAGTCTAGATATTGCGTAGAGAATGACATGAAATCGTTATCGCATCAGATAATTGCATCGACTTGCCAGATAATTCCCAGCCACATATCTGTCCGTATCGCTCTCGTTTTTCCCAATCTCGTTTCTGCCGACAATAAGATCCATATAGGGTGTGGGGAATGGGAGAAATGGGCAGTAGCCGAAGTAGAAGAGGGGTAGGAATAGGTATAGGTTAACCCATTCTTTACTTGAACCAAGTGGACCCTGCTCAAACGCAAAGAGGTTCATTTAGCTTCAAGGCAACGTCATGGATCGTAGGTCTACACGAGGCACTTAAGAAAGTACTTTAAAAATGTTAACTTATTTTTCTTCGAAAGGCACATTAGAAATTCAATATTTATTTTAGACTTATTAACTAAATAACTTATAAATCATTGTGTATGGTATTATTATTGATATTAATTCTATATGGATTATATGGATGGAAAAAATGGCTGGTTTTAATATTCTAGTAAATATTACTAAATTCTTGGGAGTAATTTTCGATAACCATCTATTCTGGAATTGTCACATGAATTACATGTACTGTAAAACTTTAAGAACAATCTGTGAATCAGTATAGAATAAGTGCAATCGTACCAGATAGTATTCTTTTAAAAATTCTAAACCTCCAGACAGATGAGCATTCGTATTTATGAAACCTATTTTACACAAGATTTCGCGTCATCAGATGGGCGGTCTTGATATCTGTGTATGGATGATACTTATTCTTTGTTCAAGTACCTCCTTGAAATAAAATGCTCACCTTGTAATTAATGACCATAGTGCCACTACATTAAAGACCCGGTCACATTCTGAAGACCAACGATACCGTCAGCCTCTTACAATAATTTTGTCAGATCGTGTACACGACAGCCAATTGCATAAGTTTGACAATGCCGGAGCCGTCTATTTATTACGAGATACTATACGTATTAGCCGGCTGAAGAACGCATGAAAGTGTCAAAATTATAATTCAGCACTTTCGTTTCTTGGATGGTATCGTAATACGGCAATATGTGACAGCCTCACAGGACTTTAAAGGTTGATTATTCAAAGATCACCAGAACACGAAGCAGGGAATAACTACTCTAATAACATACAAGATTGTTTTTAATAGCTCATTTATGTCGACATGCAGCTTTTATTAGTAAGGATTGAGAGGTTGAAAGTGGATAATTTCTATATAATTGGTATTAATTATTTCTATCCCTGCCTTACAAAATATAATATTTGTAGAGTGCTACACAATGTCATATTGCTCATTTCAAAATAATTGTTGATTTGGTATAACCAAAACCATCTCTTTCTGGACAACGTTGTTTGATTTGCTGTCGTTCAATATATCTTCATATTCTAAATCAATACTCCTTTTTTGTCACATCGGAGCAAACATGTTTTACAAAAACATTATTACCTAATTAGATATGAAACATAACATTTGGTCGTGATTTTTTTCACAAGTATACCAAAATACAAAGAAACAGATGTACTATTTATTTATTCATTGTGTTCCGAATTTTCATAATATAAAAACTCATTCCCAAATTACATTGCATTGGTCCACAGCGTAAAAGTCTTTCTTACGTTTTGGCAAATCCAACCATAGGCTTTGTTTGTAACTGTTCCAGTTCTTTTACTACAGTAAACACACGAACGTGTATGTCCTAAAATGGTTATGGTTATGGTAATGAATAAATCTAATTGGTCGATTCCGACCCCCATAAAAAATGAAATACGTAAATATAGATAAATACATGAATAAATTAAATAATAACATATAAATATATACAATGGATAATTAAATGAAAAAGCAAATTAAAAGTAAGTAGATACATAAATTAATAAAGAACACGAGAGAATAAATAAATAAATTAATTAATAAACGAAATTCCGCATTTCCCCTTTTTATACAAAAACACTTATTTAAGCATGGAATGTGCTTACTCATTATTGGACCACTGCTATTCTAATCGACATTGCTACAAATGTTGACAGCGAGAGGGCGCTAAGCACTTTCAACATTTAGGGTTAAATGGCACTTGAAATTTTCGAGTATGGCATCTTTAGTTTTCATTTTACAATTATAATATGGCAATTTTTGCTCTGGTGGACATGACGATAATTTTAAAAGAACAACTATAGGCGAAACGCTAAAGCTCTGAGCATATTATTATAATTAGTTGGAGAAAAGGTTCCTCACTGAAAAAAAACTACGTACAATTATTTGTATCACTTACATACGCTATCACACACAAATCGCAGTCGCATGCTCGCCCATGCTGATATGCGTAATTATGCTTTTGTTAACATTCACTCTGTTGTACTAATTCGATTATACACGTATATGACTTACATGTAAACCGTCTACTATAATGACTATTGTAAAAAAAAATAATGAAGGTCTTTCATCTATATACACATTACATAGACGTGAGTGATCACCGATAATACTCCATTTCATTTGACTTTAACATTTCGGCTTTTAAACAACACGATCCCTACAGAATCGATGACTATACTATCAGCAACTAGTGCACAGATGGGGCTTGGGCTCCCCAAAAGTTGCACCATCAAAAACAAAAGAAAGAAAATGATAGGAAAAATGGGTAAGATTTAAAATCAATTTCTAAATATATTTCATTAGAAAGGTCACAATTGTTTCTCGCTCGTTTCGCTCACTCGCGACTTCAAAAATGTTGTCTCATAGATGATGGTTGGCCTCCTCAAAATTTTGGCTCATTACGCTAGTGCTATCAGCGCATTTTGCCCACAAAATTCGATCTCAGAACTGTACCTTAAAGCGCTACATATAGAACAAAATAACTCTCTTTCCAATTCGCAAAACTTCACTCTAGATATTGCCGCGGCTATACGATGCTCGTCAAAAGTCTTTATGATCCTATGAAATAGTAGGACTACCATCACAGGTTGTACCCGTGTGGATGCCAGGCGAAGATACGTTGAACTTACAGGCTCGTAGTACAAATGTATGTTTTATTATTTATATACAGATGCTTATCTGAAGTATTAATGTTTGTAAGATTAAAGAATACCTGATAAAACTGTGACATCACAACGCTAGCAAATTGACCAACTCAGTCGTCCTTTCCTTCCACAGCATCGTAAAGGCTTTCAGTACGAGTCAGCATTTATTTGACAGTCGATATAGTAGTCTGCACTTGACTTTACGCTTGATAAGCCAGAACAATAACGATTGCACTGGCTTGATAACTCTTCTGTACGTGCTTATCAAATACCTGCGCGCAATCAAAGAATGCTGAATTGCCCTTAACATGATTCAAAACACCAATGTTCGTATTGAAAGATTGAAAGCACCGTTTGCGTCGCTCTCAGACGCACAAATTTATCGTATATCCATACGAGGTATGAATATACTAAAATGTGAATATTTATTAAGACGAAACGGCCCGTAATGTGATAACTGATCGCGGGGGAGCATTCAGACTCAAATGCCCGCTGATTGTCTCTTACTGAAACGACTCATCCATTCAGATGCGAAAACTGTTGTATACATACTCTCGTCTAAAAATGGGACTAGTTTTATTGCATAAAATTAATGTATTTTAGGTAGACAACGCTTAGAAAAGGCTTGTTAGATATAGCTTCTAGATTCCAAGTATCACTTTTATTCATTACGAACAGTTAAAAAGGGAAACCCCTTACTTTGGTCTTAAAATAAAACATCCATGAATTGAACGTTTGAGTAAACATGCCTATTGAAGTATACCTAAGAAAAGAAAATTCCTGCGCTGACGAAGCAATGCACGTGACCCATTGCGTAATCCACCGTTCGTTGTTCTTAGCCCGATCGAGCCCGATACCCCCACCAACACTGACCTTCGATCACCAAATAGAGATCTACAATAATCCATAAAGATAAATCCAACTTAACAGCACTGTGACCAAAGGCGGCTATAAACCTGGACGCTTCCAAAGTATGAGAACATTAAAAAATGGTTAAGCAATATTCATTAAACCGGATGTGTCGCTATGCCAGTGCATAGTATATTCAATTAGACATATCCTTGAAACCCCCATTTAAAAATAACATTACAAAACACCATTTGTACTTAGCTTTTCTGAACAAAGATCTTCACAGTTCTAGCTAAACGAGTTTGCATCTGTAGATGTCAATCTTCTTAATGAATTACATTTCTATACTAACTTTATGTAATTCATCAATTGAAAATATGAAATCATTCAGACAACTCACGGCAAATTTATTTTTAGACAACTCCATATCGATATGTCAGATTTCATCAGAATAGAGTTTCGTTGCCAAACTTACTGACGAGATTTGAATTGTATAATGGAAGTAACACTCTACATATTTGCGGTTAACAGTAATTGTAATTTTTTGATGTCTAGCTAAAAGTGTTATGCCAAATGTGGAAACAAAAAAACTTTTATCATTATTACTTTTTGACCTGTGAATGAACCAAATCTCGGACCTGTGAATTATTTTGTTAATTTTACCAGAGACAGCAAAGTGTTTCCAGACGTCCCAGACTAGATAATCCATACGAAGTGATCCATGAAAATTGTGAAAAGCGCCTCCTAGTGTCCTTGACATATAAAACCCATCGATTCCTAAATCAGGCCGCTCGATGTTAGCATTTTTTACGAAAAATATATCGATAAGATTAAAAAGACATTCAGCTATTCAACGTGAATTTGATGGAATAGAACGGTCGTTTGTTATCAAACAAGCTGTTATTTTTCGGTTTCTTTGTATTTCTATCTTATTTCCCCCAAAGACCTTGATTGTGTATTTCATATGAAATTAAAAGCATTGGCAAAAGAAACGCTAAATTACGAGAACTCGAAGGAGACTCAGGCCTATAAAACAAATGTGACGTCGTTTCCCGCCAACGCAGATTATTGATTTTGGCAAGGTGTAAATAGAGCATCAAACCCGTGCCTGATTCTCTCTCTTTTAATATATTTGTATTTTAAGCGTGTTCGATGTGTGTGTTTTTTTTTTTAATAAATATATATATACAGTGCGTATCAAAAAAAAGTTTACACTTTGAAAAAGCCCTGGGAATTAAAAATATACAACATGAGGGTATTTTTTTCACATATATGCTATCCAATGAAAGTAAAAGTGTGGACAGAATGTTACAATTGAGTGAGCACCGTCCATTTTTGTAAAGCTCGCAGAAATCTGTTTGCGCAGAAATGCTTGTTTTCACGCTGTGTCAAGGGGTAAAGGCGAAATCAAACTCACCCTGCGAAACATTTCTCATACATTTCCCTTGCACTTTTAGTCAATTGAAGTAAAACGGCTACATTCAAGCATTTTGTAACAATTTTGCCACCCAAACTAAAATTTTAACACTTAGTAAGCACAACCTTAACCCTTTTTGTGCCAGCTGGATCTGAGGACATAACTGAATCTAAACAAAAGTTTACTTCAGAAATCTCCAGCATTATTTTACAAAGTTTTTATCATTTAAAATGGGTTTACATTTCATTTTTCATTTAATACTTGTTTCTCCACACTTTTCCCAAGCTTGAAAATGATTAACAAAATGAAAATCACACCTAAGCCATTTCATGTAAATCACAGCTCAGTGTAAAGCAAATATCGTTACGATGGCCTCGGTGTGTGGGGAAGTGGGGTGGGGCGCAATGGCACTCTTCGAAGGGTTTTGGGCAAGGGAACAAGTCTAAAAAGGTAAGAGATATCTTCAAATCAATTTTACTAGCTAAGTTCCATGTGTTCTTCATGATTAAGGTCTACTTTTATTCGCATAACTATTTCAAATGTCTGCGCAAATCATTTTTCACTAACTTTTCAAAAGTAAGTGGTGCTCACTCAAGCGGAAATATTTTTCGACGGTTATATTGTCATTTGCTTAAATGGATCTGTACCAATGTTAAAATGTGGAAAAATCTTCAGGATATTACAAATGTATAATTTTACAGGATTGTGCAACTTTTAAACGGAATAATCGTGATATATAATATTTCGTAGGTGGTTTTCTTCACTCATTACAAAACTCCTGAGGAAAAATTAGATTGATTGGTTGAGTCATGCATGAGTAATCAAAGATTGAATAAAAAAAATGACAATTTTCAAAGTTACAAGAGTCGTTTTTCAGATTGTGTAAAAATACAAGCTTGGACGAAGATTGTTTTTGGTGAATTTTATGGTGCTAATGCTGTTGTAATATCCATCATTAAGCCACTCCACGAAAACAATTGATAACGTATATGTTCATGGTTGAGTGAGCACAATTTTTTTTTGGTGGCGTATTATCACAGGGGTTTATGGTATTATCCTCTATAGCTTACAAATAGCTGTTTAAAATTGGCAAACGTTAGTGGCTCCCCTCCCCCAATTTCTCGCCCCCTACCCATTTTCAAATCCACCACTGATCTGTCCATGAATTATCAGGAAAAGAATGCATTTATGAAATATAAAGAGCATTCATTCCTAAGTTTTCAATAGTGCTCGCTCAACCATGAAAGAGTAAAAAGTTCGGAAAGTCTGTGGTGGTAAAAATGATGATCATAAAAACAACAGCAATTAAATCTCATTTGAAACTGATTTGCCCCCATTATTCACATTAAAGCCCCTTTAAAATGAGTCTGTGACATTGAAAATGCCAGTTTTCTCCTTTGATGCGTGCTTACTCATCCATAAATAAACAAATCGATTTCATTTTTGCACAGAATTCTGCCCATATTGAATGTTCATTGAACCGTGAAATGATGAAGATATTCTTCCTAAAATTAACTGTCACCATATTCGATCAGTTTTATCGATAGAAATGGGTAAAAAATCTAATTATAGCAAATTTTGACTTGTGTTTATTCAACCGTGAAATTTCGCAAAGAAAGTTGTATCGTCTTTTAGAAAGAACCTTTTACAAGCCTTCTGACGATTTTCATGATGAGAATGTAAAATGAGTTCCAATAAAATGGAATCAAAGTCATGATATTTGGCTTGTGACTTTTAAAAAGTGACAATTTTGCCTTCTGGCGGTGCTCACTGAATCATGACATAAAATACATCCGTAACATTCACTCAGAGGGTAGCTTATAAAATTACCTACACGCTCATGTAAAAAATATATTAAAAACTCGCAGTGGTTTGGAAATTATGGTTGTTCGTTTAAGGGGGACTTACTTTTTTGTTGTGTATATATATAAATACATAGATAAACATATGCTTACATGTAAACATGCTTGAAAAAAATCATTTATTCATTTCCTGTAGGTCTATACTGATTATACTTTATAGGAATACTGTAATACCTTTAAAAAGAAATTTGATAATATTTTCGAGTCTCAAAGGTGTGAATATTTCTCTGATTGTATTTTAAGCATTGTTAGGCACCAATTCAATTTTTTCGATGGTGCTATGATCAGTATATTGGAATCGGGTTTTCATGGTTTGAATAGTAAAGCTATTATGCTTATAATTTCCCGGCAACTTCAAACAGCACGATGAGTTCGAACGGGTTGAATGTAAATTATAGTGATTTGTTAAACTTTTGGTTACCCATAGATCACCTAAGTACAAAAACTTTGATGCTGATTGAACATCAGCTTGGTATTTATACCTAATCACACCAGAGATATGTGGAATTTGGAACAATACCAGTCAGGTTTGGACTAACATCTCATATGTGTAATTGAAATGTTTCAGCATTGACGTGACAATTCTAATGAAACCATTGTTTTATTGTTGACTTGAAATATTCGTCACTGATTTTTCATACTGTAACTATCAGAGAAACAGCAGTTATATTGTTCATGTTGACAAAGATTAAAAAACTGATACCAAAGCCCTTTAAAAAAGCCTTGCGATTAAAGCCAACGGATCTTTCAGCTCGATCAAGTCCAATCCAGGTAGTTTCCTCCAGTTCTAGTTTGGCAAGGTGATCACCTAGACGTACGTGTAGCTAGACCACCTTGGCCGTTGATAAATGGCTTGATTGAGTTAAACATCTTGACAACGGGAGCCTCATATTACTCTCTGCGTATAGTTACGTATGTATCTAAAGTCTTATTCTGATACCTTTCTTCAACCTGAGTAAATCAACCGTGTAATATGCGCAAAAAAAATCGAAAGTGTGGGGGTGTGAAGATTCAGGAAGGAAGACAGTCGGCTGAGAGTTTCAGCTAATCTGCTCTTTGAACAGTTGAAAAAGACGAAAAGAGGTAGAAAACGAATAAAAATAGAAAAGGGGTGAAAAAATATGCATAAAATATATTTAACCTTATAAAAAAATCGCGTTAAAAATGAAATCAAGATGTATTGTTAATTTTACCAACAGAGGTTAGGAATGTTTTCTAATCCTGAGGTATTATGGAAATATACTTAATGCGTTGGACAAAGAGTACACAGAGAGCGCCAACTGGCGGACTGTTCTTGGCAGTGAATTCTCTCATTTCATCTTTCAATCCGCCAATACTCTATCTTTCTTTCCCTTTCCATCTATTTTTCTTGCTCTCTCTTTATCTCTATGTACCTCTCTCATCTTTATCTCCTCCCTTTATACCCACTTCCCGTATTCTAGTTGCTCTTTCGGTTCCATGACGTTTGCTCGGATGGAAAATCTGCACGCTAGGCAAAACATAACACATAACCTCCTAAACTAAATGAACACTAACCCTTGTCTTTACATTATTCCGAACCAAAAACAATATTACAAACTTAACTCAATTCCTATGCCCTCTGAGATATTAAGACCTGAGCAAATGTCGTGTTACCGCTCTATCATCTTTCTTCTCATCTTAATCTATTGTCTCCTTCGCTCTTACACCTTATGATTTAATTTTACTCTCTATTCTTTCATGTTTATGCATGTGTTGCATGATTGCAGGGTGGAGAAGGTGGAAATATAGGCAATAATCGTCCTCGCAAAACACATTTTGCTCTTTTTTATATTTTCACCCCGGCAACGTGATGTCTAGGACAAACTATGATTTCATATATTTTGGTACGATGTATCCATACTACCGGTAGGCTTATCAAAATGGCGTGAATTATTACGATTTTATTCAAAATTCAATAGAAATAGAGTCTTAAACTACATTACACTAATATATTGACTATATTTAAAGCGATGTTATCATAGTGAACCTATTCCGCATACAACCGTTATTCCGAAGCTTCGTAATTCCGAAGGTTCGGATATTCCGAAGGTTCGTATTTCCGAAGGTTCGTATTTCCGAAGGTTCGTAATTCCGAAGGTTCGTAAGTCCGCAAACGAGATGAGGTTCATAATTCCGAAGGTTCGTTAGTCCGAAAACAAAGTGAGGTTCGTAATTCCGAAGGTTCGTTAATCCGAAAACCAAATGAGGTTCGTAATTCCGAAGGTTCGTTAGTCCGAAAACGTAATGATTAACGAACCTTATTTCTTTTTCGGACTAACGAACCTTCGGAACAACGAACCTTATTTCGTTTTCGGATTAAAGAACCTTCGGAACATCGAACCTTATTTCGTTTTCGGATTATCGAACCTTCGGAATAACGCCACAGATGTTCGGATTAACGAACCCTTTTACGTTTTCGGATTAACGAACATCGAGGTATAGGCAATTTACGTGTTTCGGAATTACGAACCTTCGGAATAAAGAACCTTCGGAATTACGAACCTTCGGAATTACGAAGTGTAACCATATTATTCACCTGATGAATCAGCATATAAGACTTAGCATATAAGAATCAGCATATAAGACTTTCATGACGCTTACATTCTTTATTTTCTTCATTTAGATACAATCATACGAATTAACAAAATATACAAATTTTCAATCCTTCCTATAACATCTAAACCATCTCTTTCTTTTTTGCATTAAATATCTGTAATTATATTTATAGTTTGCATTTCTATCAGAATTTTACTTTCATTATGAATATAAATATTTACATGAATGATAATTATATTTTCTCTTTTATCATCCGCAAAATATCTGAAAAACCCAGGCCCGTTACTTTTAATAAGATAATCTGTACAAAATAAAGTGTAGTGCATAGTTTGACTTCACCAAATTATTACCGTTGTCCCTATTCCATAACAATTTGAAAAAATATATATCATAAACAGTTAGAAATGCAGCAACACGAAGTGACATAACGTTAAAGGGGGAAGGATATTTATCATGGAAATTAATTTGTAATGGTGAAAAGGAAAAGACACAAGAATGAGTCTATGTGTACAAAGGAAATCCCGATGGAACTTGCAATACAGTAATAATAACAAGAATGAAATGATTAAGTGTTATTGAAATAAATATTTAACGTATTGAAAGTGAAGCAAATAAATACTCAAACGATCGTTTTACATTGGTAATGAACAAAATGAAATAGAATCATCGACTGACAGCATAATCATAAACAGAGGAGTATGTCATCAACATTTAACCTCCTACAAATCGTCACGTTTGACAATTTTCCTTGTTTTTTTTTCTTCATTGTCTGAGAAGCACTGTCACTATGGTTATTGTCGGATATAACAGGCTTTGTCGGCTCAAACATCCGAAAATCCTTCAATGAAAAGCTCCCCCAATCCATTGGACAACTCCTATTTAAGTCTTAATTGACGTAATGAGAGCAAAAATAAATAAGTAACATATATTTACATGTACATCATGATAATAAAAACCTAATATCAATTACTGTACAATTTACCACAAAGTATTCGGTGAAGTGGTTATAAATCAGGACTATTCATAAAAAGAGAAGCCATTGGTTAGGGTTTGTTAATCAAGCTTTTCTGGATGAAAAAAAAAGTTATAACATCGAGTTTAAACTGTTTGTAAACATCGTGTCATCGAAAAGGGACTTTTTTAATTCTTCAGTTGGTGTTTAAGCTGGAGAGCTCTATCTCAGACCAAAGTGAATGCTTCAGGAATCATTCTAAATTTGGTGAATATGTTTAAAAGGCGAGATATCGTGATGATTAATTTACGTCAATACGGGCACTTTTGAAATTTCCATCCCCCCCGAAAAATATTACCAAAATAGCAAATAATCGCTTCATGTAATGCGATAAATTATAACCTCCGAGGCGATCTTGATCAAAGATATGCCTTGCTTTCATACCCATATAACCAAGAAAGTTAGAGAATAGTATTTCTCTACACCATAACCAAACCAGAAAACAACCAGAAAAGAAATATGACTGTTCACTTTATAGGTATATGCACAAAATAGAAACGTACCGAAGAATGTCTTCTGTGCTAAAATTAATTTCACTGACATTTCAATGTTAACTAAATTATGTGTCTCAAGCACTCTTAATTTACACATCCCAAAGAGGGGTTTGCGAAAAATATGCATCTGGGTTACATGAATGTGGAGTATAACACAATGAGGAACTTCAGATAACCTATTTGGCATATATTCCTGCATGACGTACAGTTTGCTTGTCATTACAAAAAAACAATCTTCTTTTTTTATTCGAAACTCTCTTATCTTTATCATTGGACGATTTTGTTAGTAACTATTGAAAATAATAACACCTTAAAAAAATCATAAAAGTCACTGATCTCGTTTGTTAAGTTATTTTCTCCTAAACTAATTCAGAAAAAAAATAGATGTTTCCATGTTCCACCGTACATCTTTAACAGATATTTATGTTCAACATGACAACTTCCCATCTACCCTAGATCCATTGATTTCCGCTTACAGGTGCATCCTTACTTTGTATCCCCAAATACTACAGCTGCACTGCCAAAGATGCCTTACACACAATAAATCACGTCTAACTGGTTACTTGTTTTTGTATTTCCAAAGATTTGCCACACATATCAGCTCCATAACATGGCAAGAATCACCCCCAGATGAAGGTAAGTGATACCCCCAGCAGACATCCCGCGATTCGGCACAACCAATCAAATTATGTTTACTCACAAATTCTCACTGCACATTCATTTTATCTTTCAATCACTTGCGTATCCATGATGCGCTTATTTTACTGCAACTATTCAGATTTGATTTCCCCGTGGTATAGCAATTTGGGAAAAGAAATAGTTGAAAGATTCAACCTCAGCACATCCCGTTGATGTCACAACTCGCTGCGGGGATGACAAGCGATCATTGTCGGAAATAAAAACTTGATCTGTGCCAAAGGATGATTGTCTATCAATTCCTCACGATTGCGTCAACTGTATAGCTTCAAGCTCATTACGTGCTCATGTGGTTCAATAGATTTGGATCGAGTTTGCTTTTCGCCGACATTCAAATCTTAATAGAAAAATCTTATCTACAATCACATTTTGATGATAGAAAGTGAGATTTGATCATTGTTCCTGGCTGCATCCACCAAATAGTCCAAAACCAGATGTGCGTTTTAGAAGTTTTCATGTGCAGTCCCTTTCACAAATAAGATTTGATTGAGTACATTATTCATTGTTTTCTCAGTGGCTAGCATCAAAACCTACAATTGCTATGGACAAACCACAACCATCGGTAGATGCACAAATCAATGATCACTTCATCCGTCAATGCTTATTTCATTCCAAGGTTCTTCATACGACCACGCAAGAATTAGCCTTTGATTCTATCACACCTTAGGTGATTGGTCATTGATGGATAAGAGTGATGATAACATGAAGTAAGAATGATTGATTGCGTGTGAAGGTTGCGTCCTTTCGCAAGATGGTCCCAAGGACGCGGGAAAAACCAGGCGGTGCTTAGTGGTGACACAATGACCTGACCTACGATGGGCAAAGCATCAAGTCGATTCGATGTTGTTTACGGTGATAAACATCCATGGTAGAATAACAAGTTTCCACTCCAGAACACGAAAAGACAATATACTGCAGTTTGTTGGCATACCGCTTGGTTCATGTCCAAGGCAACGTGAGACAAGTCAGCCAGACAGTCGCTGTCGTAACATCATTGTCTAATCAAAATGAAGAAATAAAGTGATATGCATCACGTGATGAAAATAGTTATGTTTCTTTATGATACGTTGCTGGTCATCAACTTAGGCCTGACAAAAAAGTCTCAGACGAACTTTCAGATGTTAAACAGTCTATAATCTGATGCACAGTATTGAGTCAGATTTCGGTTTTCCGTATGAGGGTCAGGCCGGTCAGCTCATTTTCAAAATTTATGTTGATGGACCGAAATATTCATCGAAACGGATATTCCTAATAAAAGAAGAATTAAAGAAAAATAACATGGTGATGATCCTTATGATGCAACGATTAAGTCATTTTCAATTTCATATCGGAAGTATTGTCGAATTCCTCCTTCCGATGTAAAGGTGTAGAACACCGTGTCACTGTCTGGCTATCAAGTGGGCATGTGCATGTCGCGTTGCACTGTGGGTAGGTGTGTAAGATTATGTTACAGATAGGCCTGACTGGTTTCTCCGTCTGTATCTTGACTATCATAATGTGTTGCATGAGGTGTTAGTTTGATACCATGTTGTCGAGGCTTTTGGACGGAAACTGTAAAGTGGAAAGAAAAATGAAAATACAAGCACTGAAAAGCGAAGATTCTTTTTATTTTTTGCAAAGTGAAAGTTCATTTAAGATTTAAAAACAAATTAATTTTAGCACAATCCATGCTGAGATAATTAAGTAATAATATATATATGATTAAGGGCTCCGTAATACAAATGTCGAGGATTAAGGGCTTATTTAAACGAACATTTCTGATTGGTTCCTATCAGTCTACTGAGCAAAATGCGCATGTAACGATAATCTTGATACTGGGCCATTTCATTTAGCGATTAATCGCTAACATTGGGTCCTGATTAGCACTATTATATTTATAGGGTATATGATTCGCATACTTTAAAATATGTTGAATAAGAATGAACGTTTGCATATATGGAAGGCTGTTTTCAGTTAAATTTCAATTAAGAAAGAAAACAATTAACAATGACCCCTTTTCCAATTTCAAAGGAAAAGGGTCACGGTGCGACTAACATTCAGACAAATTTAGAATAATCCAAATTAGATAACACTTAAAATTTCTGAGACAAATTTCATCGATCATGTTATAATGATTTCAGGAGTATCTTTTTGATTGAAACGACGCCATGGTTGACTGAGAATTAATGTAAATGGAAATACCATGTAATGAACAGAAGAGATGGTAAATGCGACAAGTTTTAATTCACTTTATTTTTCACATGAATTACATTACAATTTCGTAAATATTGAATGTCAATAATGACTGGATCAAAGCACAAATAAATAATGTCTTTAAGAATAATTACAACATTAATGTTTTTAGATTAACTTCTTTGCCACTGTTATTCTACCAATAGTTGTATAACCCTCTAACGTTCAATGAAAATACACAAATATTAAGTTAAGCAAGCAGAAGTTCATTTTGTATTACAAACATATGCAACAAAACAGAAAATAATGATGTTCCTACTGGTTATACATTTTTACACACCAGCCGTGGGAATAATCGTTTACCCGTACAATACGTGCTGTGTAAAATTACACGTTGTCGTATACATGTAGGTGGCGGTGCATTCCTTTTTGGTCAAGTTTCAAGTTCCTTACTATCGTCTTCTAGTTCCGAGTTTCGACTCATCTTTTTTCCGAGTATCGTGTTATACTTCAAGAGTTTCGAAGTAGATTTTTCGAGTTGAATTTTTGCGATATTAGAATGGCACATTGCGACTCGAAAACTCCATGTATAACTTAAAACTCGAAGCCGGAAATAAATAACTCGAAGCTCGAAACAAATATATACAGCAAGCTCAAAGTGGAATATGTATCTAAAAAAGAATCAGTGGGAACAACGCTCTCTTTTGAAAGACAGAAAAAAAACATTGAAGAATGAGATGGATGCTATCATATGAGTACATGCATGCAAAGCTTGCCAGTGCAAAGATTTAAAAAATAGCAAAAATAGTATGCATACATAAGGTGCAATTTAATATTGGAATGGAGAGTAGGAGACAAAGTATTTGAAAGTAGAACAAACGGATTTATCAATGTATTCAAGGACAAAATTTTATCACCGTCAACGGGGTACTGATTTTTTTTTTAAGATAAGGATGTATTTTTTCGGGAAACTTTCTTTATAGAGAGGAAATACGATATATCTGTTAGATGAATGAAAAAAAGGAAATTATACAGTGCAATGTTCAGGGTGGGTTTTGTATGACTCTCAATGTGATGTATTTGCTTTCAGAGGTAAACAAACCGTGAAGAAGTATGCCTGAACTGAAATATTTTGCAATTTTTTTTTTGGGAAAGCGTTTTAAAACAAAATACCCTCCAAATGCATCCACCTGCTGCTAGGTTTGGGACTAACCGCTGTTGTACAGAGTGTGATTGTTCACCTCATCCCGGAATCGTGTTCCGTCGTATTGTGACCGTCGAGACGAATGGGAACTGAGTCTACGAACGTTCTTGTGAGGCTGGAAGACGATGATGTAAACTTTGGGCGCAAAGAGACAGGCGAGCGCCACCGATGCACAAATGCTCACGGAAACACACAGTGTTGTCGTCTGAAGCTGCATGTTTTAAGTTAATGAAAGAAAAGAAAGAACAAAACACTTAATGAGAAAATATAGATCTGACAAAGTAAATACATCTGTTAAAACAAAAGATAGCATTTTAGTGCGCATAATCATTTGAAAAAGGAAAGACTAACATAACGAAGTTAAAGAACATTGCGAGATACTGATAAAATTTGATTCAAATTAATTATCAACCGGGCATTTACATATAAGTGAAAATGTATTAACGTCAAATTGGATCTCAGCAATTATGCCTCTTCACATTTATTTTCCCCCAAAAAATCTAACAACAAAACATTGTTTGTTTACAGGAGGTACTTTACCCTGAGGTTTTAAAAGGACATAATTTGAGACAAAATTATTAACGAAGATTTTTGAAAATCTATTAGAAAAAACGGTCATACATAACTTTTGGAGTTTTCATTTTGTGACGTGACATCAAACACATTGAAACATACACCAAAATATTTTTGGTGGTGGTATATGATATATCGAATGCATATTTATCATATCTTTTCTGAGAAGATGTAAAGTTTATTTGATTTATAATATATGGCACAACATAGGGGATGCTCCTCACATGTAACATTACAAAACATAACCTTTACAAATTGTTAAATTTGTTATTCTTTAATGGAAACTAACTCTCATTAACAAATTTCCCACTTTTCTGCTTTTGATAAAAGGAACTGTAAGTCACGATGGACTTCCTCTATAATCAAAAAGTCTCTTACAGTCATTTAAAGTTCACGTTTTTTTTACGAAATGCTTTACAAGAAGATTATAACTTACAAGAATAATCAGGGAAATGCTAAACCTCTTCAAACCTACAACATAGGTGATTAAAGTAAAAGCAGGCACTTCACTTATTATCTGTTAAGTGTCAGAATACTTTCTTGGCTTTCCTTTTAGAATGTTGACAGGAAGATTTTAAGAAGAATGCTTTTAAAACAAATTACCAGTTAAAGCTTTCCCTGCATATTTCTAAAAAGTCATTGTATGCATAATTGTTATTTTTTTCTTTTCTTACTCACTCAATTTTCTAGTGTAGGATTGACAAATTCAAGGAATGGTTATCAATATTACCATAACATTTTTTTAGGAACCAAAAGTATTGCTCGCTCATTTTTAACCTTAGCAGCATGCCAATATTTTTTTTTGGGGGGGGGGGTTCTGGGGGGTATTTTTAGGAATTCGAAACCAACTATCAGCCCTTTCACACGGTAAAAAGCAATCGTAATTTGAATGATGATTCCAGTGAAAAATAAGGCTAATGATGAATATTAAGCACGTGTGATACCAAACTAGAACATGAGAACCCCGAACGATAATCACAGTCACGATTACAATAGCAATCATCATTACAATAATGATTCAAGAGTCACGTGTGAAAAGGCCCTAAGTTTCTTTCGTTCAATCTGATTTATATGATCTGCGATGTTTATTTCATGCTATCATGGCGTGGGAAGGGGGGTTGTATTGTACGTGACAGGTGTAAGACAAATAAAAACAGGGCTTTCAATGAAGACTCAAGAGTCACAAATCATGTATACCTATCACTTATAAATCAATTAGACTAGAAGAATGTCTACACGATTTTCATATAACGAAGTTTGTCTCAAAGAAGTTGGCAAAACAGTTTTTCTTATTATTATATCGATGTGAGGTTGAATTGTCTATATAAAAGTGCTTCGTTGTGAATCACAGATGTATTTATCAAACATACAATGTAGCAATATAAAAACGGTTGACTGATTGTAAAATGCGAACTGGCACCTGTCCCATGGTTGGTTGGAAATCGAGAACTCCTTCGCCAAGTTCAATGTCAGGGTGTAGTGTGTAAATCAGATTTACGCTCATTCGATAAATCACACGCAGAGGCATAATTTACTGTGGCCTTGCTTTTCTTGATTAATCTCCTTGGTACAGCGGATCATGCTGTGCTGTGATTTGACAAACGACACGAATAGGAATAACGAAGAAACGCTTGAGGCAAATTTAGTTTTATTTACACGTATTTCATATAAACGATATAACTGTACTATGGTAGTGTAAGCAGGGCATTATTTTTTGTGAGCTTTTCGTTATTCCATGGGCATAGTACATCTAGCACAATGAAATGATTTGATGTTGAAATCTATATCACTAGCACTAAAGGTTGCAACACGGACAATGCAAAATGAAGCTGAAACTTACTTTGATCAAACTTTTTTTTTCTTCACAAGCGAAGTAATGAAGACAATGTATTACCCCCAAAATATTTCGCCTTATGAAATACTTTATTGGTGAAAAACTATGAATTGAAATTGAAAAAAGTTCGATAAATGGTACATGTAGAATTCAGTGAGATACTTGTTATCTATCCACCTTCTTCCTTTGCCAGTGTCTCAGTTTCTTCCACCCCCCCCCTCCCTCCCCTCTCTCTCTATATATAGCCTCCACTCTGTTTCTCTCCCTCGCTTCCTCCCCTCACGTGCAGATAAAACTGTGTCAAAATGGATCTGAATTGAAAATCGGATCAGGCTATGACCCAGCATTCGCAATACCACAGTCACATTAGGAAAATAGATAGACCAAGTTTGTTATCTTATTTCAGAGGATATAGACCTGTCGGTTTGGAGTCCGTTGTCTTAGTGTGACTGTTGCATCAGTGTGCTATTCATATCGTTATACCGGTTTCACTTCAAAGGAAATCCATAGTTTATATGATAACAAAGCGCCAACAGCTGCATATTGATTTCAGCAAACATGTCTGTCACATTTAAAAGATATTTGAGAGGTAGATATCGTTTTATTAATATGTTTATATTCCGCTATCTTCGGGGCATAATTATCATGCTGTAATGATTGAGAATTTTAACATGTTTATATCTGCTCAATGGAAAGCCTTGGGTAGATGAAATAAAACCACAACAGAACAATGATCAGGTAAACGAACCTTCCACCACTCTGCTGACTCTTCCACACCCTCACATCCCTTCATACATGTTCGACCATAGCAGTGCACATTTTAAAAGTAGATACCTTTACTTAAAGTTTAGTTATATCATAATGTGCATGAATGATCAAAGAATCTGACTCGCACATCCTCACTCACCCCATCTCTGTCTCAAAATTATCCTCAGTCTTTCAATGGCTTTTATTTTTCCTGCTGATTGTTCATTTTTTCCCATACAACCCTCTCTTCCTCTTTCACAGTTCAGCACGGACACCTCCCAACTATCATCCCAAACGTCACATAATACTCTCCTATCAAGTGATTGATGCGGCGAACATCCGACATATACCCTTTCTGCGGGTGGTTTAAGCGGCACATTCTGGAACGTCCCGGGAAACTCTCGCTGGGATGCACACATACTTTCTTAACAGATTTGGTATATGAGTCGGGACAATTCTCGCAGTGCATTTGAATAAAACACAAGAAAAGATGGGATGAGATTTTCTTTTTTTTCTTCTGTAACATACTGTCTCGCATTCATTCATTCTCTCTATCATTCTTCACGGAGTGTTCGACTCGTAGTCCATTGCACCTGCGGCCGATTGAATTAGGAAAAATCTCAAGGCATCACACATCGCCTGCTTGCACATCGTAGCGACAGCCCAGAGTACTATGTCTCAATCCTCTCAACGATCCTCCTACTCAAGACTCCCCCTCCCTCCACACCCACTCATAATACACGCATGCACCCACATATACACCCACACGCACTCTCATGTGCACACCCAATTGCCAATGCGAAATTTAAATAACGATTCTCCTACTCAAGACTATACCCCTCCCTCCAAACCCACTCATGATATACACACATGCGCCCAATTTTACACCCACACACACTCTCGTGCGCACACCCTCTTGCCAATGCGATATTTAAATAGGGATATGTGTCTTATTTTCTCTCTCTCTTTGTCTCTTCTCTGTGTCTCAGACTGTATCTCAATTTGTGTGTGTGTGCGTGTGTTTGTGTCTCATTCTCCTCTTTTTCTCACGTTTTATGTGTATATTCGTTTCATAAGTATTTATCTCCCTATTCTCTGTATCTATTTATTTGAATTTGAAATTCATAAGCTGTCTCTACATTTCTCTAACTGTGACGTATCTCTCCATACCTCCTTCATTTAATTGTCCAATAATGTCTGACATTCGAACATCCTCGAAGTCGATTTGACGTGAATAGATTCTGATCCTTTATTCACCCTTTATCAAACTTACAGCAAAACGACACAATGTCAATTCAGTATTGGATAGTAGCCAATACCCATTGTGACGTAATAATACACCTTGGTGATGAATACCAAGGCCGCAATCCGTATTTGTCAATAGAAGTTTAGTTATTTGTTTTATCTTGCTCCAGTCATACTATGATCTTGATTACTAAACTTACATTCGCATAAAGATAACATTTTGTGTTCTTCAATGTCATCCGTTCAATTCATTTCATGATTACTTTTCGTCCGGAAAATATAAAATATTGATGAGCATCGATCTCTCTTCCTCATCGAAAGGGAGAATCATATTAACCACGCGAAAAAGTCTCCTCGAATGCCTTCTTCAAAGAAGGACAAGTGAATTTATATCTTTCCAAACTCTGCTGCTAATGTACCTACTACCACTTGCAACAGTGACAGGGGAAGCTAAATATGAAGCTTTACATCCTAGCTGATAGGCAATGTATCAGGGGTTTGGGAATGCCATGCACTGCACCGTGAAATCGGAAAGGCTTCTCTCAATAAATAAGAGATTTCTATTCTTAGGCACGGTATTTTGCAACAGATTTAAAACATAATTATCACGTAACATCAACATAACCCCCAATTGCGATATGATACTCGTTATTTATCCGCAATGTATAGACAGATACGTAATGTTGAGATAACTAACGTTAGGTCCAAATAGTATTGAAATGTATTATCAATGGACCGAAATCGCCATGGATTCAAGAGAGAGTGAAAAATATAACGGTTTATCTCAAATCGACCCCTGATCCAAAATAGGTCATTACCCCCCTACGTCCCATTTATTGTACAAAACATTCACTATCTTGTTGCCCTGTGACAAAATACAAAACTTGAAAGAGTGCTAGATCAAAAAGACAAAAAAGTTCATGTTTTGCCATCAACCGTAGGTGAGATCTGTTATTTCATGGCATACACAAGGGTGGCGTTGCCAGGAGCGAAGAGTTTCGTTACAGTTCCTACAAGGATTGAAGATATTGAAGAGAAAGTCAAAACTAGGTATCGGGTGACTGGAATCAACAGGTCTAGATATCCAAATCTTTTTATCATGTTTATAGCTTACGATACTTGAGGGCTATAGGTGTTATGATAAAACTTTATCGGGAGATTTTCTTCCTAGAAACTAGGTTTCGTAATTAAAGAAAAAAATAGGTACAGTTTTTCTGTTCAAGCTTTCATGGTATTCCCACAGAATACAATTCATCCTTTCCAAATTGAATAAAAATTCTTCACAATATTGCCATCTTCTTTCGTCGTCAAGAAATGGAATACGGGAACACGATAATGAAAATAGTGTTAGTGTTATTGCTTTCACCAATATTTTTTCCTGACGGATTGCTTTGATTTATTCATTTACCCAACCTATGGGATTAACCAATATTTTATTAAATTTGATCAGGATACACAGAAGAAAGAATCCTGCGAACGAGACTACACGTTCCATTTTGTATCTTTGTAAATTACCATGAACTCTTTGTAAGTGCAAAGAACATAAGCAAAATGTACAAAACCTGAAAAGTTTTCTCTGCAATTCCATGGAATCCATGGATCCAAACCGTGCGAAAGGCTACAGATCTTAAAGATAATACATATACACATTACCCATGTATATACATGTATATTGTGTTTATATACCTGTGACAATGTTGGGTCCAGTGGAATAAGAAGATCAGTAGGGGAAGGCGGGGTAAGTTGTGACACTTTTTGCTTTTTGCATGTTAGAATTGATATGATTAATAATCTTGTAGAAATAAGTACCTTGCCTTAAAATTTAATTCTTCTGAAATATTTGTCACCTATATATAACTTTTTATCCCACACTAAAAGTCATTGTCACCTTTGAAAAAAGAGATGTCAAATGGCTCAACTTGCCCCATCTATGGGGTAAGTTGAGCCACCTTTTGGGGTAAGTTTAGCCACAAAAATTATGTACAAAATGTATGGGGGAAGAACCAGCATGTCAATTTTTTATTTAAAGTCTTTTCACTTGCTAATTCTCTATAAATACTAACATCCTCTAAAAGGAAAGAACAGTCATGTAAATTTTTTCCTTTCTGCCTGCATATCGATGGCTTTTAAGGTTTTTTTTATATATATATACATGTACATTACCATAAGAATTACCATGGCTCAACTTGTCCCATGTTGCCTGGCTCAACTTACCCCAGTCCGAACTCAATGCGATAATTTCGCATCCACACATTTCTTATGCATCCATCATGTAAAAGACTATGACAAGAATTAAGATCCATACCTAGACTAACAATGTTGTTCTTATGCCTATTATATTTAAAGACATGTGTGTGTAAAAAGCACTTATCTATTTCACACCATATTTGACTTTTTTGGCTGAAATTTGTATTTTTCGCTCTAAAAAAGTACTTTTTGTTTCAAAGTTGAAAACGATGTGGTGGGGTTAGGGGTTATGCAATGGGTCATCAATACATGACACCACCACAACGGTCTGACTCATTCATTATTGGCCTGGGGGTGGTGGCTCAACTTGCCCCTATGCTCAACTTACCCCGCCTTCCCCTACTGTTAAAACCGATCATTAAGTGGTCTGTGTTATGTTCTTTATTTTTATGTTTATTTTATAGCATGATGCAAGGAAAGTATCTTGCTGGCTGCAGTGCACTCTAAAAGATATTGGCTAAAAATGCTCAATGAGGGTAATTATGTGTCCAACCATCCATGGTCCAACCAACATTGGGCTTTTCTTTGGGCATTTTTATTTATCAAGTGTGAAGAAAATTTTGCCCATTCTAAAGTAATTGCTGCTTATTTTTTAACCTTACTGGACACTATGCTTCCCGCATTGGGTAAAATGCTGCCCAAAATTGATTGGACACATAACTACCCTCGTGATGGTTAAAATTTCATCCAATATATTTTACAGTGAGGAAGATTGATGTTCATTCTCTCTAATGAAAAGCATTTGAACATTTCTTTTTTTTCATTCTAAATTTTCCATCAGCAATCACGTGAAGATGGCCAAAACTTAAATCAGGGCTCGTCTGCAGAGATCGACTAATCCCTTCTACATCGTTCTGCTTATTTTGATGTGCTTTACTGCAATCCAAACAAGCCTATAAGATAAACCAACCCTTAATGCGAGTGACTATGGATGTGCGCTAGGGTGACGTCACCTCCAAAAGCCTCTGGATGATGGAATTGATCGGTCATTCATCGTGAGGTATAAACACAGGAATTCTTCAGCAAAACTCATGCAGAAATCAGTCATCACAGGAGTTCACCTTGACATCTTTTTGAAGAATGAAACGAATTGCAATCCCTGATCACCTGTCACGTGATAAAGGCTGTATTAAAATGGCGACATCCATCCTTTATCGTCGTTGGCAAGTGTGGAGATACCTCACATTATGACACGTGCGCCTCTCCAGTTTAGACCGTAATCAAGTCCACAAAGATCCATAGATGATTCCTAAGTGCATGATTCGTTTGTCATATGAGAAGGTGTTCACCTCCATTTTCTCAAACCAAAGCACTTAATGCACTCATTCGTAAACATAATCAGCATCCCACGTGTAAATGCTGGCTTTGATATTTTAGGTATTTCCCCTGGAGGAAAGCAAACGAAATGGAAAGTACACGTGCTCTGGCAGCAAAATGATCAGTATATCAGAGTAACCATTCTACTCATTTAATGGTATAGCAGTGAACATCAAATTGCCATACGATATCCCAACCTGATAGAATTCATGATAACATTCAATGATGGAAATAAATTTCACAACTTGTTTTAAAGTATTTTTAACAAATTTGAACCTAACTATATACAAGTTTATAATATGTATTATATTTTTTAGCATTATAAACTCTTATAATAATTCAATTCATTATGAATTGAATTGGATTATTTTAAGAGATTATAATGCTCAAAATTGTTCTTTCCAAAAATCAAAGATGTGCAGTAAAGAGAACCCAAATGCCCAATTTGATGATGAGAGATACAAATATAATTTCTAATCATTTCCTATTCATATATTTAAGAATGAATACTTTTATTTGACCTATGCCCTACAATCAAACAAATCTTTTTTTTTAAACTCATCTTCAAGTTAACTTTAAGTGTTCCCATTTTCTGAAACACCCAATTATTATATATTTTACAATGACGGACTTCATATTCCCTTGTCAAGAGACTATGTTCTCATTCAGTATACCTTATTACGTTCCGATCACGTCTCCTCTCCCAAGAGTTTACCCTCGGTTCCTTGTTGTCACAATGTTGACTCGACTTCTCGACAAAGACTGATATTTTATAGAAATCTTGAAACCCAGTCACATTTTACAAGGTAACGTCAGCAAGGAAGGCAGCGTTCGGCATGTCAACGTAAAGGGAACGCCGGTGCACATAGTAATATCTTCATTGAAATAGCGATGAAAATGCCGGGGGAGGGATTCCAAGGTTATGGATACCTTTTTACTATATACAAATAATTGGACGGTGTGGATGGTGAGGTCGGGTGAATAGTTTTTCGTTATGAAGTGCCTTATTCCACCTAGTTCTATTTAAACCATTTCTCCCATTATTATATTTTCTTCTTCTCCTCCTTCTTCTTATTTCTCTTGTTGTTCTCAGTGTTGTTGTTGGTGTTCTTCTTCTTCTTCTTCCTCTTCTCCTTCTTCATCTTGATCTTCTTTTCTTCTTCTTTTTCTCCATCTTCTTCTTTTTCTCTTACTTCTTCTTCTTCTTGCTAGTTTATTCCGATTTTACAATAGGGGAATTCCATAAAATGACCAACCTTTTTGTACGTCCGACCCCCATTTTTCTCAAGTCTTACTTCACTTTATAAACTGACCAAGACATGGTCCTTTGAAAACATTACAAACGGTCAAAAGAACAAGAAATCATGAAGGTCCCACGTATAGGTGGTCGGACGTACATATTTTATGGAATTGCCCAACAATAATTTTTTTTTTATTTACATATTATTGAAAATGTATTTTGCTCAACTTTGATTTAATAATGCTTGGTTTTATCTTTGTGCTGGATCAGTAATTTATATCCTCTAGCTATTTTCCATTCTTACAACAATTTTGTTTTATATTACGTTAATATTCATGTCTTTCACTGTTAAGCGCAGAGAGAGAGATTTTTCTATAATGCCCTTAATAAATCAATCTCTATTATTATTATTATTGTTGTTACATAATTATCATCATCATCATTATTATTATTCTTTTTCTTCAACTCCTCCTCTTCATCTTTTTCTTCTCTTTCTTTTTCTTCTTTTTTTACCTTTTTCTTCTCCTTCTTCTCCTCCTCCTCTTTTACATCCCCTATTCTTTTTATGTTCCTTCTTCCTCCTCCTCTTCTTCTTATTCTTTTTCACATTTTCTTTCTTCTTCTTTTTCTTCTCATTTTCCTACTAATATTACTTATTCTTATTCGTCTACATGTACTTTCGCTTTTACTTTACTTACTTATCTAGAGGAACAAGATATATATTCTTGTATCTATTTTTTCTTTAAAAGTGAATCCGACGAGAGCTCTAAATTTACTGATAAGCCGTATGGCGTGAAAAAAAAATGAATAAGAGAGGAGCGAGCAGTCGTGTACAAAGCAACCATTAAATTCGTATCTTCGGCTCATCGTCCTGTTTAAAGCACTTTATTAAATATTGATAATACTTGCAGAGGGCGTGCAGTCTTGACAGCGTATATGACAGGCTATACACATACACAAACACCCTCACACACAATTTTACATTGTGTCTCCATCATAGCTACAGAAATTACGGTCCACGTTTTATTTATCTCTTTATTAATTTAATTACTTTTATTTCAATCATTCAGTTATTTTTTTATCCTTATTTTATTCATTCATTCATTTTATTTTATTTATTTACTTTTTTTTGGGGGGAGGGGGTGATTTATCTTCGGACAGATATTTATTAGAACTATTATTCTTGAAAGGAGCATCAAAATACAACTGCCTGAAGCTTTACCCTGGATTCTGCACCCTGTGCCCATATCACCATTGACAATTGAATCTCCAAGGGCTTTGGCAAACATGTCTCATTTCATTGACATAAATTTGAATATCTGAATGCTCTTATTCTGCTCTATTATCTTATTCCTCGGTTCGTTCTTGTAACTTTCCAGACTTTAGAAATATCAGCTTTTATTTCTTAAACAGAGTCACCACAGTATTTCGCCTCGGACAGACGGCATCTCACGGATTTAAATCAAGTAGACTCACTCAAGAGCGGTATCGACTTTTCGTAGTCAAATTGACAAGATTCAACCTTTGTCAATAGTCAAATCTCTAAGTGGCGCTACTTCTCATTTTGTTTCTACTTGGAAACAGCCATCCCCACTCTTGACGAGCTAGTGTTTGGTTGGCATATCAAATGATTGTATGTCAAACAGTAGGGTATGGAACATGACTCTGAATTAGAACCATCTTTGAGTGAATCAACAGGGAAACTCATCAGCCGATCGCCTGTTTAAAGTTGGTTCTGATACTTCGGAGAGAAAAAAAGTGAAGAAACAGAAAATACAAAGACGAAACCACCTAAGTTTATTTAAAAAAACTGCAAACCGTGGATCAAAGATCATGAATCCTATTGTGATATTTTTTGATAAAGCAGACAGAATGAGATCTAAAACATTGTACGTTTCACTCTGCTGTAATGAAATACTGAACTTATTCTTATTGATGGTCAGACAAAGCAGTAAAAGGGGAACTCAAATTCCATTTTTACCTTCATGATTATATAGGCTTAATTGGTTTAATCTAGGCCAAAGTCTTTAAAATGTAATTAATACTACAGTCAAACTCGTCAGTTCCTCACACTCTTCTGCTTTTTTGTACTAGATCTCTTTTTATTTATTTATTTTCTTTCTCTGTTTCTGTTATATTCTTTCCAGTTTTATTTACCTCACATTGGCTGGTATGTCATCACTGGCAATTCACTTATTAAAGGTTCATTCTGACGGTTTTGAATAGGGAGAGAGAAATGGCAAATCTATAAAGTAGAATATTAAATAATAACTCGTTTATTAAAGATAAAACGAATTATTTCATACATTATCCCTGTGCTATGCTTTTGTTTATCGTTTGTTGGATAGTGTTGTAGCATATATTTGGATATTTATGTGCATTCCTTGATCAAATGTATTATAGTTGATAAATAAATAATGAGATACACCTCAATAGTAAAACAAAGTTTATCATAGTATTATGAATAGTAATGACAATAAATTGCGTCGTTTTTCACCTTAATCAGACATTTTCTTTTTTCTTCATATCAACACATCTCTATACAGGCATTACAGAGAAAAATATTCCGAACAAATTATTTGTGTCAGGAAGTGTTTTGAATTCGACCCATTGCCAAATTCCACTGATTCTAGACTTATCCTGTCCTTTCCATCTTTACATTGATTTGAACTCACTAAAACGAGTTCCGGTAGTCTGTTAATATTCAGGTATGAAATATAACTAAGGAGGTGGAATTTTTTAGTGGTTGTCGAAAATAAAAGTGCCACTTTCCAAATACTATTTCACATGATGTACTGTCAGTTCTTTGAAGGACCATTCAAATAAATTCTAATACCAGTGACATCGTGTGATTTTTTATTTCATAAATACATTTTAACTAATGTATAGCATGTTGAGAATTGATGTCCACAGGGGTTTACTGGTCTTGTTGATTTAGGAGCGATTGCAGCCCAATGGGCTTACATTCAAAGGAAATTGAGTACATGTAATCTCTTTTCCAAAAGGCAACTTCTTCACAAGCCACACACAAATTCAATGCCTGTGCCCTGATTTATAACAAGCGAGGCATGGAAAGTAAAAACGTGTTAACTGGAACGTGAAATTCTGAAGTATGTGAAATAGATTGCCACCAAGACGATAGGTATTTTCACCTAACTTCGTAACCCGACCGGATATGTTTCCATTTTTCACCCATATGATTTTATATAGATACAGTACTGCCATTAATAATCTATCATTTTACATTTATTTAAGATCCTATTAGACATGTAATCAAAAGAGGTAATCTAACCATTCCATTAAAGATGATTATGATGGCACAGAATATTTGCTCAATTATGTTCAGAAATCGACTGTCGGCCCCCCCCAAAAAAAATAACTAAAAAAACCCAAAAAGAAATGCTGAATTTTTAAATTCATTTATTAGTATTTATTTATTTACTTATTTATTTCTGCTTTCCACATTTTTACACGACTCTCTCTTTCATACTCTCTTTTGTTCTACTCAAAAGTTAGTGAACCCCTTTCCAAAATGTACTTCTTCATGTAGAGTGTTGAAAGTAGACAATAAGTTCAGCGAGCCCAGAGAAACAAACTTTATTTAATGTAATATTCTATCACATAACTTCACAATTAAAAATGTAAAACATGGGAGAACTAACTATATAGTTCATTTTTGGTGGGGTCCATTATTTAAGCACCACTGTATACATTTGTGTATGTATATGGGGGTATTCGGGGAGGGAGGGGGTGGGTAATCATTCATATCCTTCTGCTACTATGACAAGAGTAACGCTTTCCCTATGACATAATTATGGTAAATATGACTGCTTGGAAAGATCAGCGTTAAGATTTTCAGGTATTATTTGAAGGGGGAGTTTACATTTACGCTCTACATAGTTCTATCCAGAAAACTTTGCTTTGTGATATTTCACAGTAAAAAAAAGTATAAAGACAATTGAACTTTCGTGGATGGAAAAGGCCATGCACCCATGAACATCTCCGTTGAATTCATTTTCATGGGGTGAAATGTGACAGTTTACCACAAGTTTATTAGATGCTGTAACCTTTATCGGTTAAAGTTACATAAAACATTGAAAAGGCGAAGAAAATTCATGAGGTAGGAAGGCAAACTGGGATTTGGTTACAAATTCGCCATGAATGGCTCATTATACATCGATGCGTGTATTACGTGATGAAATCAAATTTGTGATTAGGACGATGGGCCTGCAATACTCTGTGCTATTACGTCAGTGTTACCCGGGTTGGTATCTTGAGCACTGGTCCTAAGGGACATATCATCATAACGTGATACTCGTGACGGTTTGCTGAAATTACTTACTCTCTCTCTCTTTCTCTGTCTCACTTTGGAGTTGGCCAGGACCCCGTAGCACAAGGTTGAGCAATTGATCCTGGGGCTCATTAATACGATTGATTGCATTGATTGTTGTGCATGATCAGTAGTAAAAATCTGCCCCGTAATCAATCACTAAGATTTAGGTTGCGGGTTCATAACTCTTGAGGAAATATACTGGCTGATGTTCATCAATGCTCATGTTCATCTCAAACCCAAATAAAAAGAATATTGTATTTTTAAAAAATACAATGGTTTAAAATTATCTTGATGTCTTTTCTGTTATGTTTTGTTATATATTAACCAACATTTATGATATTCCCAGCTAGGTAATGACACAATATCTGACTACCACGCTGTAGAAAGAACATAGATGGATCAGTGGTTGATGTTGGATGTCTTCACCCATTGCCAAACCTACCGTAACGGCACGCAGACAAATATTATTGCATTATGAAATCCATATTGCATACGCAGAACATAAACAATACTTCATAGGTGTGTATATGTGTTGCGGGTCGAGTGCAAGGTTGATGATGATGATGATGATGATGATGTGAGGGTGTGTGTGTGTGTGTTTGTGAACGGAGTTGTTCATTTGTTTTTGGTGTGTGTGGGTGGACTTATGTGGGGTTTTGTGCATGTGCTTATACTATGTCTTTATTTATTATCGATAAAAGAAAACTTCATTCGCCGCAATACTTACACCTCCCCAAAAATATGTATTTACCATATATGAATCCAAACAAGTTGATAAAACTTGTATTATTATTATTATTAGTTTTGTGTGAATTGGTAAAACTTGATATAAAAAAGTAATGTATGAATTGGAAGGCACTGCAAATACAGTTTGTGTCATATTAGAGTCTTAATTTTAAGTGAATTTTATTTTTTGAAATTGTTTGACCACATTCTCTAGAGACTGCATGCATGAAACCATATGATAACCTAACAAAATTGCGCTTACCAAAGCACGAAATCTAACAATGATAGTTGTTGAGCAATATGGAAATATGGCTCATTATGCGAGAAACACAAACAAATTTGTAATAACCTTGTTTTGTTCATCATCAGATTTCTTGGAGATTATAATCCACTTTCTGCTGAAAAGAATTGGTGAGGCAAAATTTCATTGCATTCTCTCATGAATAATTACTTTTATTGTCTTCACTATGGTAACAAGAAAGCCATATGAGGACTCACTCACCATGCTCACGTATGTCTCTTCAGTCAAAACAGTACAAATGCTTACTTAAAAAAAACAAGTACAGTATGTGATATTGGACCGCTCGAGGTATTATTACACGCGAAGATGCTTGGAGGGAAGATTTAGATAATGAAGTAAAATGTCAATAGAACTTTTAATTTTATAATTTTGACGGCCAAAATGTTGTTAGAAATTTAAATTCTAACTCTTGGAAAAATATAGGTATGAAACGTACGAATTGCTTCGATAACTATAGTATGGTAACAAACATTCACTCAAAGTCTGGATGAAAGAATGTTAAAAAGAAAGAAAAAAACACCATGTACATCGAATCTAATTACTTTTTTGTTAATTTTTCTGAATCAAGTATTTCATAGACTAATTCCAAATCTGATGAAAGTGACAACGAATCAATTCTATATAACATCATTAAATTTGTTTATGTGTAAGCTGTTGCATGGTGTCGTGAAGGGAATTGGTTTGCTTTATATTATTAGAAAAAAACATATAGGTTTAGAATGTTCTTCCTTCCTCTACTCGCATTTGAGATCATGAGATATATTATTTCTTCAATTTGGGGACATTTTGATTCGAACCTAAAGCAAATTAAAAGTCGGCTGCGCACAAGCTTTATATCTACCGAGACCTCAAACTCCTCCATCCAATGACTAAAACCAATTGTCGAGAACCAATTTCATTTTCGCTGATTTCCATTCCCTATTCTACGAAAAGACCTCTCATTTCCTGCTTCACCTCTTGAGAGTATGTGGAGCAGGGAAAATGCTTTTGATTTGAAAATGAACAACCACTCAATTCCTCGTTTCGAATAGAACACTAAAGATAAAGTCTCGAACGTGCTCTGCGAGAAAGATGCTTTCTACCCAAGATGTAGATTTTATTCGGTTTGAGAAGTGGCGCCGGCGGAGGTGATAGTCACGTTGTTACCACCCACTGCCTTCTATGCCTCCAAGAGTAGACGAGAAAGATGACACCCTTTCAAAGCAACCCATTGGTAATGGCAATATCGTGTTACATTTTCGATATAGTTGTGTAATTACGTTTACTCTTTACTTTCTCCTGCAGTAGGGTATTAAGAAGCATAATCATCACCAACGCCCCAATTCCATGCTGTTGACAAAGGCAACAACTTTAAGTCGTTCCAAGTACTAAGTTTTTATTCTATTTTACCTCACTTAATACTGTTTATCGAGACTGTTCTGTGATGGAAATATTGCTAGGCTAGTGCTTTAAATGAATTTTCTAAAAGGAATTTGAAACGTAAATTTGATAATCTACACATCGAACAAGTAGAATTGCCAGGAATTAAGAATTTAAAATAAAATTCACATGTAGATGAAATGGAATTAAGTACATATGAAGGAAGAAGAATCCAGAGAAAATATTTTCCTTCTTTTCAATTGGCTCTATTTTCCGTTTCAACATGTTTAATGCAATATGCTGTATCTTGTAAATTTATGGAGATTGTGGATGTATGTATAGGACTAATTTTAAGATTATCGTAAACTTTCTCAGTACGAATGTAAGGATGTAACTTTTTCCATCTGCATGGAAATTCAACAGGTAGATGTAAATTAAAAAAAAATATTCGACTCATATTGTACAAATATTATATTTAAACTATATAAATAGAAAATAAAATGGATGTATACTCACTCTGAAGTCATCTTTGGTAACGAAATAAACCGGAACAAAGGCAAACCACACGATGCAGGTAGTGTACATTGTAAAACTAATAAACTTGGCTTCGTTGAAGTTTTCAGGAATCTTCCTTGTCTTGAAAGCATAAACTGTACACATTGCTATTAAAAACATATCATAGACAAGCGATAAAACTAAGCTTATCTCAGTTATTCCACATTTTAGAATGGCTTCTGATTTATCATCCGAGAAACGGGTGACCGTTGAGGGCGGGTCAACTGCCAACCAAACTAATTCCCCGAAGATCTGAACACTGATGAGACCTAGGCATATGACGAGTTGGGAACACGGACTGATATACTTTGGCCGTTGGGCAGATCTTGAGGCGCTATCGAAAATTCTTGCAATGCGGCTAGTCTTTGTTAGCATGGCGGCATAGCAGATGCAAAATGATAACCCTAGACCTAGTCTCTGGATAGAACAAACGATGACCGACGGTTTGGTGACTATAGGAATAGTCATGCTGTAGCACATAAGAATTCCACCAAGGAGTAGAAAGCTAAGCTCACGGCTAGATGCCTTGACCAAAGGTGTGTCCTGATACTGAAAGAAAATGACAATAACTCCACATGTAACGATGATCCCTATCAGAGAAAAACATATCGGAACGATGGTGTACACTGAAACCCATTGCATGTGCTGCTTTGCTAATTTGTAGCAATGTGTGAGGTCTTCGGTCGGCCAGTAGCCAATATCGCAAGGTTTACAGGTATATTCGTTCTCCAGAAATTCCCAAGGCTGACACTTGATACACATCCAACAACATATCTTATCATCTTGGATGAGTTTAACTTCACCATGGCCACATGGTTTGCTGCATTGCGAGTATGGTACGTTCTGAGGGTTATAATCCTCTAGTCCAGGGTGAAAATGGAGTGCCGATGGGTCCATGGAAAGGATGTTAGCCCACTCACCAACCTGGACATAACGGTAGTCATCGGAACCTTCTATAGGTCTATAGTTCATGATGTCGTAACGTCCTAATCCATCACCTTGAGCATCGAAGCGAACTTCAGTGTTTGCAAGATCTGTAACATTAAATGGAAATAGGTATGAAGTGAAGATATGAACTGATAATTATCTTAATAAAATCCAAAGAATTGCCCTTCCTCGTAAACATCATCCTACTTTAGTGCAACGATTGCAATTTCCTGTAATTGGCAACGGTTCCAAAGTAAAAATATTCCTTTTAAAAAGCTAGTTTCATACAAAGTAAAAATATTAAATTGTATTAGCATTTCAATGGCTGTCATTTTTCATCGATGAAATATATTTTTTGTTTTGTTCCATCTTCAATTGAAAAAAAAAACTATTGCTTGACTTCATAGCAAAACTTACCTAAAAATGTTGTATTAAGAATATATTCCTTGAAGAGCCTCCTTCCATCTATTGGCAGCATATTATCACAAAGGTCCTCCGTATTTGGGCACAGATCTGCTTGCATTGAATGTAGAGCATGTGCCAAGGCAAACACAGCATCCACAACAAACTGTGTTTTCTTTTCTTGGGCATGATTTTCTTCGTCAAGAACATTTTCCGCACATGGCGTCGATACATTTACACTTTCTTTAGGTTCGAGTAGGCACTTAAATTTTTGCTCCCAGAAATCTTTGAACCATGGATTTCGCGTGTTAGTCCTTGGATTTATATCTCGAAAATATTGGTCAAAACCTTTGATCTTCTTTGTTTGGAGTTCGATCGTGATTGCTCCTTCGGCAACAATTTCTCTACCATTTACAGGCATATCTTGAACACCCCATCCATCGCTAGCTACCCATATGAATTTCTCTGAAGCGTTAACGCGAAGTGCAGCTTCCAGCAAGTCCCGTGCATCCACATCGCGGGTGAACAGAACAACAACCTTTGCCGCATTTTTCTTGAGTAACCGACCGATGATATCGTCATAAGTCATGGCATCGGGGGCGTAAGGGATTTTCTCAGAAGCAGCGATGCAAATGTTCCTATGCAACCGTTCCTTTTCAAACTGATCCATTCCTGATTCCCCATACTCCCCAGAAGACCAGACTGTTGAAACGTAAGTCCAGTTGAAATGTGCTAAGATATCTGCAATTGCTTTGGCTTGAAGTGTATCCGGTGGAACTGTCCTAGCAAAAAACTCAAATCGAGATTTGTCTGACAGACGAGCGCTTGTGGATGCGTAGCTAATTTGGGGTATCTCAAACAATCTTAATAAATTTGCAACTTGCATAGATACGGTAGAATATGATCCACCTATGACACCAGCTACACTTTCCGCAGATGTTGGTGCGATAACGGTGCTCTCATTTAGGCAATCTAAAGAGTTTGGAGATGTCAATGAACTCCGAACAAATTCAAGAGACTGTTCTAAAGCAAAAGTGTCTATTGAACAAGTGTCTCTCAGACTTGCACCTAATGAGATACCAGGCAGGATCTTAGAATCATTGTTTATCTTGTCTATGGCAAACAGCATAGCTTCAACGCGCTGGATCCCCCTGTCTTCGTTAATAAGTCCACACCTCTCATCGTCCAATGATCCAGCGTTCTGTGAACCCTTCTCATGAATTGGAAACAATCCTCCAATCATAAGGTCTCCAATGACCTCTGCAGTAATTGTTGACTTTACACTTGATCCTAGCTTTGCACATGTAGCAAGGCATAGTAATAAAGTCAATAGCAAGAGCATTGTGTGGGCGCTTGAAACCATTTTCCTACTAGAATAGTCTGGTGAGCGGTTGAAGGTGATAGGTCCCATAGAAAATCCGAACGAGGTTCTTTGTTGAATTATTATGAATTGAATAGTTCTTGTTCTTTAAGTTCCTCGAGTTCACTTAAGAGTCACACGAAATGATAACTGTGGATATGGAAAAGAAAGAAAAAGGCACATCTCTTTAATAGTGATAGTAAGCATTCTCTCTATTTAACCTTCAAGCCACTAAAAGTATTAATTATTGACGTAGGGACAGAAGAATTGAGTAAGTTATTTGAAACATATTCCACCTCAATCGATTTTTTTTTTCTCTCTCTCTACATATCTACTGAAAGGTTACAAACCATTTTTACAAACTCGATACTTTCGACAACTGAAGTGTAAGGTCAGCACACCCACTAGGATTTGTTACATATCTGAAATATTAATGATCTATCTTAATAGTGTTGACTCGCATCAGACTCCGATCACAGTGTATCCATTAGTATTATGACGCCAAAGTACCACGTCTGTAGGTCAGAGTTCAGTTTGGGACGATTTGGCGCATCAACGGAAAACATCATGAAACAGCGGTATATTTCATTCAAAAGTAAAGAAAATAAAAAAAAACATGAATGAATTTTAGTTCTGCAATTAGTGCTGATAATTGAATAAATAAAATCAAAAAAAGAAAGATCTACAATATATCAACGGTGGGTATTTAGACAAATAACTGTATCATTAGTTAAATAACAGACTTTGAAAGGACTTCGAGCCCTTAACTTTACAAACTCCACACAAATTATTATTGGCTCTCATTCCAGTCTTAAGTATCTTGTCACAAGTCCAACACAAGTTTCAGATCATTTGGTCATTTTGCAAGTCAGGTCGCAAGTAAGCAAAAAAGCGACTCGAGACATAACTCGAGTCCAAGTCACACGACTTGCGTCAATAACTGCGGTACTTTCTGGTCAAATACCGAATAACTATAGGGGGAAATGAAAAGCCATTTGCTCTTACTTAAAAAAAAAAGTTTGATAGAGGTAAATTTGTAATATTTATGACCCTAATTCGAATTGATCTAATTAATGTAATCAGGGTTGTTGCTAAGTGAGTCTAAGATGAAGATAACCATGGTAACTATGAATTATTCATGAATCGTCAGTTGTTCTATACTTTATCAGGATTTTAGTGATATGTGATGTTAGTTCAAGAATGATAAATCTACCAACTGTCATGACTGTTGCATAATCGAAAAAAAAGTATATAGAGAGAGCTTCATTGAAACCTTGAGATAAAATAAAGATGAAGAAAATACAGGATACATGCAATTTATTAAACAAATGGATGTATATCCCTTTTTATTTGCGTTCCTACTAACTATCGATAATGAGACTATAATAATATTATTATAGTATTAACATGACAAATGGTTTGAAAGATATTCCCCTTTATACGAGAGGGTTGGTGCTAAGTAACGTTTAATATGAATTCAACAAGAAGCACAAATGGAATAAGTGACCAACAACTTTTTTTCAGAAGCAAAGAGTCAAATAGACGCTTTGGCATTGTTTGAAATTTAAGTCAGACAACATTCATATTCGTCTCAGGATTCAAATAAATCATATTGATATTGGCGAAATGACAAAAGATGGATCGAATGAAAGAAATATTATCCTTATTTCCTTTTATTTTGACATTTTAGATACCACTAAGAGCATTGAAAATAGCTTTTTACGAGTAGATGTTCCTTTCACAAGGATACTGCCCTTTCAGTTATTGATACAGAATGGCAATTATTATCTTCAAAAGATTTAAGACCACAATAATGTTTGTATCTACCATGAGAGTAAACAGATTTTTAACAAGAAGAAGAAGAAACGATAAACATAGTATCGGTCTAATGGTCAAACAATTCAACAATAAATTGGTCAATTCATACAAATGTTCCGACTGATTACATTTGGACTGTCTTGTTCAGTGCTTTAATATTGTCTTTCCATTCATTTGATTAACCTTTTCCTTTACCCCTTACCTGTATGTTTGATATCTCTGAAATGCTGTTTAAAAAATATTACTGCAATGTTAAAAAACTTGAAAACATCTCCCACACATTTATTTCTCATTGGGTCTCGTGTTGAAAATAGAGTACTTATATCCAAGTCTTTGCCACTGGTTATAATAAACTCGGTTTTAGATTTAGAAATTTAGAGTTAGAAATAATGAAATGAGCTTGGAATAGTCGGGGCAAAAGACATCACTTATGAATCAAATCATGTCTGAGACCTGTCTGAATATCACAGAGGCCAAAAAGGGGCTGAGAAAATAAGCATGTAGGATGCGGAAGGGTATTTTCGTTTTAAATTAATTCTGCTTGCATGATTTTAAAATTTGTTTCATTCGCCCCCAACAAAGATTAAGAATAATCAAATTTATTGAAACATAAAAAACGAAATATTGGGTAATGTTCATAGGTTCATACCTTTCGTTTGTCAGATCCACCTAAATAAAATGTTCGAGTCAGGGTGTCTAGACAATCTGGTTGATTAAAAAAATGATATTAAAATTTGATAATGAGGGTAAAAAAAATATGTCCACTCATGTGTTAAGTCGTTTTACTGAACGATGAAAGAAAAATGATTTTAACAACGCATAAACGTCAGCTACACGGACCAACACGTCAGCAACACGGACCAACCCGTCAGCTATATTGACCAGCACGGCAAATGAAAATCTGCTCATAAAAATGAGCTGATTTTTGTTTTACTTATTTCATTCATTTTCTCATCCTTGTCGCAACATCGTAATTGTTTTTTGAGTGAATTACAAAAAAGAAATATATATCTATATACTACTCAAAACTTCCTTAACCAGTAAAAACGCTGTTTTATTTTTTAAACAACACAGTTTACTGTTTTTTCACAGTAGTTGTTAAGTTCTTGAAATCTTAAACAACAAATTCAATTTTGAATATTTAATCTTAAATAAATTAAGCATATGTTAATGTCAACTGTTTAGCAACTACTGAAAAGCTCATAAAGTAAACAGTGTTGTATAACATTGATGGGAAAAAAAACACGGACTGCTAAATGTACTCCAGGCAGCTACACGGACCTACACGACAACTACACGGACCTACACGTCAGCAACACGGACCAACACGTCAGCTACACGGACCAACACGTGTAGCTGCCTGGAGTACATTTATAGCAGTCCGTGTTTTTTTCCCATCAATGTTATACAACACTGTTTACTTTATGAGCTTTTCAGTAGTTGCTAAACAGTTGACATTAACATATGCTTAATTTATTTAAGATTGAATATTCAAAATTGAATTTGTTGTTTAAGATTTCAAGAACTACTGTAAAAACAGTAAATTGTGTTGTATAAAATATAAAACAGCGTTTTTACTGCTTAAGGAAGTTTTTAGTTTTATATATATATATATATTTGCAATCCACTCAGAAAACAATTACGATGATGCGACAAGGATGAGAAAATGAATGAAATAAATAAAACAAAAATCAGCTCATTTTTATGAGCAGATTTTCATTTGCCGTGCTGGTCAATATAGCTGACGTGTTGGTCCGTGTTGCTGACGTGTTGGTCCGTGTAGCTGACGTGTTGGTCCGTGTAGCTGACGTGTTGGTCCGTATTGCTGATGTATTGGTCCGTGTTGCTGACGTGTAGGTCCGTGTTGCTGACGTGTTGGTCCGTGTAGATCCTTGTGAAGATGCCGTGTGTGCTATCATCAATGCTCGTCGAGACTTAATCCGGGGCAAAACGATCCCGGACCTCCCCGGATCATGCCGGCATTGCCGTGTTGATCCGTGAGGATCTGTGTCTATATGTGACTGGGGCTTTAAAGAAACTATAGTAGAAAATCGCCCCCTACTATCTTCGCTCTCATTTTTTAGATTGTTTAATTGGTTTAAGGTTCTTAAATTTCGCCTCTCAGTGTTTAGCGCACGACTGCGTAATGGCGCCGAAACCAAACACCGAAAATATTTTACTGTATGTCAACAGTCGCGATGTAAGCTAGTATTTGGATGAAAGAGAGCAAGTGTTTAGCTCAGAGAAGACAGAATATTGAATAGTTTCTCATAATTTTCTTCATGGAATAAGTGTATTTGGATCACCATTCTAATCTAAACTCGTAAGACCTTTCACGTTTGTTTGATTGGATCTTTATTTCCAACTACCCTTTTCAGAGTTTACGTGTATACTTATATCGCTGAAGAGTCACTAGCAAAGATCTTTTACCATTTGCCCAACATACGGAAGGATATACCTCTTAGCAAATGACAATGATCGATGCACGGAAAGGCAAATTTCAATACTCAACCTATTCAATCCATTAGCACCTAGGTAATAGGTGTTTGCGTCTCCTGAATAGAGGAAAATCAACCTATTAAAACAATTGATATTAATAACGAATGGAACCTGTACCGATTTATTGAGTGAAGCGCTTAAATTGATTACATTTGATTAGTAAAATGCCTATAGTTTCATTATCCTACATAGGTTGGACCAATATAGATTTGGCAATGAAATATTTCTAACATCATACCTTTGTGTCTTTCCCATACAATCCTGCCCAAATTACAAACTATATTATGTGTGAATTAAAGGTTTGTTGTCATGTATATGCACGATCATCTGCGTTGGGCGTTGTTTAATCACAGCAGACAGCCTGAATGATTGATGAAAAAACACCGACGCCAGATTTGACGCTCTGCATGTGTCGATTTATACTCATTCTAGGATTGAGATTAGAGTGCATGGGTAATGCTGGTGAAGCTACATGTCTGCTAAATCAAGCATTTCTTTTCCAATAGATATTTCTTGTGAGTTCTCCGAGATATTGTCGAATATGAATAGACCTAGTCTTATCTTGTCTTGTATCGACCCACTGTTATGTACGGCGAATCAGCCGCAGCCGCACTGGACAGACCAGCACCACGCACAATTACAAAATTTATATAAAGTTTAGTCTACTTGTTTATGAAATCTAGATAATACCAATATGAACTGGATCTAGTTGATGTAGTACATCATCAAAGATCAGAAGATTGTTGGAAACTAGTCCAAAATTTTACCATGATTTATTCACGAGAGAACAAAAATACAATTATTGACAGGAATATTGTTTCCTTAATGATGATATTGACTTAAATCAAATAATACGTCAAGCTCCGAGGGAAGTTACTTGTCACAAAATCCCCGAGGGATGAAAAAATCATCACCAAAGATGGGTAATTTCCACTCTTTATAACAGATTCGACTGGTTGTAAAAATGATTTCTGGATTCTCAATCAATAGGCAGAACCTTTACAACGATCCCTGGAGACTATAAAGAGTCTAAACAAATTTTGTTATGGTTTTAAGTGCCCCAACGGTCACAACGTCCAAAGAAATCCCATGACCACTACTGAACGAATGATGAAGAACACAGACAGTAAACACGTCGTGCATATTCAATATGACGACATAAACATTTTTCATACATGACTTGTATGTAAAGTCTGGATATTTTAATACCATTCTTGTTCATCGTGTGATCAAGACCCACATCGAATTATCCAAACTTTTTCTCAATTTTTTCTCTTATGTTTATGTTGGGCTAATTTGTTCATGAAATAATAGGTTTGGGATTTTGAAATTATCGCTATTTATGGCGTCCATGATAACAATATAAGATAAATTTGGATTTTTTTTCTCTTTCTTTTTCAGTTTCTCTAAGGTGACGATGAACACTTACCTTAATGTCACTGCTTATTCTGCAAGTTTCAGCGACTTTGTGTGGGTGGTACAGTGTGATTGCGTGTGTGGGATAACAAAAACTTAGCCACCCAGATCAGTCAATAGAACTATTTTCACAGTGCCACTTCAACTCCATGCTTTTATTGATGAATAAATCACCAGTAATAAGTGTCTTTTAATGTAGCAGTTCTCCATGACATTTATATTTTCACACTCTATCAATTTGCCTATGCTGCCCACATTTGTTATTTATCGCGTAATTATTGTTGGAATTTTGATCTTCCTTTGAGAACAATGCTTTGTGATTGTGCGTGCGTTTTGCGACAGTTGGTATGGAACCTAATATCGTAACTGATATAAATGACAGGACTGTTACATTTATGTAACATCTCAACATAATTCTTTCGGGTTAATTTTTTCGCATGTCTATAATTTCATCAGGCTAATTTTTTCGTAATCACGTAATAATGAATGATCATCTTGTACAAGTATACCTTTGGGAGGAGGTTCTAGGACAATTAACCCCCGGACATTTACCCCCCCCCGGACAATTACCCCCTAGACTATATACATACATAGAAACACACACACACGTATATATATATATATATATATATATGTATGAATATATGTATATATATATATATATATATATGTATATACAGTATATATATGTATGTATATGGAAGCGTCGTGGTGTAGTTGTTCTGACTCTCGCCTTGTAATCAGAGGGTCGGATGTTCGAATCCCACCATGGCCTAGCGTCCTTTCGCAAGGCGTCAATCCACACTTTGCCACTCTCACCCGGGTGCTAATTCGGTACCGGTAGGAAACAACCGTCATTGTGGTTGGTTTAGCAAGTGTGCGCCTAACAGGCTGCTTGAAATGCTATGAATCCAGTGACCGGGTAATAATAATTGTGAAGCGCTTTGAGCAGTCGTAGATTGATAAAGCGTTATATAAATGCCAATTATTACGTATATATATATATATATATATATATATATATATATATGTGTGTGTGTGTGTGTGTGTGTGTGTATATGTATTTATGTATATAAATAAACAAAGTGGAAATGTTCTGCTCGGAGTTGGTCCAATAAACAATTTAAAAAATGAAAAGTATTTCACGAATTTCAAATCACTTGACAAAGTAATAAATTAAAATGGGTAACGCTACAAGAAAACAGAAGTGACAACATTGCTATAATGATGTTTAAGATAATGACAGGACAGGCACCGACATATTTAATTGAAAGATTTTCATTTTATAGGCATACATTTAATTATCGGTCAGGTCCACTAACTTTAAATATCCCCCAAGCAAAAACCGGAACTGACTACCAATTCAAATGCAACAATATAATACCACTACGAGTTTCAAAATGGCTTTAGCTAATTTAAGGAAATGAATTACAAAGGGATAGCTTGGTGGGGGTATGTCGCCTTTTTTTTTTTCTTTTTTTTTTACATGATTTTTACCCACTATGCCTGTATGCGTTATATCATAGGGATGAGACTTAATGATGGCGGGTGTTTGAAAGGGTGTATGGTGTGCATCTGTTTGTGTGTAAGGATGAGTGTGCAGTAATGTTAGAGATTTTTCTCAATAATTCAAATTAATCCATTTATAATTATGTATCTGAGTTATATTTTCTGTATTATGCATTCATATTGAAAATATTCTGTATATTTCCAACTTATCATTTGATTACAATTCGTAATTATTTGTATAAACTTAACTTTTTTTGTATTATCACTTTTTATGTATTATTCATGTACATGTATACTAAGATTGTGTGCCTTTTACTTTATACATTTTATTCATGGCACGGCCCCAATGCAAATCAGACTCTGTATCTGTTTGGGTTTTTTACCGTGTGAAAATAAAATCTATCTGTGGGCGAAAATTCGTGAAATACTTTTCATTACGGAGTTTTTATTTCTTTTTGAATATATATGTATATATGTATATATGCATAAATATTTATGTTTATATGTATATATATATATGTTTATATCCCTCTCATGAATATTCATGATTATTCTAGATAAACGATTGGTCAATTCGTGTGATTCATGTGATAAAGATTAATAATGTAAGTAATGAGAACTGCATGTGTTATTTGACTAGAACAAATCCAGAACTGTACCGTTTATCCGCAAAAAATATACAAGCGCATGTAGTTCCAGACCGACCTCTGATAAGTAATTCCAACTATGTACACTCTCAAAGCCTGATATATTTCTGAAATATATATATACCTCTGTTTTCCTATACATGTATAGGAAAACATATATATATTATATATACATATTTGTATATTTGTGTGACAGAGAGATTGGATGATGCATGTATGGGGGTTGAATGCGTGTTTATCCTGTTTTTTAGAAGGGAATTTCGACGCCAATCAAGTCTGAATAATAACAAATAAGAATACAGAGCATTCTAGTTATGTGAATTTTTTTGGTCTATCAGTTTAAGTTGAATCTTGAAAAATATGGCGCATGTAATTGGGGTGTTAGCTGCTACCTTAATTGCAGCTCCCTTTTATGTACATGTTCAATCATGATCTATACGGAAGATGTGAAAGTGTCACAATAACAAAGAGTTTCCTATGACACACGATTCCAACAACCAAATAACAATAGATTGCCAAGCTGACATGTACGAATCGATTGAAACAACGTCAAACGTTCAACATTATGGCCAGCAAGGGGTGAAGAGGAATACGAAAAACCCAGGGCAAAAATGGCTCATTGTAAAGAATCTGAACCCATGTTTTCCATGAAACCCCCGGGAGTGATATGGGTGTTTTTGTAGCCCACAATTCTCTCATTGTTTAATGTCGGTCGCATTAATTCGAAAATGAGTGGGTAGAACAGGGTTCAAAACAGATCAAGCTATTAATTTATCATTAGAGCAAATCAGGGTTTATAAAAATCAATAAAAAATGACAACCATCCAGTAGAACCAAATTACATGTAATGTCAAAGATCACATCTACATTTAACAAGTGGAGCGCCTCTGGCAGTCTCGCCTGCATTACGCGATTCAATATAGCAGCATTGCTGACCTTGTAAACAACTATCAAATAATAAAAAAAAAGAAAATCATATAAATAATAAAATTCTACGTGCATTGACCCCAAATTACATTTGTCATTGATCGTGTGACCTAAGAATTTTGCAAGATGATCGGTGATACTTGATCACCCCTTTGCACACACTTCATGAACTATATCCATAAACTTCCAAAGAATTGATGGCAAATCAACAATTACCCCCAACCTGGCCAAAGTTAATCGACCTTAAACGACCTTTGACCTTCTTCGTATGATCTAAAACTCGGGATATTCAGTGATACTTGATTACTCTTACGTCCAAGTTTTATATACTAGATGCGTAAACTTTAAAAGTTACAAAGGTAATTCAACAAATACCCCCAACATGGCCAAAGCTCATTGACTCTAAATGACATTTGACCTTGATCATGTGATCTGAAACTCGCATGTGATGTTTAGTGATACTTGATTACTCTTATGTCACAGTTTTTTTTAAGTAAGATCCATAAAATTTCAAAGTTACGATGGTAATTTAACAAATACCCCAACATGGCCCAAGTTCATTGACCCTTAAATGACCTTTGACCTTCGTCATGTGACCTGAAACTCGGGCAGGATGTTTAGAAGTACTTCATTAGGCCTACCCTTATGTCCAAATTTTATGAACTATGTTCATATACTTCCTAAGTTATGATGAAATTTCAAAAACTTAACCTTAGGTTAAGATTCGGGCGTTGATTCCCATCATGATCTATAAGTTCATTGACCCTGAATGAAATTTGACCTTGGTCATGTGACCTCAAAATCAGGCAGGATCTTCATTAATACTTGATTACCCTTATGTTTATTTTCATGAATTAGGTCTATATAAGTTATGATGTAATTTCAAAAACCTAACACCTTATGTTAAGATTTCAATGTTGATGCCACCGTTGGAAAACGGCACCTATAGTCTCGCTCTGCTATGTAAGCGAGAAAAAAATATATTGTAGATAGAATGCAAATTCTTCCATGTTGAGTATTTTCTATGAAGTTATGAAGTAAGTCAAGATTCCCTAATTCAAAGTTCTCAACAACTTACGAGCATTATGATGCATTAATTCTTGATTGTAGTAGTAAGTGATGGTCGTCTACTTTTTTATCACACTTGTGCGATTTTTTTTCTAGTGAGAATTGGTGTGGAAGAAATAAATGCAATTTGGCTTTTGATTAGAAAGGCGTGTGATAGAAAATATAATAAACCTCGAGTAGGGAAACATGCACCACATGCAAAGGAGGTATGGACTTCCGGATATAATCATTGACGAAGAGATAGCAGACTCTATAATCTGCTTAACGAGACTGCGAAGTTTAAAATTACCCTGAAATGACATCGCATCGAGGTTCCATAATCAGTGCTGTAACTGATTGAATGCGATGCTTAAATAATGTGCTCAAGTAGGGCGGAACAAAATGAAATAGGGTCAGACTAGAAGGTTCTGAAGCTAATCACCCTAGACATCATTTCACAAACAAATTTCCTGAAAGAAAAAAATGGCTTAATAAGCGTTTACTATACATACACACCGTAATTTAAAGGCCATGAAGGAATGTCTCGTGAATCGTCTCATGGGGCGAGTTCCAAGGAGAGATGGAGTTCCAAGGAGAGATGCGTTTAAACGCAATTATTAAGAAAAATAAATAAAAAGCGAAAATCTCATATACGCACACTTCACTGGTTGAAAATCAAATTGTGCTTGAATTGTGGAGTTGCGTTTGATTGCAACTCCTTCTACAACGGGCCCTGGCGAGCAATTCAAGGGCTTTATAGATTTATATAGTAAGTTTGATTTTAATGTACCTCACAAGCGTGCAGACACCCATACCCTTACACACTTGCTTGAAACTGAAAGGTATATTACTGATCGGAGAATATATTTCCATTACATATAACACAGTGATTAATGGTGTCTCTTAAAGTAATATTTTTTTTTAATCTTCACAATTTTTCAACCACCTGTTGGTGAAAGTCAAATAATATCATAATAAATTCAATTTTCGAACGAATTACGAATAGTTTCATTCCATATGAAAAATGATATAGGCATATCATTTTTCAAAAGATTAACAGCCAATTTGAAGGAAAACAATTACTTGTGGTAAAAGCTGCTTAAAACAATAGGTTTTAATCATGTCGAATTATTTTACAAAATATCGTAGCTAATAAAATAATAAGGTTTCCACGTTTCATGTTTAAAAAATTGTGGTACATGATATCTTTTTAAAATAATTGTATTGATGTTACAAAAAGGAGAAAACGCACACTACATGTATTTATCATAGCTAAACAATGAGGGCATGGTGTGTCACACAAAAAAACCTCAAAAAATGTTACTGAGTTTATTTGTTTTATTTTCTTTAACTATATAATATGTTTAAAAAAAAAAAACTATGGTCCATCTACATCCGCTAAAGATTAACCTAGCTGAACCTTGCAATGGTGATTACCCCTGATTATAACTTATTGATTGCTTCTAAATCTGCGAATCTACTTAAATGGATCTGATGGCGATACAGTTTTGACGATAATGATCAGTGCAGTGAGTTTTAAGAGAGGATAAATGGGAATGTTATAACATTCTTTCCATCAATATGTGAAATATTAAGATCGAATGTTTTATTGATAGAAATGTGAAGGAAGCATCTGCGCTCTGCTGGAATATCAACACTGGTGGGACTCATTACACTGATATTACCGTCATTGGTATGGGAACATCTGCCAACATAGTTGACGTTTATACCATCCAGCACCCCAATCGCCATTTTATCTCATTTTATATCATTTAATGGAAGGAAGCCCCCCCCCCCCCCTCACCCCCAACAGGAAACTAGTTTTAAATAGACAAGAAAACGGAAAGATGACTTACAATGAGAGATGAGGGAGGAATTAAACAGAGGGGTCATAAATATAAAAGCGGTTGTAGAAAATTACTGGGTATAAAGTTAGGAAGGGTAAAGAGAAACGAAATAAATAATGGACGGCCAGGATAAGACAGGGACAGAGATATATCAATAACAGAAATCGAGTGGTGCAAAGAAAGAGATTCAGAGATTCTTTTAAGGACAGGTTCACCCAACAAAAGCTGATTTGAATAGAAAGAGAAAATTGAAACAAGCATAACACTGAAAATTTTATCAAAATCGGATGTAAAATAAGAATAATAATATCTTACAGTTTCGCTTAATTTAAAAAAACAGTTACATGCACATCCTGTTTGGTATGCAAATGAGGGGACCGATGACATCAGCGTCTCACTATTTCTTTTGTATTTTATTCTATGAAATATTTTTTTATTTTCTCGTCATTGTCATGTGAAACGAATTTCATTCCTCCCTGAAGACGTGGAATTCAATTTTTTTATCATCTTGTGGTTCAGGCAAGGAAGTCATAATTGTCAAATTCGTAAAAATTGAAATATTGTATAATTCAAACTATAAAAATAAAAAGAAATAGTGAGTGAGTGACATCATCGACTCTTTCATTTGCATATCACTGAGTTGAGCATAGAACTGTTCTGTGAAAAATAAGCGAAACTTTAGAATGTCATAATTTTCTTATTTTACATCCGATTTTGATAAAGTTTTCAGCGTTATTCATGTTTGATTTTTCTCTATTTATTTAATCAACTGTTTTCTGGGGTGGACTCTGGTGGAAACAAATCACGTTATGCTATTATGGGCGATAATAGGAACCTACTTCTGGATATGAATAAGAATTAAGAGGAACTGGCGGCTCTAGGGAATCTAGAAAGGCCATCACATATCCCCTTAACTTTTCTTCCCTCCTCCATGCTCAGTGATCATAATGTGATTTTGCGCATGGTATAAAAGACTAAGATATTAACAGAATAAAGCATTTTATACTATACATTCATTTTTATTATTGGTTCGTCCGATTCCCTTATATACTGTAAATAATTGTATAGTAATCATTGTGTGTATTTTGACGTTTTTACACAGTTGTCTGTGCACGATCGATTATTTTACGATATTCCTGCGTGTAATCCGAAGCATAGCAAGCAATTTATCAGAGTGGATTGTTCTAAGGATATCCGTTGATGCACATGATTCGAATCCTTTCGCAAATGTATATTCTCTACTTTTACATAGTTGTTTATTTTTCTCCGACTTAAACCCCCAAAACAAGACGCATTCGGGGCATGATTTCATTTTTAAATGTAAATATTGTATTATACAGGTGTTGTCGTGGTGTCCAATGTTAAACAGGAATTGTTTAATATTATATTTATATATATCTAAACAAAGAAAAACAAAGATGTCGTTCCTATCAGAAGTGATAACTGACAGTGACGTCATGAAGAGTGCCTTGTCAAAAATACCTGCCAGTGTAAATATTCTACTGATATCGCATGTTTCATTATTTCACATTATGTAAATGGAATGATGGATAACTGCTTGCACTGTGTCATTTTTTCGAAAGATATCATCTTAAGGCCGTTAGGATACTTGAATTCGACAAGAGAGAGAAAACACAATGATTATGTTTAAGGATTTCTTCCCTTCTGTATTGGAGATCGAAGAAATGATAATCGTCGTGCAATTAAGCGGAATCATAAGGGATGGAAGATATTGACAGTTCAAGCATGAGAACCAAACGGCGATTGTTAATATTGAAACATATGCAACATACATTGATTGAGGGACTGTATTAAGACACTCTGAGGAATCCACTATAGCGAAAATTACCAAGGGCGTCTTCCATAGAACTAATCTCAATGATTACTCTTTTCTACCGGAAAGGACGAAATGATTACAAAATCCATAGAACAAATTAATTCCTGATTATTTCCACATCAAGGGGTTGTTTGTATCCTTATCAAGCAATCCATCCAAACTGCAGGCATATTAGGAACACGATGATATTCGCGGACCCTAAAAATAGATTGCCATCGATATAACGCTTTACAGTAAATAAAGAAACTTCTTATTTGTCTGCACTGACGAAAACACACGATGAAAAATTTTCTTACGACATCAAATTAAAGATTAATTTTAAAGCATTTTAGATAGGGCCTACATATTTTCAGGAGATAACTATACATGTATAGTAATCAAGGAATAGTGTATTTGTTTTATCATCACTAGCTCATATAATAAAACTATTTAAATGGTGTAGCGTGAATTTGAATGCTTCTCTGCTGGTGTCCCGTTTGCGAAATTATTTTTCCAAGAGTAGTTCCGGACCCCAAGATGAATATTCATGACTTTCGTCTTCGAAATAAGAGTACGCATGTGGTCGTCGCGTTGCATGCCATGAATTGCCAGTACCCTTCTAGTGGGTCTTCTAGACCTTGGGCAGAGCCGTCACTAAAGGGAAGGGGGTGGGGGTGCGACACCCCCCCCCCCACTAATTTGGATATCGTCGGTAAATCAGCGCTGCCGTTGGGGGGGAGAAAAAAAAGCAAGAAGGGGGGAAAAATGGAAAGATGGAAAGATAACTGTCATTAAACTTTTGAAAATTCCAAAATTTGTATATCTATTCAGTATCATCCCAAATCCGCCAAAACAGTTTTTTCATTCTCTTCAAAGTAAACTTTTTCAATTTATTTGGAATAATAAGAAAGAACGTATAAAAAAAGAAGTGTTATATAATAATATCTGTGACGGTGGTTTAAAAATGATTCATGTAGAAACCTTTTGTCAGTCACTGAAAATAGCATGGGTTAAAAAGATTTTAGATAAAGATAATGAAGGTAACTGGAACATGAATAAATTAGGCGGTGATTATGTTTAACAATGTAACTTTACAAGTAAAGACCTGGATAAATACATGCATGATTTTTGGAAAAAATTCAATCTCTTAGTCTCATTACAGAATACAGATACCTCAAGCCAGTTAAATATTACGATATATTAAATTCATCACTATGGAATACCACGTATATCAAAATAGATGGCTAAACGATATATTTTAACAATGGTTTAAAGCAGGTATTTTATATGTAAACAAATATGATAAAGATCATTCGAATGTTTAAAACAGATAGATTTCTGACTATTTATTGGGTAAATTTAGATTTAAAAATTAGAATCTTTCGATATAAGTTTATCCATCTTCGTATTTCAGCAAATGAATATTTATGCAAGATAGGTGTAAAGAATTTTCCATTGTGTAATTTTTGTAAGACTGAACCCCAAACTTTCATGCATTTATTTTGTTTATGCCCTATTTTATCTAGATTTTTGGACAGATAAGTTCCCACAAATTAACAAATATTGATATATGTTTTTTTCAAGTAAGCAACAACATTTTTCAAATTCAATAATTCTACTTGCAAAATATTTTATTTTAAGAACAAAATGTCAAGAAGGAAAACTTTCGTTAACTTTATTTTTAAATGAGTTGAAGTTTGTTGAAAGAGTAGAAAATTTTATCGCACTTACACTGGAAAAATATTGGGTAAATTTTTTACCACCACGAGGGTAATTATGTGTCCAACCAATTTTGGGCAGTACTTTACTTTACCCAACGCGGGAAGCATATTGTCCGTAAGGTAAAAAAAAATAGGCAGCAATTAATTTAGAATGGGCAAAATTTTCATCACACTAGATATGCCCAAAAGAAATGCCCAATGTTGGTTGGACACATAATTACCCCCATGGAACAATTTCATTCAATACTTTTTGTAGTGTAAAATAAGAAATGGAGACTTTTTTAACCTATTTACAATTTTTAAACTAAATTGAGACTTGATTTTAGTTATTTATGTATTTTACAAATTATCCATCTTCATGTTGCTAATTATTTTGTATGTATTTTGATGTGTCTTGATATACACGATTGATATTCTTATATAATTTTTTAAGCAATAAAGATTTTCAAAAAATAATATGATTTGAGCAAGAAAGAAGTATCTAATGATTGTGCATCAAAAGGCCCTGCTTACATACAAATGCCTCTTTTTCCTCGTAATGGGGAGTTAACCCTTTATTGTTTTTAACACAAGATTACAGTCTTCAATATATTTGTAACAATTTTTCTTCATTTCAAAACATGATTGGGTAATGGAATAAGGATAAGCGACACGTTAAATATCAATATTCTCATCTTAAGATGAGTTGAACCTAAACAAAAATAAAAAATAGAAAAACAAATGCGGCAGTTAACTTCTGCATTGAATATAGAAGAGCAAGCTTGTTTGAAAAATACAAAAGAGATTCGTTTATACACTTCTTTGAAAAAAAATGAATGTTTCAGACTCTGGCAATAAAATACCAGCAAACTTCTCCAGTGTGTTGCTGTAGGAGGAAGAGAATCATCATCAGTAGCAGTAGCAGCAGTAGGTGTAGCAGTTGAAGAATATAAATTGTAGAAGTTATGCGCAAACGCATAAGTGTACGAGAAGAATGGATATCGTACTTAGTTATATAAGTAGTATATGTGGTAGTAGTAGTAGAGTAGTAGTGGTGGTGTTACGTGTAGCAGTGGTGATGGTAGTAGTAGTAGTAGTAGTAGTATAGTAGTAGTAGTAGTAGTAGTAGTAGTAGAAGTAGTTGTTGTAGTAGTAGCATTATTAATCGACAATTATGTAGAATTAGAAGCATTGGGGCGTAAGTAGGTAGCGAAAATGGTGAAGGCAATCTCAATGAGCAATTTAGTTAGCTCAAGGCTAAATTGCCCCAACTAAGTAACATCTAAGCACACAAATAATAGCAGATTTATTCCTAGACGAATTACAACTAAGACTATCGTACCAGGGGAAAGTCCATTAAGCTTGAATATTCCAATCAGAATGTCGTACTACATGCAAATGTGCTTAATACGGTTTCGATGGTGGCTGAATGCTGGAATGAATTCGAAAGCATGTCAATGAATAATGAATGGAATTAGACAGAGGCAATTTACCAACACGGCAAGTATGATGAGTGCTATTTGTAGACTCTTGTTGGTGTTGATGTAGAAATCATAGTCGCGAGTGTGGCCAAGGTGTCGTGAAGGATTTCAGTCAGCAGGCTTTTTATTCTATAGTCCGTGCTTAATGAATCGTTGGGTAAGCACGCTCTTTATTCAATTGCTGCCAAACTTAATGATATGCATCCATCATTCAGTCTTCGTCCTCATTCCCTTTAATGTTTTGAAACTATGAAAACCATGGGAACATCGTTAATGATGACCCCCCTCCCTTCTTTCCTTCTGTGTCAGCCCTCTTTTTTTTTCTTTCACTGCCTTTATCTTGGTTCAATCTTTATTCCCCTAACAGTATCCATGGTGCATGTTGTTGCTATGGTAATTTGTGCAGCAAAATTAATGAAAGGAGTGAGACGATGCAAAAGGGTTCTCAGAATGGAAACTATGAACAAACAAAAGATATTCATGACTACGATGTACATGTATTCGTTTAATAAGGAATTACAATATCAATGATCAATAATTAAAAATACGAGAGGAATCTGTTTCGCTCGATGTGTCGACTTGCGCAGTAAAATAAGTAAGCTTTTAGAATTGTCACTACACATTGAACACATACGTCTCATCAATAACTTAAGCCTTTACTGAATCATTGATTTGAAATCAGCGATTTTATTTGGGTTAGCAAAATGTAAAACCGTTTTTATCAATGGACGTTTAATTTGTCAACAGTTTTTGTATAAAAACAAAATTGGCAAAGAAAAACTGTCTAGGAATAAGAACTATTTTATTCACTAAAGCATGACACTAAGAATTGATATCATGGATACATCGTAATTTAAAACAACGTTTTTTTTTTTTTTTACCTATGCAATTTTTTTAAATGGTAAGAGTGTTTTTCAGCTGAGTAGCTCTATATGTTCATTACTTCATAATCAAGAAATAACTTAGTTACTGCAGTGGTAGATTTTATCAAATTTAGACAAACGCGACAATTCATTTTACCAAGATAATGTCGTATTTGGATCACAGAAATATCGATAGCCTAGTAAATATGGCATCTAGATAGACCCAACCATTTATGGATGTAGTATAACAGACAATGATCGGCGTCGGCACTCTGAAGATAGAAAATAATCCTAACTGATGCCTTTCTTCCTTTTCAATAAAAACAAATGTCATCTTTCATTACTACCAAGAACAAGAAAAAAAAAATATTAAATCAAAGCTTTCATGGGTATGAAAGGAAATTAAAGTGCAGAAGACAGGCAATTACACTTGTATATTACCATTATCATCAGAATAATTGCATCAAATAAAATATATGAATGTTTTCTGACTGATACAAAATAAAAGAAAGTTGGTAAGGGGGTTTATCATGAAATGGCAATTTTAAGTCATAATTTATTTTTCGCTTACGACATCATACTATAAGGGCACCGGTAAAAAAAAATTGCAATGGGTGGTGCTTTGTCAGGGACTGAAATCATGACAAAATATATTTTCCTTCATTCTTACAATTTAAAAATATTTTCAGAGAAATGATATTTTGAAATATTCCGAGCTTAACTATACAGAAACCTTCAGCTCTACGTACCGTATTTTTAACGCTCGTTTCTTTTGTATGATTTATAGGCGCGTATTCTGAAGTCAGGTTTAACTTAGACCATGGTATAACTCTGTGCTAAAATTATGGAAAGCAAAAATGTCATAATTGTTTTTTTACATTGGATATTTCTTATGATTATTGTGCTCTTTTCTAACTCGTCATGGTGAAGAAAATTATCTTATTTATCCTTCCGAAACAGTTAAGAATGATTTTAGAGAAAAATGAGCTGATACATTGAAGTCATACTGTGTGAAGTCATACTGTTATAGATTTATGACACTATTGGCTATCCATACTTAAACCACAATTTTAAACCTGAGTTTGAATTAAACTCGACTTCAGAATACGGACCATAATGTTTTAGATTGTTATGGAAATAAATGGTTTGATCTAATGTGATTCATAAGTCCATGACCGATATGTCAGACAACGTTGTTGCATATGACCTGAATGCAGAAAGAATTAAAAACAAACCTTTGCTAATTAAGCAGCAGTAGAAAGCTGGTAAAAAAGTTTTGGATCTGTGGACTTCATTAAATTAAGCAAGGAATTTTTTTGTAAGTCACTGTGCAGATTGTTTTTATAAAAATTTCTACTTTGTGATTGGGAAAACAAGAAAATAATGAATCTTAATTTTATTCCCATATAATACCATCTTATTACCCAGGCCGTCGATAATATCTGCGTCAAAATTCTAAGAGGTAACTTATTAATTAAATTTGCGTTCTGAATGAATAGTACAACAGAAAGAAAATGTACAATATTATTCATGTATTCAAATTCAACCTCTTACGTGTCTGGATACGAATTTTTATTTAGTTGCAATTTCAATTTCATATAACGAATTACCAGATGGTCAATAAATAGTAATTTCCCAATCTTATCAACAATTCAATCAAATTAAAATTAAAAAAGCGATGATACTGCATGTTGCGAAGCACAGTTGCAACAAAATTAGTAGTGCCTGAAAACATTCGTTTCATGCTTTATGTTTCCCCCAAACTATGGGAAATCGTAGGATTTGATGATAAGCAAGGGTATGCTAATTCACTCGAAATAACGTACTAGTTAGTAGCTTGTCACTTCGTTTTGACTGCTCTAAATGATGAATTTTTATTGAAATAAGGGGAAAACAAACAGAACGCACCGTGGAAGTTTATCTTGTACTGCATCATCATGATCACAGTCATAACTCGGGGAAAATTGATTTACGGTCAATGAGCAGTTTATAACCAAATTACCTATTTGGATCTTTGCTAAATTTGTCGCTCCTTTTCTCATTAAATGACTAAAGTGATGAAGCATACGTTTATATTTCTTGAATTATCGTTTGCCTGGACACAATGGCCCATATTTAACCTATTCGTTCATTCTTTGAATCGAAAGGAAAACATGATTATATTATAAGTAATGTAAGATGGACATTGGAAAATGAACGCACACAAGATAAATCACTGCACATAGGATTTAAGCATTTTTTTCTCGAATAAATGTTATTATGAAAAGACCTTGTCACTTAATCCACAAAAGTTAATCATCCGGAGTTTCAAAAAAGAACAGAAAAGAAGTCTAGTTAATATATGTTTGCATTCAAAAGCTATATTTGTATATTCCTGATCATTTTTATCGGAGCTTTTTAGAGTGGTCTCATAATTTACTTTGCTTTCTTTATCAAATTATTTAAAACGTAATTGTCCAAACTGAGTGCAAAAAACAACATACAATGTTGCATTTATATAAATGATGGTTATCCTGCCTGTTAATACCTGCGATATACTGTAGTTATTCCACGGTCAGTTTTGCTCTACGGGATGCTACATTATATGTAATTTCCAATTTTATACCATGAATAAAATTGCTCCAAAATACAAGTGTTTAAAATTCAAAAGGGGAGTAATGCAGCTTTAACTTACCAAACACTACTCGAAACTTTACGAGTGTTTCAAGCAGCCATTCCAAGTAAAAACAGCTAAGCAACAATCTCTGTGTGTTTTACTCCTGAAATCGCTTTGGAAAATGATCAATTGTATGCCGAAAGATGAATCGATAGACACTCCTAATCCTTATCTTCCGAAGAGCAAAAATTGCCATCTACAACATCCAAGGTCGAATCGTTTGGTCACGAGGTAAATGTATTCATGGCGAATAAATGATAAAATAGGCTCTCGGGTAGTTAAGAGAAAGTAGAGCTAATAATCTCACAGACCTGTGCCTCGATGTACCTATGACAAAGATTTGGTAAGCATGCATTCCGAACGGTTAAGAGTCATGATATTGACAGGATCTGGCAGTAAGAGTGACGGGTAAGGAGAGGGAGAGAGAGAGAGTGTGTGTGTGTGTTGAGTAACTCGTCAAATCACCTTCTTCATACGGCAATCACCTCGCGTGTATCTGGATATAATCACGGAAAGATGAAAGCGAGCAGCGAGACTGCATTTTTTCGAGTATACCGCCCAACCTGCGTCCACCCTGGAGTTGTTTAAACGCGCTACTTTCTTCCCTTACTCGATAAGCACACACGACTGGCGTCACTTGAAAATTAATGCGCATGCTCACGGTACACTGGCAATTTGTTTCCACTGAAATGACTCTCTATCCCCCCTTTCTCTTTCTGCATCCTATCACGATCCCTTCTCTTCTTAATTTTATCCCTTTTTTCATCCAATTCCATGATTCTGATTTTTGTATTTACATATGACTTATATGTCATTTTATTGCATTTTTTTAACTTTTTCTCCACATATTGTTCTATCTGCTTATTCGGTTGTTGGTAATAATTTCGTCGTCTATAGTATAAAGAAATAAATAGTAACTTATAGGAAATGCCCTACAGAGGGGGGGGGGGCTTTTGAGCACCCCCCCCCAAAAAAAAAACGGAAAGTTTCACGCCAAAGAAAAGAAAAGGAAATGAAAAATAAATGAAATGTAAATAGATAAAATACGAAATCATTTTCCAGATATTAATGCTAAAATCTATCATAGAATTATACGTTTTATTTAAAGTTATTTTATGATTCCCCAAGTACGCCGTGTTCTAATCCCTCAATGTTGTTTACTCTTTACGACCCTTGTTAATTAATGGATTCTGCTAACCTGTAAAAAATTAAAGAAGTTAACATTATCAGGCTTTAAATCATATTTTGAAGCGCCTTCAATTTTTTTTAACCTCTTTATTCTCCATACAGCGATTGATATTTCTTGTCTAATTAATTAGCTTTACTTTCGAATAAAAATGGTTCATTTGTTCATTTTTAAGCTAATGGTTTAATGACAACTTGAATGATATATCTCTATCTTTCTTTCGACCCAGTTTATCTCTCACTTAGTTTCAGTCATCATTGGCACGAGCGATTTGGCTACGCTAAATCTATACGGATGTTAAAATATTTGACTTTGTGTTGAGAACCTTGATAATGTCAATATCTTGAATCCAATCAACTCTAATCTTCACATCATAGCTTGGCTAGCTAAAATCCTTTAAAGCAATATGGAATGTATATATAACCTTTGCTGGTAATAGGACTAAAGTTTTCTGTGACGACGCCTAGAATCGATTTTTTTTTCTTTCATATAGGAAATGACTAATAGGTAAGATGGTCCTATTATACATGTTATAAGAGCATTTGATGTATATTATGGATGACAGTTGCACATAGTTGTGCTTGATTATGGAATAACTTGAAAAGTAGATTCCTTTAATATCAATAATTAGAATAATAATGATAATAATAATAATGACAATAATAACAACAATAATAATAGTTGGATTTTTGTAATAGAATACAAAGCACAATTATTATAACCCCTGTTTTGGCTCGAGGTACCGCTTTATTAACAGCGCTCAGTGCATTCAAGGAATCAATTCTACCGGGTACCCAGTCTTTTAACCCGGGTCAAGAACAGCACAATATGGATGGATTTCTTTCTAGAACACGCGATGGTTGGGATTCGAACACCCAACCCTCTGTTTGAAAGATGGGAGTCAGAACCACTAGACCACTAACATGAGTGGGTGTACTATTTACATATTTTTATGAGCCTTTAAGACTATGACTATCGTTAGAGGTCTTTCATCTAAAATTTTTTACGCTCTTTCTTACTTTATAAAAGATTGAATAACAGTTCCAAAACAAGAAATGTATTTCATATTTTACGCGACAAAAAGATAAATAAACATATCATAAATCCTCCAGAACCTATTTATGAACTAAATAGCAATATTCAGCACTTTGGCAAAGGCTATACAATTGTACAAATTTTTCAAACTTTTATTTAGATTTTAAATGATTTTAACTGATTAGTTATTGAGTTCATAAAATCATGATACATAAAGCTCCATTACTGCGTATGACGATTTTGTGATTTTGATTTATAAGTATTACGATAATGATTCGGGGGGGGGGGTCACTGCAATTATTACATATCATCATTATTGAAATAACAGACATGAGCAGGTGCACTAAATCGGACAATTGTAAAATTCAATTTTACATTTATATAAAAAGGTATCTTCGCTGGTATTAGAGGTTCGGAGCATCATAACAAGAAGCATCCATGAAACATTCAACGAATGCCTCCCCCAAAAATGACATGAAACTAAATTAATCTAAGAAAAAAAATCCTGCAATGAATTTAACATACACTAGTGAGAAGTCCGGAGAAATGATCGTCGTTATTCAAGTACCGAAAATGATATCACGTGTGGATGTCTGATGTAATTAAGTTATCTTGTCGCTAGCCCCAGTCATGTGAACATGATAAGCATCAGCAATAAACATCAAGACTATTCAAATTGTCATGAACGAGATACTATACACAACAACAACAAAAGTAAGTCCCCCCTAAACAAGCATCAATAATGTCCGAACCACTGTGAGTTTTCGATATGTTTTTACATGGGCGTGTAGGTAATTTCATAAGCTACCCTCTGAGTGAATGTTATAGTCTAGGTGATTGGTGAAAAAAATGTTCAGAAAATGGTAAAAGCGTGAAAATTGGCACAAAGGTAGAGTAAGTTATTCTTAACACTTTTAGCAAGGGGTGCCAACGTGAATTTGCCAAATATAGCAACGGTTGCTAGGTAACATATTTACCTTAGTAACTGAGCTTTGTTTGGATTAAGTAACATTTTCATGAGCGATATGTCACATGCATTTTAATCTAAAGCATGTTCCTTGGTATCACAACAGTTTTAATTCATTAATTCATAGCAACGGCTGCTAAGGGACCATTTACCATAGCAACAAATTGTTTATCATTGTTCAGATGAATATGATCAATATGATTTACTCAGAATAGCTCAGAAATTAAATCTGGCCCATAGATTCCTCATGTGATTAATTTTTCCTTAGGTAGACCTAATAAGCACCATAGCAACGGTTGCTAGGTAACACTTTTCCACAGTAACCAATTCTATAGGGTATTTTTTTTCATGATCATAATTTATATGAACCATATCTTTTATATTAAAGCATTAATACATTAATCACAACAACCCGAAAAAATTATACCATGTATACACGCCCATGCGAAATACTAGATGATATAACATGTTTTCTCTAGCAAGCAATGTTTAAAGGTCTTACGGTAAGATTATTGATAGAGGTACTAATAGATAATTAAAAAACGTAAAATCTTGCACAAATTAAACTACCTCATGATATGGTTCATATTTCCAAAGGCGATGTCTATGGGTTCCATATTATTGGTATATAATACTTGCTGCATGTTAAAAAAACTCACCTTCACACCAAATTTTCTCCATTTGGAAACCATAATTATTATGGATTAATATAAACACATGTAAAAGATCGACCATCGATTTAAATTATTGGGTGTCTTTCATAGCAAAGGGTACTGTGTTAATGTATGTTATTAATATATAATTTAGTTACACATTTATCATAGAATGATAATAGACCTCATGTTTCCTTATCTGAGTGATTGACAATGGAGGTAGAATTAATCAAATTTGTATTATCGAGAATTAAAAGTCTAGAGAAACCATTGACATTCTTAAAATTTGTGGCTATGAATTTGCCATATGAATCTCCTTTAAGACCCTGTATAACACCTACAAATGCCCTTGGAAAAAATTCCGCAAAACCAAGATTCAACAAGAGAAGAACAGCTACAAGAGCTCACCGGAGATCATGGGTGCTTACAAGTTGAATATCTCTGATCTTGGAGAGATGAAAAGATGACCGCCAGGAATTGATTGAGTCAACTAAGTTAGAAATTATTTCAAAATCCCGCCAGAAAGTAATTTTCAAATGAGTGCTTAGATACCACTTTATCTCTAGCTAACAGTAGTCGTTCTCTTGAAAGCCAACACACTCTGCCTTGGTTTATCCCCTCGATATCCCTTTCGAAATCTGCAATGAAGATGATATTAGCTTTCCATATCTTTTCCGGACCTAATGCCATGTGCAGGAGTTGATTTTGACTTGTCAATTCCGTCTCCAGTTGTTTTGACTTGGATCAATCTAGAATTGTACCCAAAGTCCCATACTACTGGAAACTGCACAGTAATTGTAAATTATGTAAATATTTTTTTCTTCATTATCTAGAAAGAAACTATTGCAAAACAAATGACTCAACTGTCCAGCATCATAATCAAATAAAAAAGAAGCAACATACATACAATGATGCTTGAGCTGTTTCAGGTCTGCTGCACATGCTATACAGTGCATATACAGTAAATCATTCTTGAGGCTGTTTCAGGTCTACTGTACATATATATTCAAGTCAGTCAATATGATATCAACATTTTACTGACAAGTGCGTGTGCATTACTCGCCATTACTTCCCAAGAAGGTTTGTCATTATTGGAGCGATTAGTTAGTATCATTGCAATTTTAGCTACCCTTTTCCCTCAAGGTTCGGTGTCTTTCCGAGTGTTCCATGCTACATCCACTACAATACCCTGTTTCAGTTTCATACCAAGAGAGATCCTATATGCACATTCAATGACCCAATAATGATTTTTGTCTGTGTGAGTAAAAAGTATGAAAAATAATAGAATTATGTATATCGAAATAAGGTTTGGTACCTGGATAAGATTAGGCCTACTGTATGCAGGCATTATAATTATTCTGACTGTCTCTGAACTTTTAAGGGATCTGGTATATTTTTTTCACTCCAGAGTCATACTTTTACCAATTTTCTAACCACTTTATGTCCAGATGTTGTATTAAGTAATATTATCTATAGTTGCTATGGAAAATGTGTTGCTTAGGAACTGTTGCTATACATGGTCGGAATGTTTCTTGATATGTGATTGTAAAATGGAAGCATATTTTTTTTAATGTAGATAACACCCCAAAAATGGTGGTTGCCAAGGTAAATATGTTACCTAGCAACTGTTGCTATACGAGAATAGGTCAGGTTGGCACCCCCTGCTAAAAATGTTCAGCACTATTTACTCTACCTGTCAGCCGAATTTCATGTTTTTACCATAATCTGAACAATTCTTGCTATTTTTTGCACCGATCATCTAGACTATTACGGACGTATTTTATGTCATGCTTCTGTGCGCACCGCCAGAAGGCAAAATTATCACTTTTTTAAAAGTCACAAGCCAAATATCATGACTTTGATTCCATTTTATTGGAACTAATTCCACATTCTCATGAAAATCGTCAGAACAGAAGGCTTGTAAAATGTAATACCGTAAAGACGATAAAACTTATTTGCTAAATTTCAGGGTTGAATAAACAAAAGTAAAAATTTACTAAACTTGGATTACGTTACACATTTCTATCGATAAAAATGTTCGGTTCGAATATGATGACATTTATTTTAGGAAGATTATCTTCAACAATATTCATCATTTTATGGTTCTATGAACATTTAATGAAAACAAAATACTACTATCAAATATCATAGGTATATATTGTTTCATTTTAGGAACTGAAATTATCATATCGACTCTTTTTTCGTTGTGTTCATGACCAATTAACATGCTTCAATAATTCAAAGACGTTTAATTAAACATTCACGCTTGAATGAACATGTGGAATGTGAATAGCTCTTTTTTTACGTTATTGGAAAAATGCAATTGCTAACTGGATTTCTGTCACAAATCTTGCATAGTTCAGTTGATAAGAATTCTATGAAAATCCCTATGTCTGATTCTTCAGTGAGCACACAATATTCGAAAATTATGCAAATGAGAAGAAAGTTTAAGACCTTGGCCCCACTCTGTGCCGTATCGAATGATTATTCCAGTGTGCGCGCCTTTGGGTAGTGTCACTCTGAAGCCATGTGCGTAGTTTCATGAAAAAAAAAACTGTTGGCAGAAGTAACAAAGACCGTCCATGAAACAAAGCCTCATTTCACTTTTGATTTCTTCTCTCATAGACATTGTGTACACGATGAGTGCATATGTTTAAGAATAACTAACCACTTATTCAATGTGGGTTTTTTTCAAAACTGTCTTTAGCAATGTCATTTGGTAGTACCGTTTATCAACCTATGGGCAGAATTCTGTGCAGAAATGAAATCAATTTCTTTATTTATGGACGAATAAGCACGCATCAAAGGGAGAAAAATGCATTTTCAATGTCACAGACTTATTTTGAGGGGTTACAAAGTGAATAATGGGGGCAAATTCAGATTCAAATGTTACTTAATTGCTGCTGTTTTTATCATCCATCATTTTTATCACCACACACTTTCCGAACATTTTACATTTTCATGGTTGAGCGAGCGCACTTCGAAACTTCGGAATGAATACTCTTTATATTGCATAAATGCATTCTTTTCCTAAAAATTTATCAGGATCAGTTGAATTTATGGACAAATCAGTGATGGATCCGTAATTTTTAAATGGGAAGGGGGCGAGAAATTGGGGGAAGGGAGTCAATAACATTTTCCGATTTTAACATGTTTTTTTTTAAGCTATAGAGGATACTACCATAAACCTCTATGGTGATACGTCAAAAAAGTTGTGCTTACTCAGCTATGAACATACGTTATACAAATTTTGCGTTGAGTGGCTTCATGGTGGATATTAAAACAGCATTAGCACCATAAAATTCACCCAAAAAATCAGGCTTCGTCAAACTTTGTATTTACACAATCTGAAAAATGACTCTTGTGACTTTCAAAAATTGTCATTTTTAATTCAATCTTTGATTACTCATGCATGACTCAACCAATCAATCTAAAATTTTCTCAGGAGTTGTTTGATAAGTGAAGACAACCACTTACAAAATATCATATCTCAAAAATTATTTTTTTACAACATTTTGATTTAGTGGGACTTATTTTTCGTTGTGTATATATAGGTCTTCCATCGTTGTTGCGCAGGTGATATGACTTGATTACTTGACTTGGGCAACATATATTTTCTTGCAAGTTAGATTCAGCTTTATTTTCCAGAGATGTACAGGTATTAAGATCTGGAAGGAGTTTTGTTAAATGTCCAAAGTGTGTATATAAAAAGTTCTTTGTAGAAAATTTATGCTGTCATGAGAAGAAAGTGAAGAGCCACAAATGAGGCCTCGAGAAGATGATCACGAAAAAATTACACCGTAAAGGTACTCTGCATTTGACACCGAGAAAAAAAAATTGAAAGATTTTGAAAATGTTGGGAAAGTAGCAACCTAACACACAGACATGGGTATACCAGAGTCCAACGACGATCTGTTGTATAACTATTCCATAACTTTACCACTGCTTTTAGCAAATACATAATATATTTCCGGGTAACGCTTGAAAACGATGATGGAATATTATTACAGCAAATCGATGAAGTTATTCAGCTTTTTTATTCAAACGACGTTGTTGGAAGGTGTTTTTATTCTTAGCTTCCTCAATCTGTCGCCATTTCAGGCAATATTACAAAAATATTCTGCTTACATGTTAGATAGTAGTTGCAACAGGAGGAAAGATTGATCGTTTATTCTTTTCTCAGGAAAGCACTGCGGAATCTAAAAATCAATATTCTCCAAGGTTTTTCCTGCGATACTGTGTTCCCGAGATTTACACATTAGACAGCTCTCGCAATCCCCCGCGAATCTTGCGCCAATATTGACGGTGTAAAAACATCCTATCAACTCGGTCACACTTCCACAATTCGTTCTACGATATGATATACATGCAACATGAATCCTGCCAAACCTGTCAATTATTTTAAGGGGATTCATTTATAAAAATAAAATAAAAGAAAAGTCTAGGAAAAACGACACCTTGTTAAAATTCAACTGTTACAAGGCTTATCCGATGGTATATTATGCAAATTATTTAGTGTTTTTTTAAATAGTTTTTATATCTTACGACTTTTTTTTCATACGCAAAATTCTATTCATTTACTTTTTCATGTTCATTGGTCTTGCTTTTTATTGACAAATAGTGTCTTTAAAGCTATTATGCGTGTAGTATGCACGTTCAATTATTTACATGGTATTCATTTATTCAAAATGTAAAGGCCTACTTTAAAATACTGAATCAATGAGAGATAAAGTACACACATAAATAACTCACACACACGCACACATTCACATGGAACAAGAATCAGCAATACCTGAAAAAACCATAACATTGCGGTATTCTCATTTCCTACGTTGTTTGATCAATAGATTTACCCGATCCACTGGTTACTTATCTATTGCTCTTTCTTCCATCTTTTCTGAATAAATATTGTCTCTCGTAATAATTATCCTTTTCTGTATTTCCTGTATTGCATGACTGAAGATGAAATATCAGATTTTCCACGGAATCCTTAGCAACCATGAATCTATTTCAAACATGTCTAATCAATTTGACATTCTTGCCAACTGTTTTGAAAGTGACGTCACAACATTCTAGGGATTTATTGTAAGGTGTCGAAAGATGTACTTAACGACGGGGAGCGGCGCCCACATAGAGCTCTAAAAAACAAGTGTGACCCTATTCCCCCCAGGGTAATGTAACTGAATCAGAATCAGAACTAGATGTATGAAAATAAAAATTATCTGAAGTACTATCTACAAACAATTGACTTTAAAAATAGTTGTTGCCATATTGTTTCCTTTCATCTCTCCCTCTTGACCACTTGTGAGAGAGGCTAAAACTCTTCAGCTGGTTCTCATGGGTAAGCTTAGAGGCAGAAATTCTCCCATGTTGAGTTGACTATTTTCTTTGAATTATTCGGCTGTGAGTTGTCCTGAAAGGCCGGGTTACACCGAAACCGAATAAGCTGCGAATTCTCGTATTCTGGTAGTTTCGGGAGTATCCTGTTCTCCCATAGCACCGCGAATGCGAGAAAATTCGGTAGGAATTCGGAATCATTCGCAGTGGAATTCGGCTCGTTTTGAAATGTTGAAAACCAGCCGAATACCCATCAAAATACTCCCGAATGTGACCACAGCAAATTTCATTCGGGTCATCATTCGGCTGTAATCGGAGCAACTCGGCTCGATCCTAGAGACCTTGGCTCGATTCTTGTCACTATTCGGGTAGCATTCGTCTTTATTCGGGATGGCCAAAATTGATTCGGGCCAATTCTTGGTGATTCTGCGCTAAATCGGGACCATGGGCCTATTCAAGACCCATTTGTCTCTATTCGTGGAGCTCTGCGAATCAGAGACGAATAGGTTCCGAAACCACCGAATCCATCCAAATCAGGACATATTCGGGCAGAATCGGTCCGAATTTATTCGGGAGAGTTCGGTTTTGGTGTAACCCTAGCTTAATGAAGAGAGTTTAAATTATATCTGGATTAAGCAGAAACGGAAATGACGTCCTAAGCATCTTCTTATTTTGATACCCAGCAACTAAATTTTCAACTTGTTCCTTCTAAAAGTTACAGAAATAGATAAAAGTGTTCAAATACAATTGATGTGCATATTTCATTAATAGACTTTGAAGAATTGATAATGACATTTTAAAACATTTTTCATCGAATGTTAAAGCGAGGTGCCAAACATTATACAAAAATGTACAAAATTGGAATGAACACACACAATCATTTTAAGAATTTATTTAAATGATTCTTTGTTAAAATTATAAAGGATGAATTATTTTTAATGGTGAAACGATAAGAAAGCTTGAATATTTCTGCTGTCAGTGTCGATGGTGTCAGAGTGATCGATTTGATATTACGGCTTTCGGGGACGAGACGTAAATTGCGGCGATCTATTGATGTACCATTTCCTCCTCTCTTGAGGTGTCGCTCTAGAAAAGTCCGAAGAAAGTTGTTTTATATTCCATCAATCTTTTTTAAACAAAGATTTTCAAGAAAGACATTGATCCATTAATCATCTTCCCCGCTCTTTATAAATCATTGTCAAAATGGGGGTTTCATTTCTTCCCATGGCTACAAGACGTTCGTAAAAAGAATTAAAATGCATTATCCTCGAGAGATGTCCAACATGTTGCAACTTATCTCCACGCTGCTTCTGTTTGTGTCAAGAATAAACCCTAGTAGCTACAACCGATCGATTGTTAGATTGATTACACATAATGGTCAATACAATCGAAAATAAAATTAAGCCCTGCAATCGAGTTTTGAGACCTGTGTGGGAAAGCACAGAATAAACTTGTGACATTACTATGTAAATTTCCCCCCCCCCCAAAAAAAAAATAATAATAATAATTTGCCACTTTTCTTGGATTCTGAGAAAATAACAATTTCGGGCTTTTTTTACACTCGCGTCTATATAGTACAGTCAGTCTTGTATTCAGTCAGTGCTTTAGGGGATTATTCAATCCAAATTTGTATTATGCATTATAAGTGATAATCCTCTGTTCAGTACACTTAACACAGGTATTGCCTTCATCAAGTGATCATCAAACGGTTATGCACATGCTTACCAGCACAAAATGTATGACCTTCTTCCACACATTGGGAGCAATTTTAAAAAATTCACGAATTATAATTGCTTGTTAGTTTTTGTATTTAATTATTGAAACCAAGAGAGAGAGTGTACTGTTGAATGCTATCTTGCAAAATGACGCTAATAATGTCGCAGTGGGATTCGAACTGACAATTCTGTGATTACAAGTAAAAGAGTCACAACCACTTCAGCCCACCGCTTCTACAACTACAATAATCATACATCCGCCGACAAACATTTTACCTCACTTTCGCACCGCCACGATGAACAAAAACCGGAACACAGATAATATATCTAAAATGCCCATCAAATGACAATGAACAGCTTGGAGGACTATGTCGAATATTGGTGCACCGGAACAGCAGTTTTGTCATAAGTTTTGGAGCTGACAAAAAAATACAAATATGTCGTTTGTGCAGAGTCCCGGACGATTTTTTTTATTCACCAATTTTCGACAAAGACTTATTGGTTGCTTATTGTCATAATGGGCATTTGACAATACATTTCCGATGTTCTTGAAAGTGTGTTGCGTCGCGGTTGCGGAAAACCCCAGAGTTCACGTTAGGGTCAATTTATCGTATGGAAAGCTCATTACGCTAATCAGATTTCCATTTTACCTCAGTGTGAAAGCGGGTTAGGAAAGTGGAATAAGTGCAATTTATTTACGACCTCCTGGTTTTCAAAACAATCAATATCTTTGATTCTGTTCCTCCCTTGACATTGTGAACTAGCCATAAATCGTTGTATGAATGGATCGATAACATTTATAAATGTAACTCATGGTAACGTCACTTTTTGTAATATTTTTAAAAGCCAAAGTTTGAATACGACTCTGATGCCAAAATCAAAGACTCATTGCTCCAAATCAATAGGCAGATGTTATGAGGTGAATCATCTGGAAAGTGCTTTGGCTGAAAAATGGTATAGAACATTACCCGCTTTCATTCATTATGTGACGGCGATGTGCTATTTTAGATCATTATAACATGTTTAAAAGTACATTGAAGAACCTAATTCATAGAGAGGGTCGTGCAGAATATTCATCTTCATTGCTCTTTATACTATTATTGTTTATTCTTGTGTGTGATTATGAATATGTATTATAAATGTTTACCCCGTTTAAGGGTAATAATATTTGCATGCAAAGCAGGGTCAGTACATGCCTGCTATCGATAATTAATATATGTAATCTTAAGGTTCATCTCTAATCCATGTATATAATGACCATTGCATGTTTTAGTATTACATGTACAAGGTTGTATCATATTGTTCTGTACTCACATACCCCAGGAGAGTGGTTGAGTTAATATACTGAACTAAACTCATTTTACCAGACGTGTAATTTTATTTGCCCACTGGGTATTAATAAATATTTTATCGGAGATTGGACTGGTACTACGGTATACAATATACAATTGAGTGGTATAGGTTTTTTTTTCATATATAAGATACACGAGGAGAAGACACCCAAAACGATATGACTGAGAGTGAAGAAACTTTTCCTCCATCACAAATTGACAAACTCTTTTTTTCATCAAACAGGTCACTATTCTACTTGTCTCTATTGTGATTGTACAGTGATTTCAAGACAGACCTGTCCTTAAGAGCTGAATAAGACGGTAACGTTTTGTCCAACATGCATAAATGCTTGAGGCGTGAGAATAACCAATTATCCGGAAGAAGATAAGAGACTCTGAGGAAGAAAGATTTGCATTTTACTTGAAGGGGGAAGACGAGTTTTAAAAGCATTTAAAATATAAACTGGTAAACATCTTACACCTAGTGCGCTTCATCCAAGGAAGGCTTTCAACTTTATAAAATTGCACAAGTCATCTTGATTCGGAGCTGCCTTCATTTGTTTACAGTTTAGTATTTTGTATTATATATAACATGAAGTAGTTAAATTCTTGCAAATATGTTGAAAACTCTTTAAAATGTCATGCAAGTCATAATCATGATTCTTTATGTTAAAGTAAGTCGACTTTTTTCATAGAAGTCAGAATTGAAATATTTATATTTCTTATAATAAAATATAATAAAATTAGTGAAAGTTAATTACCACTCCTTTTCTCTTTAGCGGACTGCGAGAACTGTTTTGTGAAATAAGGAACTTTTAGAAGTTATATATCCATCGGATTTTGATGGAAAAATTTAAGTGTTACATGGGCTTGAAATGTATATTTCCATTCAAATCTACTGGGTTGGTTGGTATTCTGGTAATTTAACTCAATTTTAACTTTTAAACTAAAGAAGAACATTAGTCCACACTGATGGAATGCTATAGTGTACATCGTACTTTTTCGATATTCATGACAAATAATGTGTACCAAATAAATCATTGGAATCATTTGCAAACTCGCATTATCAGTCTTCTCTACTTTCTTTAAGAAATGGACAACCTTCACTGCAATATTGTAATTATTTGTACTTGGTGAATGGGTTAGTAATCAGTACTCCATGAAAGTATGGTCTAATTTATACTATACGATTGACTGAAAAAAAAAAACAATGCTATGAGATTAAAAATTAAAAAATGAACTGGACCTAGTTTCGCGACATTTTTTAAACTCAAATTATTGCAGCCCAGATCGGCTAATTCATTTTCGTATTTACTGCAAATCTAGATATTCTTTAAAAAAAATCATTTATAAAACAATGTGCCATCAACAACAGTAGTATTGATACCGAGCACTTTAAATTTACATTGCGTTTGTTTTCTCGCTCGCCAGTGTTGTTCTCTGTGACGAACATATAACTACTGACCAAGAATTTCCATAAATAATATTAAAAAGCACCTTTTTTTTGCAATTGACAGATTTGGCGTCGACTTCAGAATTGTGCCTTTTCACTGCGTGCACTAAATTCATGGCATGTAAAATTGATAATTTTGATGAGTAAAGAGAGTGCTGTCAGAAAGAACTACTGTGTAATATTACGATCGGAACTGGTTACACAGATAGTCGATTAATAATGAAAAAAAGGAGAGGATAGAACTGGAACAATGGTTGATTAGATGATGGTAGAAGGATCGTGCATGGCCTGTAGCATCTCACGAAGCGACGAAGAGAAACCAGGGGAGAAGTTGAACTGTTGAAAGTGAAAACAGGAATATGAAAGGGCGCACTTCTTCATCGATATTTCTCGCATCAATACTGTGTAAAATGTGATGTGGTGTTGTTTTACACGATAATAATATATAGAGTACAAATTATATAGTGACAACCTCCCTCTGTCCTGCACTGTGACATTGACAACAAATGCAATTACGATAGAATTAACTTCTTTGGGGATGATGAACAATGGGTTTAGACAAAGCCAACCATATAAACGGAAATAGTATAAGAGTAGTAGTAGTAGTAGTAGTAGTAGTAACAGAAACATATTATACCAATGATAGAAGTGTTCATACAATTGGCTTTTTCTAGACATCATTTATTTCAGCTATAATAAGTGCAATGTTAGGTAAAAATTCCTTGTTCAAAACCTTAAGCGGGAAACGATATTCACTTCCCAAAACGAGTACTTTACAAATCCATCTACGATACAATACACAGTATGTGCTATGATTTATAATGGCTACATTTCTATCCATTAAAATTCAAGATCATGTTAACCATTAGCGCAAAAAAATATGATGATATTTCAAAACACCCAGTACCATAGATTAAATTTGCATATCAAACATCTGCAGTACTATTTTGATACATCAATTTTGATTTATATCCATGAAGTGTTTCCAACATGTCTTATAAACCAAATACTCAGTATTTGCTAACTTTTTTTTTCAAAGAACATAGAATTACTACCTCGTGTAAGTATTACTTTTATCGATTTCAAGTCTCGGAAATGTGGTAAGTTAGATATTTTGTAATAGCTTTCAGGATTCATTACCCCTCAAGCCCAAAGAGGGCGGGTTTAATTTCGAAAGACTGAGGTCTACTGCATGAGGACAAGTAATGTTTCTTGTCGATGCAGACCATTAATTTTGTTTCTTCATTAAATTAATACAGCCTCAGACGGACGCTTTCCTCCAAACACAAGCGCAGGAATTCAACGTTTAGTTTTTTATTGTTTACTTGCCGGATATAGGTCTGCCTAAAAGCTTGATACAGAATTCATCAAAACAATCACTAAGAATGTAAAGTAAATGCGACCGTTTCTTTAAAACCATTTATCGTGCTTGAATCTAATTGAATGTCAATTATGCCGTCGGACATACAAGATGAAATGCCACGAAAATAGACGGTGAGAATTAATTTCCTAGGGGACTCGCTTGATTGCTCCTAACTGTGATGCATATCACCGACCTCTAACCGTTCTCTTCTGCACCCCGTTCTTCCAAACTTCTATACGTAATGTTGCTAATGGAGTATCTTCAACCTTAGATAATTGTCTTATTTCATAAAGTTTGATATTCAATCAATACACAAAGGGGATTAAAAAAGGCGTGTTTTCACTGACGCGCGAGCATGAGAAAATGATTTGTATTTGAAGATAATGCCTATATCGGTTTAAAAAGTTGTCCGTCCAAGTATTAAAGCAGTTTTTTCATGTTAAATTAAATCAGTCAGTTCATATTAACCAAATGATAGTGAAGAAAATATTCAATGATGAATATCTATGATATCATATATGCTCCCTACGTTCGTAAAAATTGTTTATGGATTATTTACCCCTTGAATGCTATGTTGCTGGCTTTGCATAATTTTTGAATTTTTATATTTATCATGAGCATTTCCCAAATCCGGCGAATGGGTACGTTGCTGTTTCGTAACGTATACACACAGGTTTTCAGCACTTACTATGCATAAAATACACGCAAATGTTGTTGTCAGGAGTACATTTGCGTACCAATAACACTATACCTTTATTACGAAACAAATCCACATAGCATTCACTAATACAACTATAATACGCAGGTATATATTTTGGTAAAAAATTTGCTCAAAATAACATGTGGATAATATGCGCATTCCAGGAACGAGAGTAATGCCAAAAAGGTGTATCAAGCATAATCATTTGTCATTTGTAATTGGTCTACCTTTCCACACATTAAAATAATGAAAATTATTACTCATAGCGTTTTAAAGATAAAAAATTAAGAAACAAGGATCAAAACGAACTTTTGATACATTTTGGATTACAATGAGAATATGTAAAATAATTTACATCTGACTTAGATACTTCTTCTTTATTTAACGACAGTAATTTTACAAATGAAATACAGAGCATCATTGTTGCCAATTTCTACAGCACTCTGAACATGATGGGAGTGCTTAGAAAAAAAATTATTTTATTAGCTACACTGTAGCTCATAATTTAGAAGTGTGTAATTTTTAATACATTTTGATCACAAAATGTTTCTCTAATACCGCGCACATTTTATGGAGTATATAAACGAACCCAAGTAATTCATTCGCGGTGTCGTAACTTCGATTTGCAAAAAAATCTTTACGCTCACCGAATCATCGTGGCTTGTAACCTTATAAAAGAAACCCTGCAGACATTACATTAGATGAATTATTCAACAATGAAGGATCGCACCCAAGGGACAGAGCCCATTTACATAATGTTTCCAATACCATGGAGAAATTATCGCTCTGATCTTTACACAAGGTGAAGATGTGAACTTAATCTTTTCGAACATAGTTGTAAAATGCATAAGTTTATTTGTTGTAACTGAATCATTACTCGATTCATTGTTGACCCCCCCCCCTTATTTCAAATACCAATAAGAAAACAGAAAAACGGAAAGAAGAAAAAAAGGGAAAAAAAAAAAAAAAATACGCAATTACTCTCTGGATCAAAATATTCGACTTTGCTTGCTCACTTCGCACGTTCGCTGTTATTTAGAAATTTACTCATGCCCCATCTTCTGACCCATCAATATTGTTGACTCATTAGGCTCCTGACGCGATTATGAATAAACCCCAAAATATCCCTTGAATACAGCTGGTAAATACAGAATAGAGGTTTTGTGTTGTTGATAATGCTTTACTAAGTAATGGAAAAAAAATTCAACTTATTTCAGAAGTCTTAATATTTGAAAACATATTTCTGGTAAGGTTGCAAATGTCGAGAGTACAAAGCAGGAAAAAAGTAGGTCGTCGAACTACTCTTGTTATCAAATAAAACTTATAGCTGTCATACAGAATTGAAATGAATATGATCATTTTTTTTATCAGGATTCGAGAAGATACGTGGTTATCTTTTCGGTCGAATTGCTCGAGTAGTGAACGCATCGGCTTACAACACTCACAAAAGAGCGACGGGTAACCTAACACATGATGCGATATTCGAGAAATGTCAGGTAAAAAAGGCCGCCCCTCCAGCTAGAAAATGAGTGTCATCGGCACAGGTATGTTTCCAGCTACAATATCTAAAATGGAAAGGCAACGAAATGACAACAGGGATAACAGGGAAGAGTGTCAGAAACCAACAGAATACGAATAAACCCCAGCAAAATGGTCCCCTCTCAAATGGACTTTATTGATTCTGAACTATACAACGTCCACTAATAAGGAATTGGATTACGAAAACATGCAAAAGGGAACGCTAGCCAAACTTGAGGAAATACTGCAGGCCATGACCTTGACTGACAGTGGTTCACATCCAAAGATTTGACCTTCAGGCTGCGACCTTCAAGGATTGGTTCTGGTTACTTTGCCCTCAAGTACCTTAAACGTAATGTAGGTAAAGCAACGATTCAGATTTGACAGAGATCTACGTCAAGATAAAATTGAATTGCCTGATGTGATGTTGTTACCATTTAATATTTTCATTTTGCTGTTTTTTGTATTTTGTGTAATCTGAAGATTCCTCGTTGATCTTTATCTGTTTCTGATATATTTTCATTCTTTATTCCGAGGACTTTCTCTTATCTCAACAAGATTGTTGACCCTGTATCTCTCGTTTATTTCCTTTCCCGTCTTAAAATCTAGGTTCAATTCACCTTTAAAACTTTTACCACCTTTTTCGTTTGTTTACTGTCTTCTTTCTTCGCCCTCACCCGTCTCCTCTCCTCTGCCTGCCCCTGTATCGTTATCTCTCTCTCTCACACACACACACACACACACTGTCTCTCTTCATCTCTGTATTGATATCTCTCTCTCTCTCTCTCTTAATCGTTATCTATTTGTATATAAATTCTCACCTTCTTTCCATTCCACTCTCATATTTCCCTCAATTCACCGCTCTCCATGTTCCCTCCAATCCTCTTCATTGATGTCATGCTGATCCAAACATTTTGGGTTTGTGGCTGAATGAATTTTCTCTTCAACACCAGCTAGCACGGTTTGTATAATTTCCCTGACAATGATTTCTTGTCATGTGAAAATTCAAATACAAAGTCAACCTCAAAGATCTTAACTTTTCCTTCCCATTTCTCCATCGCAAAAGTCGTTGTAAAAACCTCTCAAACTACCACCACTTGGAATGACATTCTCTTATTACTTTTCCCTTGTTGATGTCAATGCTTTCTTCTCTGAGATTTTCAATGGTTTTCCCTTTCAGACTCATGGTCAATAACTTCTTCCTTTCATGTTCATTAATGATATATCCCCACCTTAAGATCACCGAGTTGGTGTGTACGGTAATGATTTCATGTCCAACAAAACGTCATTGTGTTTGAACTAAACTCTGGTTTGGCGTTCGTGGCTTATCTGATGTCCCGTACCCTTTGTGTTCTCCATTTTATTGAAAAGGAATAACACAAGTCAACTTTTTCTCCATGATGACGTTTTAGAATACATCAGCCCCTATTGCGCCCTATGATTATAACTGAAATACTTTGGCGATCTATTTCTTGCAGATCTCCTTTTCAACGTTAATATTCTCGATAAGTCATTAAATTTTAATCATGAGTGATAATGATTAATCAATAATCATTGAATGTCTGTTTTAATGCATTCATTCTCTAACATTTGGTAATGTAAAATATATTATGTGACAAGCAGTCAATGGTAGGCTTTTCAGCATTTGTAATGGTTGGAATAAATAGATGATGGGAAATTAAGAGAAAATACCTAAAGTTTACTTGGAGAGATCTCGCGTTAATCCGGAACTTACCTCTTGAAATCCGATAGCCGGACAGTCCACATGACCTAGGCCATATCGGCCTCTGGGCCCAGACAAACTGACGACCAGGTACAATTGTGTGGGTGGGTGTGCGTGTGCGTGTGCGTGTGTGTGTGTGTGTGTGTGTGTGTGTGTGCTCATGCGCACTTCTTTATACGGTTAAACATTGCATTATCCTCAAGCAAACTCATACTTGAAACCGAGGGAAAATACTCTCGGTGAGAGCATCAAAATTAATACTTTTTAGCGTAGTTAGGATAAGTTCTAACAAATAGTCCTTGCTGTCTCTATATTGCTTTATTTCTTATACATGTATTATAAATATATCAGATTTCAAGGTTTAAAGCTTAAGAATGCTTTTTAAACAATGAGAATCTTCATTTGCTGTTGAAATATATACTTTTGAAGATTTTTTTATCTTCAGTGAAAAGGTTCGTGTTTTCTTTGCCAAGTCATACTATCTCCAAAATTAACAGATAAATACAAAAGTATATTTCATTATTTTGTATCCATCAAAATAAGACAGATCAAGTCATACGTTTGCAGACAGTATCATAAGAAACAGCGATTATTTTTTAGATTTGGTTTGATTTTTGTGCAACAAACATTACTCGAATCGAGCGAATACTGACGTCATTGGCTTCATCGTTTTATTGTGATACGATTTCTAATAATATAGATATCGATTATGGAAGGGAAATTAAAGATTATTTTCGCAATCTTCATCAATTGAATTAATATCATATCAGTAGCCGAACAATGAAATCTATAACATCATGATTTATAAAACTTCACATCTAAATCGAACAGTTTGGTGCTGAGTTTAAAACGTTTATTTATTTTTGCAGTAGTTTAATTTGATTCATTCAGAAGTTACGAACTCGATATTGCAAATACATCCCGTATTTTTACAAATGCTTGAATTCAAATCTTTCCTATATATATGTATATATCTACATCTCTTCTTCTTGCAAATTTCTTCCTTGTTAACTGTCAACCGACCAAAGAGCAAATCCCTTAGTGTCTACTGGGATTGAGGTGAAATAGCCTGTAAAATTAGAAAATCGTATGAAACAATAAAGGCTCTGGGACCCCACACGCAACGGCCTTTAATAATACTTCCGACGAGTTGTGACACCGTGAAATTGTTCCTTGTGCTCAGTTAACATCGGCCAAATATAGATTTTCTTTTTGAAGATGGTATGTATCATGCGCTGTTTGGCAGTAAGCTCGCGTGTCGTTCTCTCTCAAGTGTATAGCGCGGACGGTAAAAACAAAATAAAACCATTATTTATAATGGCGCCGCGTTTTTAATTACATTTATAGCTGCGATTAAAAATGTATGTCCGCAGACAAAATTCGAGTGAAATAAAAAGAAAGATTTAGTAAAGATAGAGGTGAGAAAAGAAACTAACCTATTTTTTTCTAAAACTGGATTTAAATTTCTCTTCATTTTACATCCCTACGCTGCCATTGGTCGCGAATCTTCATTTTACATCCCGTCATGGCTACTATAGTAGACCGCAAGGTCCTTAATCCGTAACACAAACCATTCACGATTGCATTTCTTTAACGGGATTTTTTTTTTTAATTCTGCCACTTTATGAAAGATTAAGTTAAGAAAATGGTAGAGGAAAAAATCTAGACTATCCTTTTCTGAGATTGGATTTAATTTTTTCTTCATTTTAACATCCCGTCATTCCTTTACACAGCTACTGTGGTGGATTGTCGTCGATCTGTCTATGTAGTCTATAGATATGGATGTAGTCTTTACCTTTCTATAGTAGAAAGGGATGTAGTCTATACCTGTCTACAGTAGATATGGATGTAATCTATACCTGTTTACAGTAGATATGGATGTAGTCTCCTCGTCTACAGTAAATATGGATGTAGTCTTTACCTGTCTACAGTAGATATGGATGTAGTCTTTACCTGTCTACAGTAGATATGGATGTAGTCTTTACCTGTCTACAGTAGATATCGATGTAGTCTTTACCTGTCTACAGTAGATATGGATGTAGTCTCCTCGTCTACAGTAAATATGGATGTCATTCCTTTATACGGCTACAATGGTGGAATGTATGGTTGTAGTCTATACCTGTTTACAGTAAATATGGATGTAGTCTTTACCTGTCTACAGTAGATATGGATGTAGTCTTTACCTGTCTAGAGTAGATATCGATGTAATCTATACCTGTCTACAGTAGATATGGATGTAGTCTATACCTGTTTACAGTAGATAAGGATGTAGTCTATACCTGTCTACAGTAGATATGGATGTAGTCTTTACATGTTTACAGTAGATATGGATGTAGTCTATACCTGTCTACAGTAGATATGGATGTAGTCTTTACCTGTCTAGAGTAGATATCGATGTAATCTATACCTGTCTACAGTAGATATGGATGTAGTCTATACCTGTTTACAGTAGATAAGGATGTAGTCTATACCTGTCTACAGTAGATATGGATGTAGTCTTTACATGTTTACAGTAGATATGGATGTAGTCTATACCTGTCTACAGTAGATATGGATGTAGTCTTTACCTGTCTACAGTAGATATGGATGTAGTCTTTACCTGTCTACAGTAGATATGGATGTAGTCTATACCTGTGTACAGTAGATATGGATGAGCCTTTACCTGTCTACAGTAGATATGGATGTAGGCTATACCTGTCTACATTAGATATGGATGTAGTCTATACCTGTCTACAGTAGATATGGATGTAGTCTATACCTGTCTACAGTAGATATGGATGTAGTCTCCTCGTCTACAGTAGATATGGATGTAGTCTATACCTGTCTACAGTAGATATGCATGTAGTCTTTATCTGTTTACAATAGATATGGATGTAGTCTATACCTGTCTACAGTAGATATGGATGTTGTCTATATACCTGTCTACAGTAGATATGGATGTAGTCTCCTCGTCTACAGTATATGGATGTCATTCCCTTATACGGCTACAATGGTGGAATGTATGGATGTAGTCTATACCTGTTTACAGTAAATATGGATGTAGTCTACCTGTCTACACTTAATGGGGACGTAGGCTACCTGTCTGCATCAAATAAGTAAGTAAGTGACCCGTCTACATTAGATAGGGATGTACCCGTCTATGTCTCCCATGTCATAGGTAGGGCTACTCTACATCATCATCGTGGTCACTTAAGATATTCGACAGCACAGCGTTATTTACGTATTGTCCGTGTTATCTTCTTGTTCTGATGTTGTGCGTTTATGTTCTCACAACAAAATCAAATGTGATATAATTAAAGTCCTTTAATTGAGGTAACGCAAAAAAGGTCATCAAAATTCTTACTTGAAATTTCTTTATTAAATTTGATTTTTGTGTATATCAAATTCTGGCTTTCTCGAAATTGTATTAACATCAGCAGGATAATTGATCCTGTGAGAATACGAGCAGGTTCAAATCTTTGTGAGAATTCCCTGCCAACTTATCTTCGCTTTTCACCATCATATGACCTAGGTGTCGTTTTACTCAATACCTGTTTTCTTGAAACCCCTCAAGGAGAAGCACTTACTTATACTTAGTGCCATACCGTGAGACTCCGAACATGCACACATGGGAGAGAATGAAAACTTGTGTCATCTGGCTCTGCTGTGTTATGAAATTATCTTGTTTAAAATAAAATAAATTTTATGTTTTAAAGTATTGTTTGTTTCGCTTTTTTTTTCACAGTTACTATTTATATAACTGCTAGGTGCCTCTTTTTTAGACACTTAGGGTGGTATTCTGAAACAATAGTTTGGTTAAACCTGGGTTAATTTAGACCACACTTTTATGGAATTCCAGATGTCAAGTTATTCACAAATAAAAAAAAAATCCTGCTTCAAAAAGTTGTCAAAAATTAATAAAGACGTGACATGGTAAGAAAATAGGAAAATACAAAAATTCTGTATATTTTAATGAAATAATTAATAATTTATAATTGCCACGAATAATGAAGAAATATTGTGTCCCGCCATTTCATAGAATTTTGGTTAAAACTTATAGATGAGATGAGGGGATGAAACCTAGGTTTAATTCTCAGAATACCGTATAACAAGCATTCACTCTCAGTAGAACTTAATATATAATTGAAAGGTATCATAGAGGTATATATCTATGGAAATGATATATATTTATAGATTTATCTCTTAATTAAAACAAGCAATGTGGTAGTTGTCCGTCGATTTAACTTTCAATTGTTAGAATTGCCTCAATTTTCTCGTGAAGCTAGCTGCAAGAATTAAAAATTTATAGTGTCTTACCGACTGCAAAATCGTCTAGTTTTGCTAGGATTATGAAAAATATCGATAAATAAAAATAGAGGTATACTGCTAGCTTTAAACTGATATATCAAGTCTTATCACGTTATTCATGTTATTGGTGATTAAAGAAAGTAATCTCGGTTCTCAATGCAGTTACTGGAATATGCCTCCTCGTCATATGAGATGCGACCATCAAGTCAGGAAGGAATCGCTGGATATTAGAATTCTGAACAGCAATTGATGCATCATAGAACGTTTGAGAAATAAAACAAACTTTTATATTATATTTGTGCATCCTGATTTCCATTGAAAAGGAAATATCATAGATGCTGCAAGTTTTAATTTCACTTGGAACTCGTGAGAAGAATATTAAGTGCTCGGTAATAAGGATTCGGGGGAGGGACTAAACGAGGTCGTCACACCCGGATGATTTATAGGGCAGACATGAATGACAACATACGCAAAACAGGTCACGTCCTTACTTTATCATGTTATGCTGCTTTCACACCAAGTTACGGTCACTGGGTACAGTCGCAGCGACCGTACCAAGCAACTGATGAAATCATGATGTGAAAGCATTTCATCGTACGCATCGCCCGATCGTTTGGTCGGAAACGATCGGTCGCTGAGTTCGGTCGGAGAGTTACTTCAGCGACCGATCACGACTGATGCAAGCTTAATTGTGAAAGCACATAGTACTCAGCAACCGATCGAAATGCCCTATTTATCCTTTGTGATGTTAATAAGATAAGATAAGATTTTATTCACTCTATCGATCCCTCTCTCGGGGTACGAGAGTACAACATACAAACAACATATAAAAGATTGTTAATGAAAAAAATATGTGTACATTGTATAAGCAATCAGTTATAACTTCATATCAATATAGTATAACACATTATACAATCTATTTATATAAGAAAACGAACTGGTCGTTTCACTAACCTACCACTTCGGGTACGAACTGAACTAGAAGTAGAAATGCTACGTGAATTAAAAATACATTTTTCTTTCTTTGGTTTGCGATAAAATTCTAACATAATGAGGTAAGAAAATTTAGCTATTTTTCAGGACGCCCCTTTTTTAGTATTAAAAAGCTTTGCCATGACCAATACACTTGGGAAATTCAATACACGGCGTATACTCAAGTGTTAATTGACTTCTCTCTTTATGAAAAAAGGGCAAACAAATAAGTAGTGACATTCGTCTCCTAAGTTAGAAGAAAGACAAAGTGTACACTGCATTTCAGAATGACGGATGTTAGCATCAAAACGGCCTGTAGAGCATGAGGATCTGAATTTATGTTTACTTTCAAATAAACTGTAATTTTTGCAAATACGATTCGACCACACAGCTGCAGTCCAGTCCTGACAAAACATGTCTTTTAGCCTCAATTTGACCATATTCATGACCATTCCTTACAAGAAATTTGATAGGCCAGATTGATTTAGCGTATTTTCAAAGAATTTCAGCCGAGAAGTGTTAAAATCTGTAAGCTCATCTTTATGCAACCTAAACATAAATTTCAATAGCACACTTGAATATTAATTTTCTTGTCCTTTTAAAATTCTCAGCCAGAAGCCAATTACTCTACATTTAACATGATTCAGAATAAACCTCCGTCCTGTCTCCCAATAGACCATGATGCGCACAAACTTACAGCGACCGATCGCTCTGGGCCTGACAAAATTTTGACGGCGGTGTAAAAGCACGTCCGAACGGTCGCTGGGTACGATCGCTGCGACTTTACCTTGATGTGAAAGCAGTATTTGTGAAGCCAAACCAAGTGCATAAATGAAAAAACAACGCATATGGGTTCTTGAAAAAATGAATTCCTGATATCAATTATGTAGAAGAAATAATGAAAAGGCTTGCTCTTCGTAAGACGGTATTCGCTGGCTTTATTGTCCAGGTGTGAGAGCCCGTTTACCAGCACTTGCGACAGCAAGGCTGCAAGAAGCTTAATTTACTTTGTTCCAATCCCTAAAACATGTGACAAATCACAATAATTTACAATGGAATGTATTAAAAAGGATTAAATTTGGTGGAAAAGACGTTCAGGGTTTCACTCGATAAATATATACAGTGCGTCCCAGAAAAAACGAAACCGAGATTTAGCGATGATTTATCATAACTTAATCATAAATAAAATAGACAAATGACCTACCAATGTAAAGCTTAGAATCTCCTCTTTCATCTGGTATTACTTAGATTATTCCTCATTCACGCATGATTGAGCAAAAACAATTCGAAGAAAGGATGCCAAAAACTCATTTGGCGGGGGGTATCTGAATTTCAAAAAGAAAATCACATGACTAAAAAGTTCAATATCTTCTTTTTTCTTTGATACCTAAATCACAGAAAATGGTCAAGTAGTAAAAAAGTTATGATCCCTCGAAACAATGCTTGTATTTCCATAATTTCATTAAATAAACGTGTTTTCACCGGTTTCCCACAGAAGCTATCGCACGGTAACAAAAGACTTAATGCATGGCTGATCGTCAACAAAACGGAGTGTCGAGTGAGTTTGAACGCTAGTCTGTAAAACCTCTTCATTTTATGAAATTATTGAAATTCAAGCCTTATTTCAAATAACCAGTACTTTGTTATTTCTTGACCATTTTCTGTAATTGATGTATCAAATTAAAGAGCAGATATTGAACCTTTTAAAAATGTGGTTTTCTTCTAAAACCCAGATACGGCCCGCCAAGTGACTTTTTGGTATCCCCTTTTCAAATGGTTTTTGCTCACTCATGCGTGAATGAGAAATAATCTAAGTAATTTCAGATGAAAGAGGAGATTCTAAGCTTTAAAATGGTAGGTCATTTGTCTATTGTATTTGCGATTAAGTTATGATAAATCATCGATAAATCTCGGTTTCGTTTTTTGTGGGACGCACTGTATATACGCTACAGAACACATTCAACAGTAGGTCAATAGTAAAGTGGGACAGACCTTAACCAGAAAGCTGTGTTATCTCTAAAAGGGAAATCCTCAATAACACATACCAAAATCTTATATTGTAAATTGCTCGAAATCCTTATCGATTGGATTTCAAGCTATTCATAAATATGGTTAATCCAAACGTAAACGTCTTCCCCATTCTCTGAATCAGAAGGTACATTAATAAATAACTTACCTTGTTCATGTTAGTCTACACACGCTGACAAATATAATCAAACATTGTCAGTTGCCACCAAAGACACATTCCAGATATGGCAGTGCAGTCGGCTGAATATAAATTGTTTTGGTACCAGTTCTTATTTCGGTAAAGAATACCTTAGATCTAGGACGAAGAATAACGTGTCATGTCGCGATCAGGGTATCCCCAAACCACTTCTTACAATATTCGACTGGTTTTGAGCTACGAACGCGATGTATTTTTTGAAAACACATAATCAATAATGATTGAATATCTGTGATGCCATTCCTCGAAATATTATTTTTTGTATGTGAGAACTTGGAATCAATATAAATATGGTTAATCCAAACGCAAACGTCTTCTCTATTCTCTGAATCAGAAGGTATACATTAAGAAATAACTTACCTTATTCATGTTAGTCTACACACGCTGACAAATATAATCAAACATTGTCAGTTGCGACCAAAGACACATTCCAGATATGGCAGTGCAGTCGACTGAATATAAATTGTTTTGGTACCAGTCCTTATTTCGGTAAAGAATACCTTAGATCTGGGACGAGGAATAACGTTTCATGTCGCGATCAGGGTATCCCCAAACCACTTGTAACAATATTCGACTGGTTTGAGCTACGAACGCGATGTATTTTTAGAAAAAACATAATCAATAATGATTGAATATCTGTGATGCCATTCCTCAAATATTTTTTTTGTATGTGAAAACATGGAATCAATGACGGCCAATTCTTGATTGCCTCTACATTTGAAACAATACCAAGAACGTCAACAAAAGCAACATAAAACTAAACAAACAGACGACAGATCTACGTCACTTTTAAACGTGTCAATACTACATATGTGGTGATGAGTAGAAAAATGTATCAGTCGTAATAGATGGGTGCTGAAGAATACAAAGTTATGGTAATATTAAAATTAAATCGAAAGAGACCACCATAGGCTACCTAAAATATGAACACTAACCATTATTTACAATAAGGAAAATATGTAGAATATGAGAAGAGAGGGGCCAGTCATCTAAAATCGCTTATTTTCCTCATGTCTCCTAATTCCTCAACTCTTTAATCTCTTCATTCCTTTCTATATTCCCCTTCCTCTACCCACCTATCTATCTATCTATATATCTATCTATCTATCCATATGTATATCTATACATCCATCATCTATTCATTTTCATAATTTTCCGTCTATCTATCAATCCGCTGTTTATCTATCTTTGTTTCCTCTTCCTCCTGAAGCCATCCGACAATATAATGTCAGTCATAACAGACTTAATCTTTGTGATCTGTTCCCTGACGAAATCTCATTATCCGAGATATTGTTGTGATAATATATTCTGCACGCGATCCAGCTCGCTGATGATAGTCTACTTGAGACTCATAGAACATTTTTTAATCAGCAGAATATACCCCGGGACAGCCCAATGGATTAATTTCTCTCACACAAGGCATGTGGATATTCCATAGATGACCCTCTGTCGGTTGCTGAAATGAGATGCCATGTTTTCAGCATCATGAAGTTGCACATGATATTGAAGCTCCAGTAATTACTTGAAGGCTTTATTATCTTTCATGAAAATGGTTTTCCTTCATTTCATATGATTTGGTTGGGCCTTGGACATTAACAAGCTGGTGGTTAAATATTGATGACTTGTGAGATATGAGTCAATTTTTCACGCCATGACATGATTTCATCTATCTTTAATACCTCACGTCTGTGTATTCAAAATTACATTGAAGAGAGAGAGAAAAAACATTTCAACTCTCTTCTTTCATTGTCTAAATGAGTTACTGCTGCTTTTAACGACTCTACTTCTCGAATACAGATTTTATTGGATAGGACGATTAAATAACTTCCTTCATATATGTTTGTCATTAGAACATATATAAAAAAAACTACTAAAAAAATATCATCAATGATATTAGCTTTAATAGTGTTTGTAGAAGAGGAGAGCTTCAAACATAAATTTGAGTTTCACTTGAACCAGTAGACTTCGAAGTTAGAGAGTAAAATAATCACCTCTCTACCCATTCCTATAGTTCTCGAACTTCTTCGAGAACAAACCTTGATGAAAGATGATTCTCTGATCCATTCCATGATCATGTATGATGTCATATCCACCACTCATCCACAGGATGGAAATTCATCTTTATCTAAACCATGATGAAAAAGAGTGGGTCAAGGGACGACGATTGTCTGTCAAAGTTCCTGACTGACATCAGGTTACAGTTGGGCATGTCTTCGAAGACAGTGGCATTACTGTAACACGAGCAGCCGCACTTTACCTTCGTATGATCTCATATGTTCGCCATTTTTCATCCCCCACCAACATCGTCCTCAAGAACTCTTGATATCTGCCGACGATTCTGAGACCAATATCTCTATCGCTACCAGTGCCATGTTAGAGCGCATCCTTAGGATATTGATTGTTATATCGAGTTATCCTGAGATGGGCCTCCGGACTGCGTTAGATATTACCCGTAACCTGGTGTCTTTTACCCACACACGTCCCATCTTCGGAACAGGATGCACTTGTCTTACAACTTTACCCTTAGTTCCTCACATCACTGTATTTTTGTAAATGAAACCTGTTACTCAGCACGTTAAGTTATTTTTCCCTATTGGTTGATGTCAGTATCTTAACAACATCACACTGGAATACTTTCTCCACGTACGATAAAGGGAAATTTTAGTTTGTATCTACATTTATGATGATCATGATCTTTATGTTCGAGATGAAAATAATATCAATTTTACTTCTTGTACACATATAATAACTGACATTCTAGTAATATAATTCAATGTGCCTTATTTATTTATATTTCTAACATATTTAATAATTATACTAATTGAAGCTATATTCTCTCTCTCTCTCTCAATCAATCAATCAATAATCAATCAATGAATGATCTGGCTCTTCAAAAGAAAATATATTATTGATGTGTCTGACAGAAACTCAGACAAAATAACGTGCTACATTTTAAATAAGTTATGAAATAACAGGAAACAAATCGAATAATGTCACAAAATATTCAAAATCGAAACAGTTCTCCGAAGGACGAATAAAATCGAGTTTCTTCACAATGTTGCCATCCGAATGTACAAACAGAACCCTTTTGACACGAAGTATCCTATTTACACCGCCATAAATAAGAAACCCTCGGATTCGTGCTTTAAATTGGTCCAAGTTTGATTTAGGTGACCCTCATCAATTTCAAAGCTACCTCGATCAATGTATGGGATCGTGTTTCAAACTGTGGAGTTTAGTGCGAATGGAAAAAAGACATAGCGAAGTATAAAACATCACCATCGTGTGTCTAGGGGTGTTTCTCTTCTTCTTTTCGCCTTATCCTTTCTGGGGCCCGGAAGTATAGATACATATTCCAATTCTTATCATAAGCCTAGCGGACCACTGATGTTCGGCTTGGAGAAACAGATCTTGAGCGTCATATTGAATTTCGACAAAAACGAAAACAAACCCAGAGTGCAAAACTTGGAACTTTGAAGAAAAAAAAACAGAGCAAAGAGAAGTACCTTCGAGTGAAACCTTAACATGACTTTTAGTCTTTATTTGTATTAAAAAGCATAACAAAATGTCATGAGCAAATACTCCAAGGGAGATCCATTTGAAAAATCAGGTTCAAATCTGTTGAAAGACCCCGGTACGAGGGGATACACGCGCGCACACACACACACACACACACCCTGGTCTTACCTCAAATTTCAAACGAACACATTCTTTCTACTCACGCTACCAACCCCCAAAGACAGTCACTCACCTACTGGCTGCACGGAAAAGCTTCAGGTTTTCCCTCATATTAACGCGCGAAAGGTGATGGGGGAGGTAAATATTTATTGCTCTGTGTTTAAACACATTAATGAATTAAATCAGCTGTTTATAGCGCACTAAAAACAATCCCTCAATACAAACACATGGCACGAACTTCATATCGTCGTGGCTTTAAAGACACCATAGCGCATGTATGTATTTGAACACTTGCAATAGGCTTTCCCCGTGCCGATTGGTTTATTCTGAAACCTGAATAATGGCTATCGATCGTAGAAATAGATGGAGCAGGCTGCTGGCAGCGAGGAGGCAATCACCCTTGTTTTCTTAGAGTAAAGATCGGCTTGAGATCTCATCTTAGAAATAAAGCATTAACAAGCATACCCAGCGCGTTCACATTGCTTATAAAAATCAAATCGTGAATCAGTTTTCACATGGCTGCATTATAAAGAGTAGATTAACGTATGATTTAAATCATTGTGAGCGCGCATTTTTTGGCATAAAATCATACGAATGTACGCGTTTTGCTGGTTGAGTCGATGATAACTCTCCCTTGAATTTTGGAAGACGTAGCTTCTGCTTTTTGTAGATAGATCAAGGCAATGCTTTTAAGGATATTTGCTCTAGAGTGGTAGCCCAGGAAATTATGTATGGTTGTTTTTACAACCTAATTTCTTCTTATAAAACAAGTCAAGAAGAGCAACTTACATAGACGTGAAATCATAGGAGCAAACAAATTCAAACATGAAACTGCAAAGTGCCCAGCGTGCTTTCAATACAAATATCAGGATAAAAATCCACCGATATGAACTATATAGGGAGTGATCCTTTGCACCGTGACAATGCAATGGTCTGTTTGATTACATTTAAACTATTCAAGTCACTTTGACTCTCGTTCTAATTTACTCACTTGAAAGGAAAGTGTCATAAATCGCATTTACAATCTATGTATGCATGCAGGTCTGCGAGAAAAACTTATCCTTGAATTTGAAAACACACCTGACATTTTACATGTTTACCTTTTTCTAATTTTTCGCTATATATAGTTTCTTATTTTTTCTGTGGTAGGTTTATAGCCCATCGCCAAACGTCGTCACGCTTATAAGAGGGGGTCACACACATGTACAGTATTGTATGAACATTATTCTGCGTGAAGGACCAATAAAGAGCATAATGAAATTTTATTCTCAATTAGGGTCTGTAAATTAGATCATGCATTCGCGCAATAATGATAAGTGCTGAATATGAGAATGCACGGGTTTGGTATATTGTGTTAAAGGGCAAGGCAAAGAAACCCTTGCATCTTTTTTTTCAATACTTGCACATGGATAGGCATATCTTAGATCTACAATTAATGTTGTTAATTAGATTAGTCAAATGGATTTAATGATTTTATTTAGATTCCAATGTCCTGTCTACATTTCGTAGCAAAAAACCAAACTTTCCCACCAAAGGGGACAAATATAAAATAGCTTTAAAACGTCATTGTTTGCCTAATAGATTATAATACCAATATTTAACAGAGTCCATGATGTGCATTGCACGGTAGATCTAATTAGGGCGGGGTAGGACCTTATGAACTGACAATCGACCCTCGTTATATTTTCAGTCTTATGGAAAAGCAGGGAAGATTATAACGTAATTCCATTGTTTAGTAGGTATAATTCCTAATATCATTTTTTTCATTTTCATCATCATGATACCAAAGATAGTAATATTAATAATAATACTACAATAACAATCATAATAACTATAAAAGTAATGACGTAACGTTAATACTGGGTCTTGTGGGGTGCACCTGTAATCTAAAACAGTGTGGGGGAAGTTACAAATTGATTCAGAGGTTTGAGGTTCGAGCCCTGTTCACGTCTTTTCGATGGCGACGTGAAAGGCCTGTCCTAGACGTAAATAATAATATCTGATTGATACACGTCTGACAAAACTCAATTACACAAGGTAACCGTGATAATTTAAATGAATATATACAAATAGGGTTGATAAATAAAAAAATGTACAGGATATTTTAGCTATTCTTTAAATTCGTTGCATTTAATTCAAACATGACTGTATAAGACAGATCTTGTTAATTGACCCAATGCCAATGAATCTCTCCTCATTACGTCCCTTTAATGCTTATCACTCATTACGCGTTCACTGGTTTCTCCGCTATGTGTTATATTCATATTGCTATATAACGAGTGTCTGCCAGGAGTCTTGCCCCTAGTTCAAGGCGAGGAATAGAGAAGGGATTGAGCTTCAGAAGCTGAGTAAACACCCCTATGTGACTGGAAATCTCTACTCTCATTACGTACTTGAGTCTCTTTCCGAACCTCTTCATTTCCTCCCCTTCCCGATTTTGGTTATTCCCTCTTTGTGCTCTTCGGCTTATTCCCCCTCCAGTTAATCTTCCAATAAAATTATCCACTCTTCCTTTTCATTCACTCTATTTCATTTTTTTTTCTATACACTTTTCTGTTTCAGTTGCACTTTCGTGATCCTTGTCTTTTGTTCCACACTCTGTCTCTCCGTCTTTGTTATCTCATTCTCAGTCACCCCCAAACACGCGCGCGCATAGGATTTGAATAGTGTTTATTATATATTTTTTCATTTTGATACCATAAGATATCAATCTTGTCCGATCATTCCTTACATAATTATACCTTACCTCGCATTTTATTGGTGTTTATTCCATTTATTTGTCTATCAGTAAGATTTTTTTAACATTTTCATTACAGACCGAACTTTAGGTCGACCTATTTTATCTGTATATCACACACATCCGCATACACAAAGGCATATTCTGTATACCAGAAATGAATAAAATTGATTTGATAACAAGATTTATTAAGATATTACAAGTGGCAGCCAAATAGCAGAGTAAAGTATAATTTACGATTCACTCACACGTAGACTGTAAATTATATATATATATATATATATCACACACACACACGCATCAGCCGTATTTACCTATTACTTACATTACCACCATTTTGTTTATCTCTAAATCTAATTCACCCACTTGTCTCCATTCACTGTAGCTATCACTGTTCTCATCTTTCTTTAAAGAACTCTTTTTCCATTCATATAAATTATTTATGCTCATATTACATGAATTGTATAAAAAAATACCCTATGTTTGTAGATTTATTTATACATTAATTTTCATTTATACTATTGAATACATGTGCAACGATTTTGTATTATAAGTTTTCTGCTAGAAATATAATTAAATTGTAATTGGAATTTAGCTTAACTCTTATTTAATAATTGAAATGTGTTCTTCATTGCTTTTAATAAGTTTATCAATGAGTGTTAGCCCCTATATATCCATTTCTTTCTGCTCTTTCCTACTTTCAAACGTAGTGAATTAAGTAATTATGGTTGTTTTGTGTCGGTTGTTTTGCATTCCAATATTCGAAGAAAACTATTCGGTTACTACATAAACACACAACAAGTACGAAATAGAAAATAAACAATATTCATATTAATCTCCAAAGAAAAAATAAAGAATGTTTTTGTTTTTATAGATTTCTGAGCAGTAGTTGACTGATAATTACATGGATAGGGTCAGAATTCATGAAGAGCTGTTCAAACATCTGCAAATGGCATTCTACTAATATTTTTCACCCGTCACAAACTGTACCTTTGGTCACATACTTGACCGGTTTTTGTTTTCTTTCTCTCTCTGTATAAGGATAAAGCATATAGTTATACTAACCTTGCGCCATTTTTATATCGGGTGACCCCGGTATGACCCTAATAAACGTCAATGTTTTCAAATATTCAAATACAAGGACAGAAATACGAAAGGGCGTGTATGCTGCATAATTTCTGCTTCTATTTATTGAATGACTGGGTTTAAAGAAGAATGATGTTGACGTCAATGAATCTACGCATAGATAGACAGAGGCAGTCTTTTTAATAAATGAATTGCAATTCTCGCACACGGGTACGTACTAGATTTGAATTCTGTATCCCTCAACCCCTAGATAACCATCACTCATTTTCATAGCTTGCCGTAATCCAAAAGTAAGATGAGCGGGCTTATCCGAGCGAAAGGTCTTAGTTATATATCAAAGATAAGCTCATTCGAGATGGAAATACTCTCGACAAATTCGATACGACTCATTTTATTGCAGAAACAATCGTCCCCAAGGGGAAAATCCTTCCCTTGGATGATGATAAATGTACGTAATATTCTAAGGCGACTACATTTTGCGAAGGGTTCTGCTTGTGCGTCTTGGAGCAAAGACGAAAAATTAAAGCGCATTCGATTCCAGCAACCTCATTCCCGGGCTACTTCATGCACTGAAATTCTACAAGACACTGTTCTGTCCTTTAAGTCATTACCGACGTACTGTACATGTCAAATAAACATCTATTCTCATTAGAAAAATATGTGGCTCAAACTCCAACAAATTGAATGGTAGTAAATCGTTGTTACTTCATACGGTTGTTAATACTTATCTTCTGTTGTTGCCTGTGAGAAAATATTAATTTGATTTTGAGATGCTGTAATCATCAATCACATGTCCTGCCAACAAAAACAAGGGAAAAGAAATATGTTTGTTTAAAGGGTTCTATTACTTCGCAATCAGGGACAAACCATTAGTTACCCAGAGGGGGGCTGGAAGTTTGGGTTGATGCATTTTTTTCCCTTTCTTCTTTGAGTAATTTTTTTCTTTCTTCCATTGACGCAAGTTTTTTTTCTGCACCTTTCAGATGATTTGTCGGTGGACCAAGTTAGATTTTTGATCTGATGGTGAGTCAATTTTTTTGGGGGTGGGGCACTTCCAGCCCCCCCCCCCCCTGGATATCTAATGTTGCGTCCCTTAAGGTATTTTTTATCCATACGACCTTAAAAAATTAAGTGTAAATCACGTGTAAATATGTGAATATTTCATATCAACCCACGTGCTTGAGGTTGATTTTAAAACCTGTGGTCACGCATAATTAAGTAAAACAGTAAAAATACGTGGCTTCCCGGTGGTGTATAACTATCATGGCTTTACATAACTGTTACTTGAGAGGGGGGGGGGGGAAATAAAATACTTATTTTCAAGAATACAAACAAGTGAGGGAATGAAGCAGCCGAGCTGAATATAGTTTGTTCTGTACATTAGAATTAAAAATCAATGGACTTGGTGCACCCTTTGGGTGGGTTTCTCTGGAATATATACCGTGTTTACACTTAATCGGCTTTTGAATCGGCGCGCGGTTCTGAACCGCGAGCCGATGCAGCATCGGCTTTTTCATAGCGTGTAAACGCGAGTAACTTGCATCGGCTCGCGGTTCTGAACCGCGAGCTGTAACAACGTGTAAACGCAAACCAAAAGCCGATTCTGCATCGGCTTTTGGTTCTGAACCAAAAGCCGATTAAGTGTAAACACGGTATTAGGGCAGCAGTGCGCAGCTAGCAGGCCACACGCGTATTATTTACCGTGTTTACACTTAATACCGTGTTTACACTTAATTGGCATTTGGTTCTGAACCAAATGCCGATGCAGAATCGGCATTTGGATTGCGTTTACACGTTGTTACAGCTCGCGGTTCAGAACCGCGAGCCGATGCAAAAACCTAAAATGATACGCACACCAACAATATACGTCATAATAAAGACAACGCTGGATCAGTGCGCTTACAATTACGTCACAATGGTAAAGTAATTGAAATGCGCACAAATTGCCGGTGCAGAATCGGCTTTCTGTTTACACGTAGTAAAAAAGCCGATTCTGCATCGGCTCGCGGTTCAGAACCTACTACTTTGGTGGTGCAAATTGCCGGTTCTGAACCGCGAGCCGATGCAAGTTGCTCACGTTTACACGCTATGAAAAAGCCGATGCTGAATCGGCTCGCGGTTCAGAACCGCGAGCCGATTCAAATGCCGATTAAGTAATATATATTAAGTAATGTATATTATACAACTCCCAAGAATGTTCTGTAATCTGATTGGTTCAAATCGGATCATATGATATTCAGCGAATTGCACTATTGCATCCAAAATGCACTATCCTGCACTCTGACGTCATACCAAAAGTACTATCCTGCACTCTGACGTCAGAGTGCAGGATAGTGCGAGGTCTGGAATTATCTAGAATAATCTAGAATTTAGATCAAATATAGCATTCGTGGCAACTCGGTAACATGGGTGATGAGGGGGGTTGTATAAAACAAACAATGCACGCATTCTTGTGCATAGAGGACCTAAATAATGAACTCTGTGCTCGACTCGCCAAATGGATATACCACACTCGGTCCTGCGGACCTTGGTGCGGTATGTCCATTGGCTTTTCTCTCGCACATCGTTCATTATTTGGCCCTGCATGCACGCGCTTACGTGCATTATTTCTATACTAATGGTCGTTCAATATACAATATCATTCGTATACATAAATTTCGAATTTCTCTTGTGCGTTTATTTCTCAACTCGGCCTCGTTGGAATACAAACGCACGCGGGAAATGTGAAATTATAATGGTATATTGAACTCCTTAGCATGCACTATAATACATAGGTTATGTAGATTCGAATAAGTGATAGTGCGGCGTTTTTATTTCCTGAGGTGACGTCACTCGCTGCTTATAAGGCGCGTAATCCGGTAGTTTACTCGATGTACGTGCAAGTATTAACGCGTTCATTGCATGAAGCACGCGCTTGCTGTATTTTCCCTAATTTTTCTATTATTACATGGACGGATCAGAGCTGCTTTTCATGAAGCCAAATTACAAAAAAAAAAGACTGATGGTGAATCTACAAGCTATTTGATATAACAGATATTGCCTGGTCTATCTTTTTAATAAATAACATTTCAACTCCCCTCCAAAGCTATATTTTCACCTCAGGACAATATTTTCCCTCAGAGCTGCGCGCTTCGGGCAAATTACATGTAAAATCCCTTGGGGAAAATATAACTCCGTCGGTGAAATGTTATATTCAAACTCTAGGTAGGCAATATCTGTATAATATCGTTTTGTTTAGAAGGAACGATATTTCCTCTGTAGAACTGGCCAATTATTTCAACTTGATTAGAGGAAATCGAATCGGCAACTTCGTGACACTGTACCTGTTTGAGTATTATTTACATTAAAAAGACATCTACCAAGTGCCATCACCGTATTAATAATTAGTAGGAGTTATCGAGTGTTTTTTGCCTCACAGCTATAAGCACTTCATAGCAGCCATAGTCATCCATGCAGGCGCATAATTCTTAACAATATCTCAGTTCAACTGGGGGTATTCCTGCCTTGACTATGGTCATCGAGAGAGAACATGGGCTATTTCCTCACTTTTACTATCAGCATCTCATACTGGATTTCATTTTATCTCAAGGGTATTAAGAGGCAAGGTCGTTTCAGTGTCCAGTCAAAGGACAAGAACGCATTTTCTAGCTCTCTAAACATACAAAATGTTTCACAAAATGTTTCACAAAACCGTGCGTTATGTCAAACTAGACTGTGTATTGAATGTGTGTATTAAAATCTTATGTATAATCTGAAGATAAAAATCAATTGGAAATAACATCCAATCACGTTATTTATCTATTTTAATGAGAATCATAATTGCTTTCAAACTCTGTTGAATTGGAACAAAACAATTCTGGACATCTCAGAGAGCTTTTCATACTCTAGTGATTTCTGACATTTGTAAGCCCCCCCCCCCCCTCCCCTCCTTCCTATTATTTCACCAATTGGGATTCTCGTTTAGCCGAGCTCCCCATTTCTTATCAGACGCCTCTTTATGCAGAATTCTTCATCATTCCGAGCCGTTAGATTCCAATCTAAGGAGATAAGAATCTAATGCTCTCCTGATGGCTGGTCAAGTAGATGATTTCTGTCTACCCATGGCAAGAGTCTGACGGAAAGACTCGAGTCGGGGATTACGAGAGGTCGAAAAGATCCACAAAAAGATTTTCAACTGAAATCTAGGTCAAGATGGCTCGTTCGCTTAGGCTACTCCGCGTTACTCCTTGAGGTTTTTAAGAGGAATTGCCTTTAGTTGTTCCCATCTTTCTTTAATTCATCACTAAGTTTATTCCTCGTAAACGGGTACAATGAAGTGTTAGTAGGAATGCTAATACCAAAACCAAATTCAAGTGATTTCATCTGTTAGATTTCATCTAATGTCATTGGCAACTGCCTCCTTAAAACTATTCCCCACAAACGATCTTATCCAATTCAAATACCTACCTTTCTATTAGAAAAGTTCTTGTCAAGGAGAAAGTTATTTTAACGAACAGAATCTATTCATTGTGACAAGAATCTTGAATTATTTTTTTTTAGAAATTCTATAAAACGCCCCTCTGATGAGGTATCATTTCATATTTAAATATAATTCCTGTGAAGTGCACTATGTTAAGTCTGACTTAAACGTAAACAGTATGTTCATCACTGTAATTCTAATTGTGATTAAAAAGAGGATTCATTCGCAAAATCAAATTCTTATTTTCCCCCAAAGATCGACCTACCTTTCAGCGATAAACCCAAAACATAGCAGGGCATGTTCAAGAAAATTGTTTTTAGATTCCTTCGCCCCCTCTACTCAAACTAATTCCAAATGCCTCGAATGTCGCAACGATCGCTCTTTCCCATGCCTCACTTTTCTGGCAGTCGCATCCGAGCAATTACTTCCCAATTTTGTCAACATTTGGGGGCTGCGATTGTGATGATAGTAGTGTAGTTGTTCCAAATGTTGGTCAAGACACCAGTAATGAATTGATCTGGCTGCTTTTTCACTCAATTACAATTCACCTGTCATTGAAACCTTTCCAGTGGGTGAGAGCATTGAACCAGAGTATTTCTATTTTCTCAATACACATTACAGAATCACATTGGCAAAGCCCATTTTGATTGCATACGATCATAACATTGGTAAAACTATTTTCACTTTTTTTCGACATCAACAAAAGAAGGTATGAAAAAAATTATGTTGTCGCAGAATAAAGGGCGAATACTTATCGATCTAATAGCTAGCTAGGGAGGAGGGGGTCTCCTTGTGATCTTGTCCGGGTCCGAGCGTTCGCAAGTATCGCTTAAGCCCCTTTCACAATTGACGTACGACCATTTGCGACCTTTTGGTCGTGCGACAGGCTGCAACAGGCATCAATCACTAGTCATCTCATAAGATCGCGCAGAAGCTTTCACAAATGCAACAGCTGTCGAACAACATAAACAACCAGTAAACCTCGTTGCACGAGTAAGTCGCTTATGCTCCTATTGTGCTCGTGCGATTACATGCGAGTGTTGCACGACTGATTGCATAGTCGTGAGAGTCGACGTTAGACAATGCGATTGCTCGTACGTTTGAATGAAACCAGTGCGAGTGTTCGTGTGATTGATGTGAGGTATAGACCAATTTGAACTCAGAGCAATGTAATAGCAGCCATAGCTTTAATTTCGTGGAGTTTATATTACACTTTTTTCCCAATATTTCCTGCCCTCTCTTTTATTTATTCTTAACTCCTATTTTATAACACCGAGGAACAGTCGCATACATGCGAATGCAACGGTAGTGCAATGTTGTAAGCCGTGTTGCGATCGGTCTTCAACAGTCTTATGGCATATATATTATCGCACCCAGTCGCAAGACTGGTCTCTGTACATGTAGGTCGCAAGCACATGTACAAGTGTTGTACGACCTCTAGTCGACTAAATGCGACTACTTAGTTGTGCCACCTCTCGCACCAAGTCGTACAACGTTGAACAACACTCACACGATGATCGCCCGACCGATGGTACGATCTGATGCGAGTGAATCGATCGTATTTGATCGCGTTTGGATTTTGAACATCTTCAAAGTTCAGATGCGACCAGTCACGACCACCTCCGACCACCTCGAGTTCGTGCGATCGTCTACAATGACTGCGAGCGCTCGCAAGACACCAAGAGATCAATCGTGCAACAACAAGAAAAAACAGTTTCAGGCGGTCGTAATCTGGTCGTACGTCTATTATTGTGAAAGGGGCTTATTTATTCTTAACTCCTATTTTGTAACACCGAGGAAAGGTCGCATACATGCGAATGCAACGGTAGCAGAGGCGTCGATCCTGGGGGGGGGCAGGGGGGCGATCGCCCCACCAATGAAAATATTGGGGGGGCAAACATATCGTTTTGCCCCCGCAATAATTCCGCATGTGTAAAAAATAAAATAAGATTGTAATGTTACACAGAAATCAGCAAGCGAGATCGAAATACACAACTCGTTCTTTATTTAAAGAGGGTGGATAGTTTTGGTAATTCCTCAAAATCGGCATGTCACCATTCTAATTAATTTGTATATTATATGAATGTGTATGTCCTAAAACAGTCATGATGTGGATGATATGAAATGAAAAGGTGTTTTTCATGATAAATTATGCTCTTACATGTGTGGATTTTACCTTGTCGGGATACCCAGCTTTTTGAAACGTAGCTGCATGCAGACACTCAAAGTGCGCACCACCGCCTCTGCCGTGCGTGTGCTACGCGAGAACGATAATGTAGTCCTCGCTACACAATTGCGTTGTCAATCAGTTTTACCATAGAGCTATTACAGCTCTATGGTTTTACGAAGCTCATAGTCGTAGATACATTGCCGTTTCCAGACTTTCCTTGCATGATTGCATCACATTACAACGAACGGCAGAGCAGACTTTAGATCTAAACAGCCTTGGTCGATATTAGGAGTACGTACCTCATTCCTACCTTCCTTGAAGTTTGAACTTGCCCTTGGCTGGGGGCCGCTTGCATATAACAAACCTCGACCGTCCCATCTTCCCCATTAAAAAAATGCAACCACGATATTAGCTGTTGCAAATAAGTATCTGCTCTCTGATTGCTAATATAACACTGGAACAATTTATAAATCAGAATGAATATAACGTACAGCACAGAATTAGAATTGGAAAAACTTCTTTTTTTGGTTCTTCTCCGACTTCCCGCGTATTAGCCTCAGCTCATGTTGTTTCAGATTGACAAAAAGTTTTATTTTACGATTCTAATGATTCAAAAGAAAAGAAATGAAAATGAAACCAACAGAAATAACCCTTACATTCAAAGAAAATTCCAAGATTGTGCATCCTGTTTATGTTTTGGAAATGCATTGATTTAATTCTCACTAAAATGATATATAAACAGTCTTTGGGTTAATTGTGTCTGAATTCGTAGACTAGTACAGTGTGCACGTTGGATGTATGTTCTGTGTATGCAGTAGGACTGGCCGGGAATTTCATTCACTTGTGCGTGGGTGTACGGTATGAGTGTGTGTGTTTGTGTTGAATAGTGCGTGTGGAGACGTTACGTAATAAGGTCAACAGATACATTGCATGCAATGATCTTGTATACCGGGCCTCCTAAAGGTCATGAAGAGTTCAGTTCACTGGTCATGTACATGGAGAGATCCTGCGTGTCCCGAGATAATTTGATTCAATCGAAACCATGGGCCTAGTATACAGCTCAGCATGCCGAGTTTCAGAAAACTGGCTATCCTATGGAATAAGTAATTTATTGGATAAAGTTCTGTAAATATTGTTATTCAGTTTGATCGTATATCTTTCCATAATATGGCCATTTCACATGGTAATAACCACTATCTCACTAACTAAATAGGCCTACCAAAAGAACAATAAAAATAATAATGTGGGTCGGGTGTAACGTCGATATAGGGCCTCGATATCATTTTATATATTTCCCCATAATTTTATTTTTTTTCCTGAATATGTGGAATAACCGCTGAGGATTATATCTATGGTTCAGTCAAGTTGGTCCTTATTTTCAAATCTCTAATTGAAATATAATTCAAACAAGCCAGGGGGGCGGTGGGGGCGGTCGCCTCCCCCCCCCAAAAAAAAAAACGTCCCCAAAAAGAAAAAAAGAGAAAAAAGAGAGGAGAAAAGGAAAAGGGAAGGGAGGAAAGGGAAGAAAGGTAGCTTTGAGGTTTTTTTTTCTTTTTATTCTTTTTTTTTTCTCAAAAGAGAAACTCCTTCACTCTTGCTTTAGATTTATATATGAATTTTGCTTCCGCGCTGCGCGCGGTTAAATGACAATATTGAAGATCTCCATTGTTCCCCCCACCCTTTCTCTAACCCTGTTTTTCCACCTCAGCTATATATGTGTTTCTTGCCGGGTAAAGTTCAAATGTATACATTAGGGCATGGTTAGGCCGAAGTATATGAAGTTATCTTTTTTTTTAATTGATCGCGCAACTTCTGGTCGGGTCGGCTCCGGTTGGGTGAAATCTTTATATCAATTTCTGCCGTCACCTCCAAAAAGTCAACTTCTCCCGCTTTTCAGCTCATTACTAAACAACCATAATTTTTGGGGCAAACAGGTTCCTAATTTAAAAAGAGGAAGGTATAAAATTCGTATCTTATTAAATAAAAAAGTACAATATTTTTTATCAAATTCTATTAAACTTCATGTCATTTCCCTGCACATTCATCTCCTGTCCTGTTTTGCGCCCTCAGTTTGAAATTTTGAATGACACCAAAGTTTCTTTATAATTCAAAATGAAGCGCTTCAGGATAAGTCAAAGAAATTAGGTATCCTTTTTATATAGTTTCAATAAATCACAGAAGTTTCAACTTTTTGCGCACTATTTTCCTTGTAATGAAGTTCAATAATCTTAGAAAATTAATTGAATTAGAGCCGATCGGGTATTGGAGATATCTGCATTTGATGAAACGTCTGCCCTTTGAAATTTCAGAGTTTCGTTGTTCTGCGCGGGGAGGAATATCTTCCTCCCGGCATATACACTTCTTCTCCTCTGTTTTGCGAGTTAAAGATATGCACTGTCGCTAAATTGTTTGTAATCAAATCTGATCTTTCCAAGGGAAGTATCCAATATGTGTTTGAGAATACCGTTTTCTCGGGACCCTTTTCATGGCAAAAAATTGATAAAACGCTTTAGTTTCCGCGCTTCGCGCGGGGTTATTATCATTTTAATTTCCTCCATTGTATTCCTTTTTTGTGCGTTCACAATCTTTTTTGAAAACAATGTTCAAAATCACAATATAGTCAACTGAATTGGAGCTGATATATAGGTACTAAAGACAAGAGAGACGGCTCCTTTTCATTTTAATTTATGAAACACCAAAAGCTTCGCAAGGGAGGGGGAAACTCCCCCTCCCTGCACCCACCCCCTAGGGAGCGCGCTTCGCGCGCTCTGTAAGTGTTGGCACGCTTCGCGTGCATTTACCGCCCCCTCCAAAATGAAATCCTGGCTACGCGGTTGGTAGTGATCGAGGGACATCATCAACTCTCATTTGCATAATACTGAGTTGTGCATATAACTATTTTGTGAAAAATATAGGCTATGTGAAATTTGGAAATGCCATACTGATTTACTCATTTTTACATCCAATTTTGATGAATTTTTCAAAATTATGCTTGTTGGATTTTTTTCTATTAATTCAAATCAACATTTTTTTTTCTGGGGTGGACTTGACCTTTAATTAAACATTGAACTGTGGGAGAGATGCAAAAAAAATGGCAGGGACAATGATTTACAAGCCAAGCACTGATCGATTTTCAAGTCATTATCAGAAAAAGGAGGTGAAAGAACGGGAAGGGGAAAAAATGCAATGAAAGAAAGAAATTATATAGAGAAAGAAAGAACGTAGGGGAGGGGGGTTGGGTGGGGATCGAGCTGCATGGGAACGAGTCGTTGGGAATTTGTCTAGTCTGACAAACTTTATTATTGCAATTCTTTGTTTCTAACTTGACAACCAAACGATACACGTCCCTCATGAATAACCGGATATATATTGTCACTCGGACTGTTATGAGTGAGAGAAAAGCAAAAAAACCCAAAACAAACATGTTGCGATATCGGCCTAAATTAATTGCATCATAATTCATAGTGCATTGAAGTAATATTATTTCTTCACACACACTTTCTTGTGAAAATGCCTATTTGTTCAACTGCATGGCCTATCCCTTCCCCAATAGGCCTACCCCCCCCCCCCCCCACCTCACCAATCGCATAGGGTGGACAAAATAATACTGCACGAGCAAGTATTTGGCCTTCGGCTGTATAAAACGTGTAATTTTTGTTTGTCAACGAAACAAAGTACGAATCTCTTGTAATGAAAAGATCTCTGACTTCATAATTTTATAAAGTCAAAACTTATTCCCAAAATATTTTATGAATGTGAGAAAGACCAGCGGTCGAGAATACAGCATATACGCCAGTTTTCCCATAATTTTTCTTTCCACATGTAAATTGGCGGATCAGGGCTGGGGGCGACCAAGGTATATTTTGAAAATTGCTCATAGACATACATTTTTATTTATTTACTTTAATAATTGTATGCATTTATTCATTCATTCATGCATGGTCATTTATCATATATTCTGTTTCATTTCCCCAGTGTAAGAGAGTCTTGCACAATAGAGCTAAATGTACGAAAATTGCCATTATAAAATATGGGCCCGTCTGTTTTGCTGTTTCCACCAATTTTTATTTCAAAATCCAAAATGATACATTTTCTTTTGTTCCACGTTCCAATAAATAAAAAATCTTACTTGACATCTAACACGAAACGAGTGACCATTTTTGAACTTTCTTCACAACGTAAAATTTTATAAGAATCTTTTTACTATAATTGGCGACCTTGCCTGACACAGTCCAATTCGATATTGCCATAAACTATATAAATCGCTCTTGTACCATGATTGGTATACCCTGGCCAAATGGCACTGGATGCATGATCAGTTTCAAGTTTCCAATTTGCACCTTTCTAATGAGTCTGAGCAGAAACACAAGTAAAGAACTGTATATAGCTCCTTTATAGAGGCATATTTACAAATGATATGTTGGGTACAGGGGCGGATCCAGCTTCGCTGATATGGGGGGGGGGGGGGATTTTTCAGTCACATTTTCCACAATCGGCCGCTCGAAGTTGATTTATGTATGTTTATTTGAAGGGGTAGTCCATTAGCTGTATTCCTATAAATCAACATAAATATTTAATAATCTCATAAGCCTTATATAAATAGTTCGAGCGCGAAGCGCGAGCTAATTTTGTATTTGAAATTTTAACATTCTGGGCAATGTTTGTGAGCCTGAACGAATCGTGTATATATGCAACTAAATAATTACTGCGAAGCGTGAACAGAAATTTTAAATATACGTTTTGATCTGATCGAAAAGGAACCATGCACCTGTCAAGGACGTCTTGCAGTTAGCCATGAATGCGTTGCATATTTCAACAATCAAATAGAAGTACATTTTTACCTAAAGAAGGGAAATTCTAAGCTTTTTTGTAAACGTAAACAGGATATGTATATCACTGAACTATTGATGCGAGGGCGAAGCGCGAGCGTAAAAAAAAGAGATTTAGACTAAAACGGGACACATCATTCATGTTTTGTAAATAATGAAAAGGATGAGTAATTTGGGATCTTTCTAGATTAAGAACATGAATAATGCGAGCGCGGATCCAGGGCGAAGTTCCCGGGTCCCTCTAGGAGTGGGGAAAATAAAAAAAGGGAAAAGAGAGGAGAAAAAAAGGAGGAAAAGAGGAGGAAGACAAATGAAAAAAATAAGGTGAGAAGAAGACTTGGAAAATACAAAAAAAATAAGAATCTTTCATATCACTAAATGAATTTTTCGCTCGCACTTGCATGTTTGATATCGAGATACAAATAATCCTCAATGGGCTGATATGGAGCTTAAAATATCACGTTGCTTGATTTACAAATTGATTTTTTTTAATGTGCAGCCGTAGTCCGTTTATGGTCTGATCGAGTATCAATGCAGCTCGCGCTACGCGCTCGCATTATTTGTCAAGTACCCAATCTCTAGTCTTCGTATTTACAATAAATTCTCAAAATATTCTTATTCAGGTCTTATTGTCAAAACATATCAGCTCTGATTGTCAAAACCTATCAGCTAGCGCTGCGCGCTCACATTTCGATTGGTTAGTTATTTATCTCTATAACAAACTATTTAAAATCCCTTTTCATGACAATTTATTTAAAAAAAATCGGTTCGTGATTTGCGCTCGCATTAATTGTTAAAGATATATCAACCAATGCCTTCTATTCATAAATAGAAAAATACTTAGAATATCCAGTTTTCAGAAATTGATATTAACAAATTTCTCGCTCTTATTGGGCTTATTAGAGTAATAAATAAGATAATAACAATAACATTTCATGAATTGCTAATAACTATATTGTCTTTTTTTATAATTGAAAGAATTTTCATCTCGCGCTTGGGGACACTTAATAGGTAGATAATTTCTATTTTCATATGACAAAATGTCCTTAGAATGTTCCCGTCCTAGGTCAGAATAATTTCCGAAAAATATCCGCTCGAGCTTCGCGCTTGAATCATTTATTGAGTGCGATCCACATCCAGTCAGTTTCATTTTCAGTGTTTGAAATAGTTTTCAGATTAGAATTCTGCTCGCACTTCCCGCTCGCATTACGTAGGAAGATGCCTAATTACCCATCTTCACGCCTTACAAAACATGAACTAGTGTCCCGTTTTTAGCTCTAAATCTTAATTTTCCCCATCGCGCTTATCGCTCGTATTGTCTAGTTATATACCTATTCAGTTCAGGATTAATGCTTAGAATGTCAATTTTCTTGTTGGAATGTCAAAAAATGTTCAGCCCGCACTTCGCGCTCGCATTATTCCATTCTTGAAATAGGCCATCATAATTATATAGGCCTATGTATCGTCTTCATGGCTACTACAATCAGAACAGGTCCCTTGTTTATCAGGCCAGAATATATATGAAAAAAAAATCTGCTTGTGCTTCGTATTTGCAGTATAGTTATTAGTTAGATGTTTTATTTTCAGGACAAAATATGACATTTACGAAAATTTTTTACTCGCGCATCACTCGCACTATATTGACTAGTACGTATAGGATTATACATTTCAGGGGTCGCGGAAGCGAGGGGGGGGCTCCAGCCCCTGCTTTTTTCCATAACCGTGTTCAAAAAAGTAAAAATGACCATTTGATTGTGATTTTTTGCATGGTCACCCCCCCAAAAAAAAAACATTTGACTCAGCCCCCCCTCACTTTGAAAACCATTCTGCGGCCCCTGCATTTATGTTGTTTTATAAGAATAAAGCTGACTGTTAGGTCTACACCTTCAAAGAAAGAAACAAACAAAAATCAACTCAGAGCGGTCGATCGTGGAAAATAATGGGTGAAAAATTCCCCCCCCCCCCCCATATTCGTGATATTGGCCGCGAAATTGATCTGCCTCTGCTATCATGTTAGCTCGTTCCATTCTTATTTCCTGTTTCCCTTGCCTCATTTGTTCTTTCTTTTCCTTTACTTGTTATCCTCTTTTTTTTTACCTTTCCCTTTCTTCTTTTCTCCCTTTTCCCACTTCCAAATTAATTTCCCTTCCCCAATGCATGCGCTGAAATATGACGTGAAAGACATGAACACATCGTACACGCAAAACTGTGTATGAACAGAATGCATAGAGTTGGATAAAGCGTGAGAGAATGTCAGGCCGAAGCGCCGAGCTGAGCGAGCGTGACCAATGTCCATCGCATCGCATCGCATGCAGCATGCAGTATAATGTATCTCGCAGTTTCAAGAACCATGAACCAATCTTGTCGCACGTGGAAATTTGTAGCCAAAATTTTGACAGACTCATCTCTAATACGTTTTCATGAACGTCAAAATAAACTACTGTAACATGTGAACTACAGGTTGGAGGGACAGCATAAGGGGTAAGTTAGTCCACATTTTTTTAAATAATTATCTAACCCATCTAACAAAAATTCAACGGTTTCCTGTGCTCCTCGCCGAACTCGCTGGGGGAGAAACTCGACTGAGGCCATGCTAAAACTAAGGAACAATGATCGACGAGCGACGTACACGGAATTAGCAGACTACGCTCGCAGGGATATTTCGGTTTGCTAAAAGTGGAACGGCTAGTGATCAACTAACAGGGGGAAAAATCAGTCGTGGACGAAAGTGGGCGCTATATAAGTGCGCATAAATTCAGCGAACTGTCTTTGAAATTCAGCCGAGGAGAATGATTTTATTTCTCGGAGTTTATTTAAAATTTAATATTTCCAAGAAGAAATTCTGTCAATTTCGCATTGAATCATCATCAGCAATCGTTATTCAATAGGAAAGATCCATTCAACTGGAATTTTTGTATCCTTTACCAACACTATCCACGAGCTTTAAAATCATGCTCAAAATGTCCGCTTTTCAGATTGGAATATAAACATTTTCAGCTCGCGCTTCGCGCTCGCATCATTTCTGTAGCAAAAACCCATACTTTTCATGATTAATAGGTGAATAGAATGTCCCGTTTTCAGTTCTAAGCCTCAAAATAACTCGCGGTTCGATTTGCAATAATCTTTTGTTGGATATATATATTGTTCTTAATGAAAAACGTCCATTAAACTCAATTTTTTTCTGATCAAAATATCAAAATTTTCAGCTCGCGCTTCGCGCTCGCATCTATTGTTTTTTAGATACCCATCTTAATCATTGGTACCAAAAATGCATAGAATATCAAGCTTATAGGTCAGAATATAAAAAAATATCACCTCCGGCTCTCGGCACTCGCATTATCTGTGTAGTGAGATATGTATCCTCATGACAAACAATCCTAAACAGGCAAATTTTTCCTGTTATCAGATCAGTATACAAAAAAATTTCAGCTCGCGCTTCGCGCTCGCATTAATTTGTTGGTGAGATATGTGTCTCTATCTCATGAGTCATATACATATTTATATATATATATATATATATATATACATATATATATGTGTGTGTGTGTGTGTGTGTGTATAGATATATATATAGGCATATAAGGGTGTGTGTGTGGGTGAGTTTGTTTGTTTTGTGTGATCGAGCGCCTTTGGAAAGTTGATTCATGATTTTGCCCCCCCCAATCTGACAAATGGATCGACGCCCCTGAACGGTAGTGCAATGTTGTAAGCCGTGTTGCGATCGGTCTTACAACAGTCTTACGGCCTATATATTATCGCACCCAGTCGCAAGACTGGTCTCTATAGGTCGCTAGCACATGTGCAAGTGTTGTACGACCTCCAGTCGACTAAATGCGACTGTCTAGTTGTGCCACCTCTCGCATCAAGTCGTACAACGTTGAGCAACACTCACACGATGATCTCCAGACCGATGGTACGATCTGATGCGAGTGAATCGATCGTATTTGATCGCGTTTGGATTTTGAACATCTTCAAAGTTCTGATGCGACCAGTCACGACCACCACCAACCACCTCGAGTTCGTGCGATCGTCTACAACGACTGCGAGCGCTCGCAAGACACCAAGAGATCGATCGTGCAACAAAAGGAAAAATTTGTTGCAGGCGGTCGTAAACAGGTCGTACGTCAATTGTGAAAGGGGCTTTACCTGTCGTATCAGAAACATTGTGTATTGCTGGAATGCAGTAGTTTATCGTGTTTACATGATCATGTCCAAAATTTATATTCAAACAAAATTTGAATAAAATGTATCGCTAACGAGTAACTTTTTTCATATACTTGTGATCAAACGAACAAAGTAAATTTGAAAATTACAACCACAGAAAAAAGAAGATATATTGCGCAGATAAAGTTACGTTGTTTGGCTACAAACAGTAAAATGAGGGGCAGATTGAAAACATTACTTTTAAGGGGAATTGCCTAGATCATAACTACTCAAGGCAAACCGTTGATTTGAATAGATAAAGTAAAATCCACTAACACTGACAATTATTTTTATCAAAATGGGATGTAAAATAAGACAGTTCTAGCATTCAATACATTTTCTGAAATCATTTTGTCGGATACTACCTTTCCGTATGGGGGGGGGGACACTTATACATATTGTAAGAGGATAACCATGATCATGCAAAGATAATCAAGCAAAAAAAAATTTAAAACGAAAACTTACCGGGTTATGGCGATATGTGCAAAGATAAACCAAGGTTCTGACTAATGCAATGTATCCAATCAGTTACCTGAAAATATATAAAATTGATTTCTTTATCATTACTATTTCACTGTCATTGTCCTTATCATTGTGATCGTTGTTGCTCATATCATAAGCACTTATATCATTGCATCTTCAAACTTGTCGATATTATAATAATCAGAAGTAAAGTATATTAATACTAGTAGTAGTAGTATAGTAGTAGTAGTAGTAGTAGTAGTAGTAGTAGCAGTAGTAGTAGTAGTAGTAGTAGCAGTAGCAGTAGTAGTAGTAGTAGTAGTAGTAGTAGCAGTAGCAGTAGTAGTAGTAGTAGTAGTAGTAGTAGTAGTAGCAGTAGCAGTAGTAGCAGTAGTAGTAGTAGTAGTAGTAGTAGTAGCAGTAGCAGTAGTAGTAGTAGTAGTAGTAGTAGCAGTAGTAGTAGTAGTAGAGGAAGAAGTAGTAGCAGTAAAGTAGCAGAATTGTATTATTTTGTTATTATCATCAAAATTACTATCATTATTGTTATTATTAGTATTATCATTATTATCATCACCATCATCATTATTGATATTGTGTTTATCATCATTATCATCATCACAACGAATAATTTTATAAGCCTATATTTCTAATAATTCTACTACTAATGACATAAGTAATAATTTGTGTTAAGTATATCTTTTCCCTTTATGAAAGTATGGAAATCGTCACAACATGGATATATCTGGGATTTTTTTTTAGAAAACATAAAATGATGACACAAGATATCAAAGATTTAACAAATCGTTTTGTTTTGAAATGGGGGAAAAAGGGAAATATATATCTATTAAAATCAGTTCACTTGGCTGAAAATTCTGATCGTGAGCAATGAATATGTCATGTCGAACGACCTTGAGCAATTAAGATATCTTCAAGGTTTTCATTTTGTAAAAGTCAATATCTCGAAGCGGACTTCCACAGGTATTGTAATCAATTATTGAATGCCTCAATTTTCTCCTCCTTGTTTACCCCTAAAGTATAAAAGATACTATACATTAAACCATTGATGTACATAATCATTTCACAATAGACATGCCAGGTGAAGAAATGTGCTTCATTAGTGGAGGGTACCGTCATTTAGATTTTCCTTAATACATACAAATAAAATGTCTATACAAATGGTAGCAATTGTTATTTCATTCTGTTCATCACTACCCAAATCGGTCTGTTCCCTTCTCTTTCCTCCCCTCCCTCCCCCCTCTCCCTCTCTTTGCCTCTCTATATTTCTTCCACTCTTTTTCTTTGTCTCATTCTCTTCCCCCCTTCTCTCCGCCTTCATTTCAGCATGCTTCTTTTATTAATATTTTAGTATATAACTTACAGAAAAGAAGGCGTAAAGAAAAAGAAATCATGTTGACTACGAGGTCCGCCTATTATCAGCAGCCATAGCGTGCCTACGTCATCAACCGTTGCTATGGTGATAAATCAAGATGTCGACCATGAGTCTTAAGTGGTATTGGAAAGGTGATGGTTTTCGTTGTGCTCAAGGTACATTCTTACATCTTCCTAAAGTCTAAGAAAGAGGCCCCTCCCGGTCAGACCTACCAAGAAATGACCACTTTACTGGTCTATATAAGACCCAAGTGTTGTGGGACGATGCGAGATTACAGCTGCCAAAGGTACGATATACATTGTAAATGGAAACGATATCCTTTGATTCGGCAAAAGAGCATGCAGCACGGCTGATAAAATACCGACGAAAGGATATGATCCTTGATTTCTTGTCCTGTTGAGATAATACTTCACGCTAAGATACATATTTAAAAAATCACTCGTATAAAAGAGGGAAGCTTAGTAATGGAACATGGCTTTGAAGGAGAGAGATTACAGGATTCTTAAGCCAAGAGAGTTAAACCCTCGCTCATTAGCCGGTTTCTTTATACTTCGATACAAATTCCAAGAACATCGTGATATACTTGAAATGATGGGAGGTGAATATCCGCATTATGATACTGCGGGTACTAAATGAAAACTGTACTTGATCCATATACAAAAAATTGTGCAATTAAACGAGATATTAGCGCAATAATGCCATTGATGACTACATTGAAATGGCAATAATAGGTTACTAAAACACAAGCACCATACAAATTGAATTAGAATTTTCAAATAAATAAAATACTTCCTTCCTTCTGTATTAATATCTCATCTCATTTCATATCTGTTTTTCATTAAAAAAATCGCCCTTATTACAATATAGCGCCTAAGAAAATGAAAACAAAAATCTCTAATCGCGCTACATGATTATAAATAGATTGCCGATCTTTTCTCAAAAACATCTTGTTTCCTCACGTTTACAACAGATTTGATCGTTATGGATTATTTTTCAGTGTATTTTTCATGACCATTCTCTGTAGCCTGTATTAGATAATATAAATTTTTCATATTTGATCGCATGGGTACACGTGTTCGTCTACGTTTTTTTTTTCATAAGTAAGTGAATATGCCAATATTATTGTTGTACCACCCATTTTTATCATATCGACATGGATACTAACTACACTATAAAACAGTAGATTAAAATTTGAATTGAAGAGGGATATTATTTGAAAAAAACGAATTTTTGAAGAAATAAATAGATTACATAAAAGGTGTTTGAATTGGAAGATACCCTTTTTACAAGAAACTTTTTATTTTTCACAGAAATTTTATTCATTGCCCATCGATCAGTTATCTCCTTAAATATGAGCAGATTGTTTTAGAATGAAACTAATCCCAGTGAGATGGGACAAATTCCCCAAAATAATACAATGTAAGGTAATGCAGTTAAATGATTCCATGAAGTGTAACAGACGTCATTAACATCCTTTTATATGTGTTTTCGCCACACTAATAATCAATATTGCTTTGGATACATATTTTTCTGCTGTAAGGATTCATTCATAGTCCACCCTGTAAGTCGAAATCTGTCACATCGGTAAAATCTTAATACAGGAAGGTGAAAGTAGCGCGTTTTGGTCTATAGATGTGGGTCGATGACAAAGGTTTGATTTTATTTAGTGTTTTTGTCGCTGAATGAGAAAGTGAATAACACTTGACCAGTCCATGTCTAACAACCTAGTTTACATCAGACAGCTTAAGTGACCACGTGGCGTATTTTGCATCGAGAGACATGACCGAAATATTCATTTTACATTCAGGTGGATCACAGTAGCCTTTACGTACCATTAACAATGTTTTTGTACCCTGGAAATTAGATCCTTAAAATATGCTGGCACAAAGCGCATCTAGGCGAAAGCCCAAGCTGTGTTTGGTTGCGGGGATCACGAAGAGCGTCCTTTAAATCCAAAATATCTGTTGATAGTGACCATACGTACTCTGGATTTAGATTTGAAGTCATTCGTTATTATAAAAATAGCTATTTGGGATAATTAGAATTTAAATCCAGCGTTCCGCAAGTCCCTGTAATTTCGAGTGTACAAATGAATGAAAATGAAAAAAAGCCGCAATGAAAAAATAAAGGATGCGCCAATGGCCCGTATTCTGAACTCGGGCTTAAATTAAACCCTGGTTTTAAGTTGTAATTTAACTATAGAGAGCCAATTGGTGCACAAATCTTTATAATTACTTGTTCAATTTATTAACTCTTATGACACTCAAATCATTTATAACTGTCTCAGGAATGATAACTGAAATATTTTCTTCATTATGAAAGCAAAGGGAAACAAAAACAGTAAATAAAAGAAATTTAACACATAAGGAGAATTTTTGAGCTTGGATCCCCATAAATTGAGCACAGAGTTAGACCATGGTCTAAGTTAAATTTCAGAATACGGGCCAATGATTCTACTCTTATCCCGAACTTACTTTTATAATTATTTTCACGGCAGCAATTAGGCTAAGCAAGCAAAATACAGGGTGAAGAAAATTGATATGAACTATCATTTCTATGATGATGAACAATTGTTATCTTCTTATTGTTTTATCATGTTTTTTTTTGCATTAACGGTATTATGCAAATATATTGAAAATCATACAGGTGTATAGCGACCTATCTGTTTGATAATAAGAATAATGATGATGATGATGATGATGATGATGATAATAACAATAATAGTGATGATTATAATAAAAAATCAAAATAATAGTAATAACATTCATAATACTTGGAACTAATATATCTCATTAAAATAGTAGATTGTATGTCCCTATGCACATAAAACAAAAGTATAAAGTAAGAATGAAAGAGCATAGAAACAAATATGATTCTGCACCAAGGTTCACGGGGGGAGGATCTAAGTGGTAAATCAGTATCTTTAAAAAAAATTATATATCTTCAGTTGTAATAGAAAACAACTTTTTGGATTGTTTGAAAGGAGATACATGGGTCAGGTTTCACTGACATACCCATTAATAACATTTTTTCATTCTATATCTATCTGTCTAGCGTTGTTGAAATTAAAGATGCAGTAGGTTTTCGAGCTCTTGAAATGACACATTATGGATCCTCTAAAACCAATTGACCTATTTTTATTTCAAGTGTTGTATGTTGGAATTCAAAACTAGACTACATCCCCCTTCTTACTCGCTCGAGATCTCTCTCTCCCCCTCCCTCTATTTCCCTCTCTCTCTCTCTTCCCCTCTATCTCTCCCCCTCTCTCTTTCTCTCTCTCTCTGATCCCTGCATCACAGTCTTCTTGAGATATGTTACTTAATTCGAGAGTTTTTTGTTATACCAATGTTAAAGGATGCGATCCTTGTCTCCCTGGTGACGACCGAACGAGTGATGTTGAAGAGGCTATGGAGTGATATAGATAAGGAGGATGACCCGCTATACTTCATGATGTTCCAACCTTTCACACGTCAATCGACCGAGTAACCAAGGGTTTCGGGTGAGCGGCACGAACTCTGAACATCGATATCATTTCTCTTTATAAAGAAAGACATCAACACTAATTGTTGGGGAACTCTAGGAAACATCCATTACGTCATGCCTGCCGCTAGAAACAGACATAGAGGGGTCGATAACGGGATATTTTTAAAACGATTCAGAGAGAGTAAAAGCATGTGACGAAAGAGGGAAATAATAAAATCTTTTGCATCGACATCAGACAATACACAGACGTTTAAAATGCATTTGTCTCTTCTCGTTATTTTCAGATATTTCTTGTTGTATATAAGTTTGTTTATAACTGACTAGAGTCGTGAAAAGTAGCACCCATCAATCGGTTGGAGCCATCGTTTAAAAATTAAATTGCAAATGCCTCATGTCGAGGATCATTGGAAATCATCCTCGTTTTTGGAACGAGGGGTCATCATTGAGCCTGAAAGCAAGAAATCTCTTAAAATATTGTTCTTAACAACACCCTCCTTCAAAACTTCAAGACAAATAGCGATGAGCACCCTGGTTGTTTAACACATTACACAAAACAGTGTGACAAAAGTAGATGTAAACTATCGGGGTAATTTTGGCGACATATATCGAGGCGAGCCGTATAATCTAGCCATGTGTTGAAGAACGATTGGAACTGAACACCTTGTTCAATTTACGGTAGCCTCAAAACTTTTTCCTGTAATGACATTGCGAAATTCCTTTAAACCATCAATCAAATTCCCTTCAAATCATCTATTGTCGAGTCAAAGAACGTATATTTGTATCACTTACTAAGTCTTTAACGCAATACTATGATTTGTGTTTTGTTTAAAAGAATAGAGAAATGAGGGTAGAAAAACAGGCCGAGTGGAAAGAAGTTGAAACAAAACTAGATATTTGATGTTTTCGATTCCATCTCTACTTCTCTACTGTTATAGCAGTTTTTCAGTTTAACACTGATAATTGTCTTCATTCCAAATATAGGGCAACCCTCTGTCTCTAACTTCATTTAAAATAAAAGAAAAATAAATATGAAAAGTATTAATTGCATATATACAGTAGTGGTATCATTTATCAATAATTATATGATTACATTGTTACATCGAATTAGCCGTGGTGTAGTAGTTCTGACTCTCGCCTTGTAAAAAGAGGGTCGTGTGTTCGAATCCCACCGCGGTCTTTCGTCCTTTGGCAAGCCATTAATCCACACTTTGCCACTCTCGACCCAGGTGCTAAATGGGTACCCGGTAGGATGCAAAAGTTATTGTATGTTTGAATTTGTCAGGGCCATTATGTGGCTGCGATGAATGCAAGGACTGCTCCCCAGGGAGTGGAAATTGTGCACTTTTCGTGCGGGATTGAAATGAATCCAATGACCGGGGTGATGCTGTAAAGCGTGGTGAGCAGTTATTGGGGGGAAAAACCTATATAAAAACTAGCTATCATTATTGATGAATACGTTGTTCTTTCAAAATATTAATTGCAGACTCCTTTCAGAAGCTACAAATAAATCTAACCGACTTTTCTCTTTTACAATATACCCTCCACTTTCTCTCTCTTTCTACTCTCCCCCTCTTTCCTTCTCTCTCATTCTCTCTCCCCCTCTCTCTCTCTCTCTTCCTCACACATACACACGCACCCACACACACCCTCACAAATCACATGATTTATATTCCTCGATATCAGCCACTATAAAGTTTAATTCAATAGGAAACAAAATATTATTGAGAAATCGTAACATTAATATTGAATCCAAGATGGGTTTGCGTCGTAGACAAAACATATATGAGTGAAACGGCGTTGGTATAGTTTCTGTATATACACTGCAAAAACTCCGGTGTTGATTTACCACCAGCCCCGAAATCTATATATGTCCACACCAGAGAAGTATTGAAGCAACACCGGTTTGGAATAAAACCGATGCTGTTTTAATACTGCTTGGTGCTGTATAAACACCTATCTGGTGTTAGACTAAAACCAAACTGGTGTTGTTTAACACTTCTCTGCTGTTGACATAGATTCCGGACTGGTGTTAGATCAACACCAGAGTTTTTGCAGTGTATAGCAGTACCTTATGTTTGTTAATGCCTTTCCATTGAACAACTGCAACGATCTATATCTTCCTCTTCGCATGCGTGCTTTAAATGAACATTTAGATGGCATAATACCGCCAAGTCACTCTAATTTTCTTGAAATCACAAAAAAAATGTGATGTCGTCTCAGCCTTCATCCTTTCTTTCAAACAATCAGGGAAAGTGGCCTGCCTGCCACATCACTTATTACAAATGGCCTCAAGAATTTCAAACGACATCAATACCTGTCTGGATCATAACTGTCGGGGGGAGAAATCAGGTAAACTGATATTTGATCGCGGTAATGAAGTTGGTAAATTGCTCCCCGAAATTGACCCATATATTTTATTTGTCACGTCAAAGCATCATTGGCGGCAATGAATGAGGGGGTACTCTAATTATCGGGAAAGGTGAGGAGGGTCTTGGGATGAGCTTTAAGTGACAAGCAATATAATGTTTGTAAGAATTTCCTGACCGCATGAATGACAGTAAACCAACGCATCGTTTCTTCCCGGTCTTTAACAGTGGCAGGATGGGGTCAAATTTAGCGTTTACTTGAGTTTTCCCAAGGAGCTCCTTGGTTTTCCATACGGGCCAATATGCAAAAACAAATTAATATGGAGCGTATGTGGGATCCTCCAAATCAGTTGTATTTTAATCTGCAAAGTCAAAATAATTGAATCGGCTACAAAGTGAAAAAAAATATAATAATGTCATGAAATTGAAGAATATTATTAAATACAATAATCTAACCAAACCACCTTTGTAAACATTATGAGAGGCGTGTTCCTATCCACTCACCCCCCCCCCAAAAAAAAAAAAAAATTTAATGTTAAACGTGACGTGCATTTCAACTAAAAGGGAAACCAACCCAAATAAAAACAAACTTGTTTTAGAGGAAAAAGAAAAATAAGACAAGCTGATAGGTGAAAGTTTGAACAATATCGGACAAACAATAAGAAAGTTATGAATGTTTAAAAGTTGTAAATATTGGTAATCACTATACCCATGGAGACTTCAAATTGGCCGTCATAATTTACCTACCCAGCTGCCAATGTGAAATCTATAGTCTTAGGGGTCTCAATATCAAAGCAGCCATATCTTTCTTATTACTTGTCCGATTTCTTTCAAACTTTCACCATTCTATTTTATTCATTTTTATCCATTCCAGCAACACATTATGACCAAGGCTAGATTCCCCTTTTAAAACACACCCTTGTCCAGCTGTATTATTGTTGAACACCAAAAGTTATTTGAATCGCTCGCTGCCAGAGTTAGTTGACTTTTGATGTATACATGTAGAACATGTTTATAGATTCACACTGGGTAGCGTGAAAAACCAGCCAAGTTCATTAACACACCACTCGTCTTTTGAAGAAAAAAAATTTTATCAGTCTGGGTTATCACTACAATACCTTCTAAGCCTTAATCGGTATAGGATAATGTATGTACGACCGCGCCCGCAATTAGTGTTACAAACTCACTTCGAATCTACCAATCACACCAACTCGTCTCGAATTACTCACCTAGGAGCAACATAACGTGATGAAAAACTGGTGGAAATCCAAGCGTTTGTATTACAGCTAGTAATCCAATAGCCCAAGCTACATCAAAAGGTGGTGATGACGACTATTGCAGTGGTGTTTTTTTAAGGCGCGATATTGCAAATCATTGGACAAAAGAATGCGTGTCGTTAGCTTAAAAATATATTACACAGTATCAATGAAACTTTGGTGGCTCTTTTCATCATCGTTTGGTAAAATGTCTGAGGTAAAAATCAAAATCTGAGTTTGGTCTGTCAACATTCCCGGTGGCTTTTACGAAATTTAATAGCAATTGTTTTTAAACAGTATAACTTGACCATGCTGGTTATTGTTTTGATTTAGCGAAAGGGAAATTCATTTGTTTTATTTAATTTTTTAGTCAAAACATTCAATAATCGAGACACTATAAGATAGGTAATTTTAACAGTTCATTCCCAATTACGTATGGTTAAGCTTTACAAATACAACAGAGCAAATAAACGTAGATGGCGTTTAATTTCTTTGTGTGCTTGTTGAGTGAAAAATGGTCATGAACAGCACTATGATAACAAACAATACAACCACACGCAATTAGAGAAGAAGAAAAAACGTCTGAATTAAATAAATGATCCATAACATTTGGAAGTAAATCAATTAATTTTACTGGAAACTAAAACGTTTGCACAACATTATCTCTTCGGAAAAAGGCAGTTAGCGTACAGTCATGAACATAAATGTTAATGGACTCTTTTATAATAATGACAAAATGAGACCATTATAGACAAAATGTACGATAGTCTCGCCAAAATGACAATGACTTCGCGTGCCGAATGAATAACTAAAGCACGCAAATTATGCTTACAGATGCAATGTGATTTAGAATGACAAGACATGCTTCATGTGCATATCATTTCACACATATAATCGGCACATACTTAATATCGTTTTGTGATGAAGAAACGAGCATTCGCAGTTTTATTTCATCACAGTTGCAGACTGAACTCTGACAACATAAAATGAAAGTTAGGTATCGAATCTCGTCATACGAGTCAATTTGCATTCATTACACGCGGCTTATTGGTAATCTGAACACATAAAGACGCATGATATATCATCTCATATTACTTTGTTTTAATGGTCCATTCAACTACCTGTCACGAATGGCTGATAAACGTAAAAGCGGTGTGTTCAAGAAAGTAATATGAGGGCGCTGTGACATTACTACTGAACCTGCAGGGCTCACATGATTATTACAGACCCCCATTGACTCACGTGTTAAATCATAGCTCATCAAAAATTCATCAAAAATCAATCCCACGATAGATTTTGCTTTAATTCACTGACATTAGTCACAATTAACAGTACATTAAGACTTGATATGTTAATCAGGTACTTGCCCAGCTCAATCAAAAGTTAAATCTTACTTACGCCTGTCCGGCATGCTTTGCGCGCGGATGAATTACTCTCATGTGCCCTGCAGGTCTTCAAGAAGCAATATAGTTGTAGTATAAAAAAAAATAGAACTAGTAGTCTAAGTAGTAGTAGAAGTAGAGGTAGAAATAGTGAGAGGAGTAGAAGTAGTAGTATAGTAGTAGCAGTAGTATAGCTGTTGTTGTTGTTTTAGTGGTAGGAGTAGCAGTAGCAGCAGCATCATTAATAGTACATGTAATAGTAAAAGCAGCAGCAGTAGTAGTAGTAGTAGTAGTAGTAGTAGTAGTAGTAGTAGTAGTAGTAGTAGTAGTAGTAGTGGAAGTAGTAGGAGTAGGAGAAGTAGGAGAAGTAGGAGAGTAGTAGTAGTAGTAGTAGTAGTAGTAGTAATGTAGTAGTAGTATAGTAGTAGTAGCAGCAGCAGTAGTAGTAGTAGTAGTAGTAGTAGTAGTAGTAGTAGTAGTAGTAGTAGTAGTAGTAGCAGCAGCAGCAGCAGTAGCAGTAGTAGTAGTAGTAGTAGTAGTAGTAGTAGTAGTAGTAGTAGTAGTAGTAGTAGTAGTAGTAGTAGTAGTAGCAGTAGTAGTAGCAGTAGTAGTAGTAGTAGTAGTAGTAGTAGTAGTAGTATTGTTATTATTATTATTATTATTAGTAGTAGTAGTAGTAGTATTAGTAGATGGTAGTAGTAGTTAAGTGAGAGTAGTAGTATTGTGTTAGAACTATATATCTGAAGTAGTATTTTCGGTGTGGAATAGTCATAAGTGGAATTCGATTATTGAAAAGCTTCCATGCTGAAGGATTATCAAATCATATTTTCACTAAAACGGTTAATGAATTGAAAGATGATTTTGGAGACTATTAAATTAGATTGAAATGGTCAATGAATTACGTGTCATTTTCCCTCTACTAAAGATGACAGTTCACAATTACTCATTCCTTTAATTAAGTGTACATGTACTTTCTTAGAATAAACTAAGAGTAAACAAAAAATGAAATCACACTAATTATTTTGGGGAGAGTATATCTAATGAAAATTTCCCTGAAGTAGCTAAAAATAATTCCACAAAATCACGAATACGAAAATGGGCCATCGTTGTAAAAACAAATGAATTCATCTAATTTGTTCATCGTTTTCAATTATGCTCCAATAATCCATAAAACATCATCTCTTAGCGAACAGATCTATCCTACCGTTATCAGCGAGGTTTTGGATGAGAATACGCCTATCATTTCCATTCAAATTTAATTTGTTTAAGCCGGCCGCTCGTTACAGGGGTTTACCAGGTCGTTGACATTTTCGTCATTGGTATCGTCCCACGTGAATCAGTTTTCGTCTATTTTCAAAGACTTTCGTAAAACTAAGATGCAAGTTTATCATACATGAGAGTGATATCAGTCATGCTTTCAACACGTTTTAACCTTGCCATGATTTATGCCAAAATTTATTCTGAGTTCATGGATTAATTATGTTTGAGGGGTTTTTAAGTTTTCTCAGAACTTGTTTTTTCTAAACGTAATAGTGATTTGTGCATGAATTGACAATCATCCAAAATATTTTCTCATTTTAAAAAAATGAATGACTTACGATATGTGATCGTCTTGACATATCCCGAATCCCGATTTTGTAAAACATTATGATCTCCATATCTCCTTTTTAAAATAGAAAAACAAGTGTTGCACTCCTTTTCTTGAGGGTCATGTTTGATACAGACTACTCTCTGTTTCGTTTCTTGTTAGAAAAAAATAATATGAGGGGAAACGGATCTGCCTTCTTAATGAACATTATATACAAAAATTGACTTTCTTTTGCGTTGATGACATCGAATAGTCTTGTTAATGAACATCAAATGTAGAAAGAAATTGTGCTTCCATTTTGGTACTTTACATCAAATAAATAGAAATAGATTTTGCATTTGTCTGTGATAATGAATATCAAATATATTTCGTTTTCTACTATGTCAGTGAACAATAAATACTGTATATGCGTTATTAAACATCAAATGTATACAGAGACAAATAGATTCCCCATTATCTTAGTGTTATTGAACAAATATATCGATATATCGGGGAAATGTAAATTCTGATTTATTTTGTGTGGATGAACATCAAATATAGAGAAGTAAAAAGATCCTGATTTCATAAGTGTTAATCGAATGTCTTGGTGTACAGAACATGTAGTTTGATCGTGCAGCACTTGCTCTGAAACTCGTGGTTTGAAACTCACCTGTTATATTGGTAGGACATTGCCTCTAAATCAATGCATCCTGGTTTCCAATAGATAACCACAGGAAGGACTCATTGAATGCTGTCATACGTTGAACACTGATGTCGAGAAGTATTTTTAGAGCCCTTTGAATCGTCTTCCGTGCTAACTACAAACACTTTGGTAATCGCATAAATAAAAACACCCTGTAACCTCAGAAGAGTCGGGCGAACCATCTCGGGAAGACACCCCTGACTTCTACGAATGGTCGGGTCCATGCCTCATGCATTTTCCGATAAATTCGACAAAGCTTCGGCTTGATGGACCCGACCATTTGTGTTTTGAAGGGGTGCATTCTAAAAGTTGACTCAAACTCTCACAAATAATGTTTGATATTTTTTATGAAAAAATTAGGTGACTCGATTACATTGCCCGACGCAACAGTCATGATCATTTTGAAAGTCAGTCCTTGTTTTAGTGCATGTGCGTTATCTTTTTTTATAAGATTTGAAAAAAGCCATTATCTATATTGCCTAATCAAAAGGTCTGATAAGACTGAATAGAGAAAACTTTAATCCATTGGGAATAATCAAATAGTAATCAAGTGATCAGTCTCACGCTTTGTGCTGTCTAATCACTTACTTACGCTTTACATACTAGATTTTTAACATGAATCCGGATAGATTTTTGCTTTAACGCTTCTTCTTTTCTTTTTCTGTTTATCGGGGTCAAGAAATTTCGCATCTTCCACAATCAAGCATTACATCACATTTGATTTATCAAATAATACTTTTTTTTGGGGGGGGGGTATAAAATGACAGAAAAATCCCTCTTTTGACATTAATATTGCTTTATGTATCATCTGACTAAAATCTGGATTGTATAAACATGAATGTGGATATTCCGGTAATATTCAATTATGATTTTAAGTACCGTGATAAGACAGGTTTCCTTTTTTTTTATTAGTATATTTTGAATAGCCCATTTTTCATTTTTCATTATAAAAACCTTTGTTAAATCAGCCACATATTCTTAATGATTTCTCACAACTTCGTGCATCATCTGTAGTCAATGGCATCTTAAACTAGTTGTTGGTTTCTATTCAAGGAAAGAGAAACCCAACACGGCTCCTACGGGTAAACAGGTGGCTGGTCTAGATAATAGCAGAAACAATAATGAGCTTGTATTTATGGAAAATCGAGTGCGAAGTAATTGCTCGGAAAAATACATAGAAGTGTGTTTCTGATTATTGATTTTTCTTCTCTTTTTTTGTTTTCAAAAGGAAGATATCGCATCTTATCCAACGCAAGGTGGGAAGACCTTCCCATCGAGTTCTCATCCAGTACTACAGGTTGATTAGCTTACAGACATTTCTTAGTGAACGGAAACTATGGGTTCCATTCAACACCGGATGTCATTGCTATACCGTTTGAAGCCGATGGTCTAGGCTAAAAAATATCATGCAGTTACATTTCTTGGAAGTCAGGTGGTTCAGTTTCATTTTTAACATCATGAATCAACACATTAAATAGAAGCTCTATTTCTGCGGTGGCAATTAGTGTTTTAAATAGATTTTCTTGATTAATTCACCATTACGCTACGTCAATATTTAAATCAAAGAACGATGGTATTCTTCATGCATTTCTTTTTATATCAATTTAATGGGTTGAATTTCTTAGTTATTCCTACATAGTTACCTTACACTGAATTATAAAACCCCCAAAATATAATCGAAATTAATCTCTCCTTCTTTTAAGAATTCAAACTTAACTCACAGCACATTGTATTTGCATTTCACTTCCATGTGTAGTATATATGGGGGATTAAATAGGTTCGATATTCCTCAAGTACGTGAACTTAAACTTTTGATGAGGTATCTATTAATTTTAAAATAAATTTGCCTTGTGTGTAAAATAGTATCGCGAGAGAATATTGAAGACCCGTAATGTATTTTTTAATGCCATAAAGTGAGACCGAGGTAAAGAGTAAAAACTTATGGCAATGCTTAACAACTCGAAATAATGATCATAAGAAAGATTTATCAGGATGATAAGATCGTTTGTGGTTTTCTTGGTATCATTATGTGTCTATCCGCTGCAAACCAGGTGATGATACGAACTTCAGATCTTCTTTAGATGTTGTTTTTCATAACATGCACTCAAACCCAACCGACTCCTGCCCGATCAAAGATATCTACATTATTTTCAATGTCATATCTACCGTGTTTACACTTAATCGGCATTTGAATCGGCTCGCGGTTCTGAACCGCGAGCCGATTCAGCATCGGCTTTTTCATAGCGTGTAAACGCGAGCAACTTGAATCGGCTCGCGGTTCAGAACCGGCAATTTGCACCACCAAAGTAGTAGGTTCTGAACCGCGAGCCGATGCAGAATCGGCTTTTTTACTACGTGTAAACAGAAAGCCGATTCTGCATCGGCAATTTTGCGCATTTCAATTACTTTACCATTGTGACGTTACTGTAAGCGCACTGATCCAGCGTTGTCTTTATTATGACGTATATTGTTGGTATGCGTATCATTTCAGGTTTTTGCATCGGCTCGCGGTTCTGAACCGCGAGCTGTAACAACGTGTAAACGCAATCCAAATACTGCATCGGCATTTGGTTCAGAACCAAATGCCGATTAAGTGTAAACACGGTAATCATCGGTCGGTTTGGATTTGGGCTTGTTAGTGTAACTGGTGCGTGATAATGCGCATCTCATCTCATTAATGTTACATCTAAAGAGTTTAATTATCTTGTCTACAGCGGATAGAGGTGTAATGATACCAAAAAAACAATGAACGATTTTTGTTTTATCAGATTTTTTCAATCACGTTTTCCTTTGTCATTTATTAATTTTTTTTACAATAAAACTTGTTTATGCATTTCACAAAACACTTATCTTTCGCCTTTAATTTTGACATGACTTCGAGAAGTTCAGTTACATTTTTTGAATTACATATAGTTCAACTTATTTTCATCAGTATATATTTACTTCAAAGATGGTTAAATCACTTAACGACACATAAGAAATTCCGAAATTTCATGTTATAAAACGAGGAATGGGCAATTTTCAGCAATAATTTCCTTCCTACATGCTTTCACTTAATTGCATACAAAAATATATAATAAACGAGAAACACACTCAAATGCATCAATCTGCCTGTCCTTGCGTCTCCCCATCTCCCCCTTTCTCTCCTTCTCGCCTCTTCTCTCTCTCTTCCTCTCACTCTTTCTATCTCTATCTCACCGCAACATGTACATCTACCAGTCTTTTCAAGTAAGTTTGCACCTGATTACTTATTTCATAATCAGATTTGTAAACTGAATAGCACGAGGTGCCCTGAATTCGAAAATTAAATTGAAACTTGCAAGCGGTATATTTATTATTTCTATTATAGTCTCTTTAACATCATAAGATACAAACTACTACTGAAGATTAGCTTATATCATGAAGGATATTGAGTAATATATGCACATATTGGGTGCGACAGGACTAGAGCATTGAATTAAGAAAGCTTTCAAGCTAATAAGGAGTATCATTATGCATTTTTATACATCATCTACGTGTTCGGCATTTTATTAATCATTCTTCAAGATTCAGTAAAGAGAAAACAGGCCTACAAAAGATATACCAGATTTGCACAATTTATCAATGTAATTTACAAATTTACCCGATATACTCCAAAAGGAAGTTTGAGACTGATAGATGACAACATTAGTGTCCTATAGCTCAACACTGAATTTAAAATTTCAGTCATCTCTAGTTACATTCGTAATTCCTTTTGTAATCAATCTAATATATTAATCCCTCAAAATTCAATATTCTTAACTGAATTGATATATGTATATGCATTAAGAATAATCTGGGAAAAGGTTATTTTGCTTCATTTCATATGCAATTATTCCCTTTCATCGTACAAATTACAGCGTTTTCAAAGTAACATCCAAAGACACGCAAAACATAATATCAATCCTTTAATTTCAAGTCGAAGATTAAGGTGTTATTTGTAACCTTTCTAAGTGACGCCAAATATTTTGGTCTCATGTATCCATCTTGGATTTCAAATGGACCGAAGGGAAATCTCAAAATCAGTAGAGAGAAAGGAAAAATTGACATTTAGGTTTGGGGCTAAATTTGACAGGTGCTCGAATTGAATGCGGTCATCCGACAGAGTTTTTCACCGTGGCATTAATTTTATTTTATATTATTGTGCTTGATGGAAATCCGATTCGAGGTGGATGTGGCCATGAGTAAAATCGATTCTCATAAATACTTTATGTGAAAAAGGATTTTGATTTATACGAATTCTCTTAAGTCACAAAAAAGTATGTCAAACGAATGCTTTTTATTTTCGATGTCTTGCATCAACAACAGTGGGTTAACATCACCAATATTTCGATAACTAGTATCGAGTGGCGTAATGAGCCAAAAATATTGAGGGTGCTGGATTTGCTGTATTGCGTATAATTTATGTCAGAAAAAATCGACTTTTTATATTTAAAAAATCATACTTTGTGATAGATTTTGACATAATATTCAGAAAATAAGATCATATTTCATCCTTTTCTATTTCCTTTTCTTTCCTTTGCTCTTCTTTTTTCTTGGTCGTAAAAGCCCCCCCCCCTCCCCCATCTGTACGCCACTCCCCCTTACAAGTTCTTATCTTGTTAATGCCACCCACACTCCCTCTAACTTCGCCATGGTTATATACCAAAATCGAATTCTGGAATCTGACTTTTAATCTGAATGGTTGATGTAATCTACACGATTTTTTTGGTTGGTATGTGGTGACGAAAATACTCGGTTACCCATTATTCCTTGTATACGTTCTCCATGCTTGTTCTCAGCGGAAAGTCTGCTTTATAAATAAGCATAACCTGCCCACAAGCTAACAATGAGGTATAGCAGGGAATTGTTTATATAATATTTTTTTGCATGTAATCCCAAATGAATTGAAAGCGATTGAATTTACCCTGTTAAAAAGATAATTGCCCTCTACTCCTGTGTATAGAGGTATACTTTCATTCAATATTCGAGTGGTGATAGTAAAAACTTTCTCACCACAAATTTGATCTAGGGATTACGTTATCTTGATATATTTTTTAACATTCAATTGATATTACAGTAAATTTGTATCCCTATTTCATACTCCCCACCTAGTCACTCACACACGCCCACGCAAACACACACACTCTCCCTTTCTTTCTTTCTTTCTTTCTTTCTTTTTCTGTCTTTCTGTCTCTCTCTTTCCATGTCTCGTTATTCATTAAACCTTCTATCTATATTTTCCCCTCTCGCATCGTCTCTCCCCCTCTCTCTCTCTCTCTCTCTCTCCCTGTATCTGTTCCTCTCCTTATCATTATTGAACCAACTTTCTATCTATATCCCCCCCCCTTCCCATCGTCTTTCTCTCTTTATCTTTTTTTCTCTCTCTCTTTGCTGTGCTGTATTCTTATGTTTCTAACTGTTTAACTTCTATATCTTCCACCCTCTGACATCGTCTCATTCTCCCCGTATCTGTTCCTCTTCTTGCACGTTTCGCACATATTATCTTGCCATCTCGCATCAATCCCTTTCTTTATCTTCTCTTATCTTAGTATCTATACAATCATATCTCACTATGCTTCATTTTGCTTCATCCCCAATGTTACAGATTCACATGTCACAATTAGATCTCTGCTTCCTGAATTCATATATAGTCATCAGCCGATTGCAATGGGTTCCATGAGAAACATAGAAAATGTGAAATCGAAAATACCTTACAGGTTCCCTCATTTAAGCATAACTCTAACTAACAGTGTGAATCTATATCAAAGGAGACATTAGTTATTTCTTCTTTCTCTTTGTATTTGTATTTCCATTTCATTAGGTTATAAAATTCGATATTAAACCTAGATAAGTGTATTTATTCAGGTATGGATTTCAACTCTAAAAAGCCCCTCCCCTTCCCAAAAAATCTAATTACACCACTTTTTTTTATATCACATTTGATTTTCCGCTGTTTAATGACAAATATTAAGCAGAAGATGTAAGATATGGTTTGATTCCGTGTGGAATTTGCACGTGTACTTAAAAATTTGTTCACATGTAGCAAGATAAAACATCACGATAAAGAAAGCAAGTTAAGAAAGGTCTTATATATACAGCGGCCGGAATTATTTTCTAAGAATAGTGGTAAATACGGAGTCCGGATATGCATCTTGGAGGGACGGTATTAGACTGCAGGTTTGTCGTCGCTCCTGAAAATTTGGGAATACGAGGCGCTAATAAACTCCCCACCTCTGCCCTCCCGATACCTCGTTGCCCATCATCTAACGAGGTGCGTTAGAATCGTTTGTACATATAGGAATCTGTTGATTTGGTGCTGCTTTCCACTCATCATTGTAATCTGAGCATCATGAAGAAAGGGAGAGAGAAAGAATCGGGTTTTGAATGCATCAATACGACGACTTGATTGAACAACATACCCATCGCCTCAAATGTCACCAATCAAATAACTCCTCGTTTGAACGATGTCCCTCTGAATATACTCCCTAGCTGATGTACTAATTTGATATAAATATATCTTGAGATTAAGTTATTATTTTTGAGTGTTGTCTTCCTTAATGCAGCTACAAGCCACAAAACCAAATTGGGATTTTATTTGTCAGTTGCCACTTTCAATTACATGCATTTACCTTGCAATATTCCCAGTGGACAGGTATTGAAGGTATGCTATCAAATACAGTGTTCAAAACAGATTATACTTAAAATTACATTACCGTTGAGAGCTGTTGTTATCAGTTTTAGCCATAAATGTCATTCAGGGAATGGAACCACACTCAATGTGCAAAGCGGAAAGACTGAGCATTCCAGACACATGACAATTAAATTCTTCAAAATTTGAAACTGCATTAAAAGCAACAAAGTTAGAGACTGTCTGAAATACTTGATAAACAAAAATATGAAAAGGGTGTCTTATATTTATTGCAAACATATGCTCTAATTTCTTGCACTAAGCATCAAATGTACATTTTATAAAGCAGTGCATACTTATTCACCAAATTGTGATTGAACTTAAAAGTAAATCAATAAAATGTGACGAAGACCTTGTCTTATCTTTTAGGGCTGAATGATTGCCGTTTGCTTACTGAAAAAAAAGTTCCCTGCAATTTCGCATTCGGCTCATAGGGCTCAAAGTGATTTTTTATCGACTTGTTGGAAATGTCAACAATTTTCTGCCCAACTTGTTGGATCAGATTACTTCCACTTCACCAATCCCATGAATAAGTTTATCAGATTATTTTCTTTTTGTTTCTAATCCACATGTATTAACATCTTTGATAATTATGTAGCATAACCCCTTAAAAACGATAATTCTTACCTCGTCGTGATGCAACCGCGAATCAAGAATAGGATTAGCGCTAAGGAAAAAATCTGGAAAAATGAGGGGAATTATTATTATGCAAGCGTTCGTAAGAAAATAGATTTGACAGAATTGTGTCACTCCAAAATTAAGGTGACTTGGGTCAAGAATAATTTCAAAAGCAAAAAAAAGGGTTCGTTAAAAGTGAAAGGTGATTTTGGTGATTTTTAAGCATACCTGTCCGCATTTAAACGTCTTTGGTGCTGCATTAAATGCCTATGATGAATAACACACGCAGCACCCTCCAGGCAAATCTTTGGGGTGCTTCAGCACTCCCTGCACCTCCCGCTACCCAAGACCATGGCAGACTTCTGGGGTGGTATTCTAAAACAATGTCATAACTTTTTCAGAAATTTTGCAATTTCTCCCCGAGATGTGATATCGCTATGATTGTTGCAAATCGGTATGCTGGCGATTGTCTTTTCTCTGTCATATTTCTCTTAGTTCGCTCCCATCTTTACACAGACAAATCAATCACTGGCGGCACCATGGAGGGCACGGTGGCATCCTCCCACACACTCCGCTTGTCGTCCTTCTTTTCACAGACAAACCAATAAAGGGCGGCAACAGGGGGGGCATGTAGGCATTTACCACCCTCCCCCTTTAAAAGTCAGGATCACTGACCCCCCCCCCCCCCCCGCCCAAGAGAAAATGAAAGAAAAGGAAAAAGAGTAGGGTGAAATAAGATATTGTTTTATGAATATTAATAATAATAATGAAATAGAGTATTTCTAAAGCGCCAAATCTACATTGATTATGTGCTCAAGCCGCTGCGAAAAGGAAATAAGAAAATTACATGGAGCAGGAAGAGACAGGGATAAAAGAAACACAGTCATGACAATGAGAGGAAAATATTATAGAAGGCAGTTTTAAACAAGTAGGTCTTTAGAGCAATTTTGAAACAATCGATGTTTGAAATACAGCGAATGGAATATGGCAACTGATTCCACAAGGATGGTCCAGCATATGCAAATGCCCGACCCCCCCATGTTTCTTTGATTTAGGAACTGCAAGTAAGTTTGAATCCGAAGACCTTAAACGTCGAGGAGGATTGTATGGCATCAACGAATTAACATTTTATATTCTGGGGCAGATCCATGGATACGGTGAAAAACTAACAATAATAACTTAAATACAATACGGTACTCAATGGATAACCAATGCAGTGAGGACAGAACTGGAGTTATGTGAGTAGAGCGTCTGATAAGGGTAACAATACGGGCTGCAGAATTCTGTAATTTTTGTAAGCGTGAGAGTTAGGATTGTGGAAGCTGAAACAAAAGAGAATTGCCATAATAAAGTCGAGATATGTCAAAATCTTATCAAAAATTTTATTTTGCAATAAAAATATTGAAATTTGTGCTCGCTCGCTTCGCACGCTTGCAGCATTTTTATGTTTATTTTTCCGATACGCTATATCTCGTTCCCTAAAAAAAATATAGGTAGGACAAAACCTCTATTTTTATATATCCTGTTATGTTTGTCATTTTGCCTCCGACGAAGATTCTGCTAGGATCGAAAGCTTAGGCCCCTTTTTGACTTTATAATTTATATATCCTTCTCTTCTTCCTTGCTGGATCGATATCTCCTCAATTTTGTCAGACATTCTTTATTTTTCGTTATTGCTTAACGATCAATGGCTATAAACTCTCCAATTGATCCATTATTTAGGATAATTATGTTACCAGTCAGTCTCAAGTGAATAATCTTGGTTTCGAACCAGAATATGTTCCACTTACCATATTTTCGCCCCTTCGTTCCTCGTTTTTGATATTTTGGTTTGATAATTTGTAATGATATTTTGGTATGTGTTTGGTATTTGTTTTTGATATTTTGGTATGTGTCAAAAATGACACTGGTCTGAAGAAAATGAATGCAAGTAAAAACGGGCACCTAAAAACCTGTCTTCTTTCTCCTCCCCCCCCCCCTCCCCCCCCCCCCCCCCCCCATTAAGTAGCGTAATGGGCCAATCATTTTGAGGGGGTTAAACCGATTAAAAATTTGGATTTTTTTTTTTTTTAATATAAGAATTTTGTGATAGATTTTGACATAATATTCAGTAAATAATATCAGAGTTTACCATTTTATCTTTCCTTTTCTTTTCTTTCTCCTTTTTTCTGAGTCGTAAAAATTTAGGCAGTCCACTGAACATGGAATTGTATCCTCAACAATCAAAAATCGTCACGATGTGTATTTACTGATTGACATGTCTCTTTGGACCGGGAATGTCCCCGGTTGATAATGTCACCAGATGAAGGTCATCACGAACTCCTACACTTCTACACACACCCACACGCACCCTTATACACACACAAACCGTCATTACCACCTTTAACTCATGTACACCACACTACCACCCACATATTTATTTATTGGATTTGCAACTTATGTGACGAGTCATAACATCCATTACCATTATTACCAAGGTGAATTTTGACCTCGTGAAACCCCAATTACATTACCGTTATTCCCAAATTAGCAAATGAGTCAAGATTCAAATGTATATGATGACCTCTGTGACCTCATTACATTCGATCTTTCCTTGGAGAGGAGGCGTATAACATCCATATGTTTTACAACCCCAAAAAGTCCAAATCAACCACTCTCGCTTCAAACCTATCTAAATCATATATCAAACCATTACACTCCCACACAAAAATCACCTCTTTACAACAAAACACATTACCACATTACCGTCGACAACCACACACCGACCCGAACACCCAGCCACCCGAGCAGAAACACATTATTCATTGAAACTAGCAAAGTCCCGAAATCAAGGAATCATGGAATCACAAACTTCTGGAGAGGCCCAAATTCACCCCCACTTCACATAAACCCTTATTTTTGCCCGCATCGGCACACTCTCGAATACATAGAATTGATCCGATATTACCTTTTCCAACCCTCTATAATTTATTCGATTAATATATGCGGTTATGTGGTAAGAATCACATTATGAGTGTTCTAGACTAATTGCTTTCCGGTTCAACCTCCAAATGACAGAGGGAATATTCATGATCACTTTGCCATACTGCTTTGAATTATCAACCGCTGGGGCGTGCCTGTCGGGCACAGTGTGCAGAATGCGTTATGATGAAGAGATATGTTCACATCTTCGGTAGATCTGTATTACTATGGAAGATTTTCAAGTGCCATCAACTTGTCGAGATGTCGAGATAACGACTATCTCGCAGAATGGACTCATGACTTATGTTGACATATTAAATGTAAATGACGAGATTACATTTTATTCCACAGCATGCACGCACCACGTCCAGTTTGGAAACAAAACCAGGCCGCGGCGTGGCTTGCTATAGATCAACATCCACGTGCCCGCTCACTGTGGACGTAAAATTTAGTGCTACTTGTTACGGAACCTTTAAATTGCCATCAACCTGACGAGATGGCTGGCGAGACTTTATCTTGCCATGTCGACTTAATAGCCTTGTTTTGTCGACATATTACTGTTTATAAGTCGTGTGTAAATATTTTATATTTTCATTTCATTATTATATTATTCGGGTCACCTAAAACATGGACAATACATGAAGAATGTAATTTGTAAAGATTTTCTATGATAGTATATTAATTCAAGACATTTTCACATATTCAAGTCATTTAGTTTAGCAGACAAGATTAATCATAATTATTGTCGATGCCTAAATACAAAAATGAATTAACTGTCATAAACTGTTACAACAAATCGATTTTGTAAGGCACTTTAAAAATTCTTATATGATAGTTTATCTTGATTGGTATAATTGAATTATTTTATTTCATTCGGATAAAATGTTGATTTATATTCATCATCTACTTTACCAAGGCACTAACACATGTAATATTCATGATGTTAAAGGATTTCTAACGACAATAAATGAATCAACTTTGTTGGCAAATACTTCTGTGTCAAATTGCATATTTGAGTGATAATTGTGTTGATATTTTTGTTTACCTCCCTTTAACCACACGAATGCCTATACAAATATTCGAACATTTGCCATATCTATAACTTAGCTACATGCTCATTTTTATCTCTGCCTTTTTCAAACATTCAATAATTAGCATAATGAAATATACCTTATTCAATTTCTTATCATCGTTTATCTACGTGCAGACCTCATAAGATAAGATAAGATTTTATTAAACTATCGAATCCTAATCGGGAGTATGGGAGACTCAACAAGAACATTATTTACAGTAATGGATTTGCGTATAAAATTAACATATTTACAATAATGAATTACATGAATATAAATCCCTTGAAAAACAAATAAAGTTTTAAAAAGGGTCCAAATTGAGGCTTTCCATTTGATCGTGCTTGCAATATCTTTTAAAGAATAAGTTTATTGCGATTCTGTGTAGACTGTGACGAGTTGTACTGTACCAATAAACTGTTCCAAGGGTTAATGTACTTAAATGTTTCAATTTCTTTTGAAAGAAAATTGCTTTAAATAACACATTATTCATGTTTAAGGTATAACGATAGGAGTTTACACATGGTCGACTGGTGGGTACTTCCTGTTAAAAAAAGGTGAATATCAGATAAAGACGGTTGCAGTAAGAGATTTCACGTCCAGACTCAGTTTGATCAGATTGAATTCATTCTTTAGTGAGTGAGTTGCAATTTGCATAATACCTTTTCATGCCTGGCTTCAGCCGCATTTTACTTTCCATATTCTTTAAAACAGTGATGTCGAGTTCAGTGAGTGCATCCACCGAAAGAAAATGGATGGTGTGCAAAAATACCATTCCCGGAAACAATCATTCTGGTTAAAATGGCGTTTACATTTGGGTCCCATTCTGACGAGGGATTTATCAAAGAAACTCAAGCAATTCAATAAACGTTTACCATCATTTTCCGTCGTCTTAAAAAGTTTTCGTTTGTTGTTGCTACTTTTTGTTTTGCGGTTCTTTTCGCATGAGAAAAGTGTTTGTGAAACATCGGTAGCAATAAGTTGGTCTAAAGGAGGTTCTTTTAAAATTTCTTGTTTCGAAATGACCTGTTAGTTGGCTCATAAGCAGAATCACCAGTCTGACAAACGCCCCTATGTAGTATAAATGTCAACTCAACTTCATCATCTACTGAAATAATATTCATTTAAAAAATGATCACTCCTCTTTTAATAACGTCTTAAACTTTGTTTTGCTATGTTGTGTTTATGAATTGCTTCCCATAAGCCGTGAATGAAGATAACCAATTACCTAAACGGGATGGAAACTTTAGCTAGCAAAACTAAACCAATCACATGTGATACCGTGAAATACGATCAGTTTATCGCACCGATAGGGACGTTATATCGATAGTAACTTGACCGTTAATGTGATCACCATGTAATCAAGGGCAGAGACAGTGTAATATGAAACTCTTGTTATCTATAAGTTATATTGTTTTTGTACGGCCAACGAATCTTGTGACGAACACGAAGTCTGCAACTTGTAAAACCATAGCAGGGCAAAGAGGCATGTCATCGAAAGCTGCTTTTGTCACTGGCTACCAGTAGTGCATCACCTTTCCAAAAAAAAATCCAACTTGATAATAGCTCTTAAATCATCGAACTGAAAGTAAACCTGTTAACATAAATTTGCACATAAATAAACAAAGATGATACTTTGTTTAAATCGTGAAATATACCAAATTGAATGCTAGATAATTATGTGTTCAACTACGTTATGTATGACTACTCGTTTCTCAATGAGGAATTTACTTTTCATGACGTAATTTTGCTTCTTGGAAATGCCACATCTCATTTGAAATAAGATTTATTTTAAAAAAATCGCGTTGCATCTGATAGCAAAGTGTGCGCTGGGCTTAAAATAATACACATATGGGACGTTAAGATTTACAAAAAGACCACCCCTTGTCCTGTTCAGGGTAAGGAGCGTTTCATCAATGTTTTGTACGACAAGTTGTCGGAACTTTCCTTAATTTTGATTGGCTGAAAAGAACTGTTACTGCGGTAACTGTCGGATAAAACATCCGACAAGTCATTTCATGAAACGCTACCCTGATCATCAATGGAATTTGATTTAAAAAAAATAATGTCATGAAAACCAGGTACAAAAAATGCCGGAGTGTTCAGGGATATCAAACCTGCAACCTCTGTAGTTGCCGTTGCAAACTCTGTCAACTCCGTAAGGACAACGATACATGGTCAGATGGTCAATTATGTAAATAACCTTAAAAGCTTTGTAAGTCGTTTCCATATTTGATTTGAACGTTTAGGTCAGATACTGAATGGAGAATATGTGTTAAATGTATAAAGCACTTGTTGTTGCCATTTTTTGACAAAAAATAATAAGTCCTTCGAATTTCGCCGCTCAAATGATGAAAACATTTAATCCTCCATGAGTCATATTCGACTAGTTAAAGGAAAGGACTATATCCATATATATTGTTTTTATTTTAAGAACAAGTGAGCGTTTCAGGATCCGATTTATTTCATTTTTATCTACAAATTTTCCCAGAAAATGAGTTCCAAAAATATCAATGGTTTTTAAGAAGAATCATATATAATCGCTGTATGAAAATAAGTGTCGCATTACATGCACTTTGTCTTTTGTTTTTCGAGACAATATACCATTTTGATCTCTATTACAAGTTTATTATTCACCTTACAATGAGGCAGACATCTGTTTGATCCCTAAACCGAAACCTGTCAATACTATAGGATCCAATTATGCAAATCACATCATATCTCACAATCCTCCTTCTAATTTCCTTGTTGCTGGCTGCCTAAACCCGACACCTACGTTGGAATGGAAAACATACGTTGGAATGGAATAAAAGTCATCAAACATGCTAATAAAAAGGGATTTACATCATGAAATATGATGGAAATAATAACGTTACTAAGAAATCAAACTGTACCCATAAATCACGATATATAAAGAAAATAATATTGACGGGAGCTAAAAGCACATCAGTTCTTTTTCAGAGGCACAGACATGACAAATAAATGATACAAATGAAATTAAACACATATCACATGTCAGTTGCACCTCCGATATTCTCTACAGCATTATTTTTTAGCATGATAAAATGAAATCAATTAATACAGTTCCACTGAGTTTAACTTCCTCAATCATTCTACCATCTATTCGATTACGTAACCAGTCATGGTCTGATATCATTGACTGCTTACTCATCACTACCGAAAACATGGTATAGAAACATCTTCTTCTTGTATTTATCGTTCAGTCTTTTGACAAACAGAGACAAATTTATGCAATGCAAGAAATAGGCAAAAAATCCCCATTCAAATTATTGTAAAATATGATTATGATATAGAAATGCTTCAATTTTTTCTAGCTTTTATTTAATTTTGATTATTACTCTTTGAATCTCTATATTTTATTTCATAATATGCTAACACATCCTATTTTGTTACACTTCTATTTGATTAATAAATTGATTTATAATTGTGTTACTAAAATTATTTATAAATAATGTTTATTGAATAAACAGATGAATCATAAAAGACAGTGCAAAATTCCTGAATAGAATTCCAATTCCCATATATGACTTTTGAAAGAATTTTCCCAATGTATGCCACTCGCTTCCGTTCATATTGGAGTTTGGCGAAATTAAAATATATCCTTAATATATATCGTGTTTTGTGGGATGTGCTAGAAAGCACACTAAATTATTGCACAGTCTTGTACGAATCGCTCATTAGACATAATTATGAACATAATACTTCTTTGAGCATTGTTTCTCGGCGGAAATTACCCAACGTATGTCTTGTTAACATAATAAAACTAAGTCGAGTCATACGAAACTTGATTTTCTGTTGAACTTATTCCTGAAAATAAGAGAGGAATACTGATCAAATCACATGAGTTGGTATAAGTTGATGTAACGTTGCTTTCCTGACTACGTATCTTTGACGCACAAAGTGAAACTGATATCGTACATGATTATAAAGTGAATATCAAATGGAACTCAAAATGACAAATCCCTTGAACTGTTGACACATGTTTACAATCATCTCAAGCACATTAGCTCTTGACTATTTTAGTTTGCCTTACATAACAATACATTTTAATTATAGAACGTTTAATTACACTTTTTACATTATTCACAATGCGCAAAGTTTGAAGAAATGGTAACACTATTTTGATCCAAACTATTTTAGTACGAACATATTCATTTCTAAACAAGATGTGAAAATTTTAGTAGCACAATATTTCAGCTACCTCACGCTTGCGTTTCCCTTTTTTTCCTTTTAATACAATGTTATCATTTATCACATTTGGTGGTGAAAGTGAATTTTTAAGGCTGATTTAACGGTTTAATTGTGAAATAAAATACTGAATTACAGTTGGGCTGACCACGCATATTAACATGCGAGCAAGCGAAGCGAGAGAGCAAATTTTCAGTGGTTGGAAGACTGAATGGTGTCCAAAACCGCGTTTCTTGTTAAACCGAAACGAGGAAATGGAGATGAAGTATATGTATTTGAAATGTATTCAATGAAAGCTTATTTACTCATTGGTTACACATTAGGTGAGAATGGAAGAATGTGTCATCATAATTATCATGAATGAGTATGTCTCAAGAAAATTAATGAATTATGTGCCTTCCCAGACCACTATGTAAACTCCCTGAATAGTGGAGAATAGAACATTAATGCAAATAAAATTGAAAATATTTGCCGAATGGAATTATTTTGAACAATTTAAAAAATATATATATATTTAGAGATTATGCAACATTAAACATTGTAAACAAAAGTTCATTCACATTTGAATTGCTTATTACATTGTTTTCCTAATAAAAATTATTTCGTTATAGCATGAATAAAATTGTAAAGATGCGGGAAATGTTACTATTATTACTGTACTTTTGATTGAGTAACGGAATCCATTTGATCAATGTCAACATTTAGTGGCGTAATAAGTCAAACATTTTGAGGGGGCAGACATTGTGCACGGGCAACAATTTACAAAAGCTGTGAGCGAGCGAAGGGAGCAAGTAAATTTTTATACTTTTTCATACAAAAATTAAAGTTTGTAAAATGATTTTACAGAATATTCAGATAGTGACATCATATTTCATCCTTTTTCCTTTACTTTTCTTTCATTTTTGTCTCGCCTGCACAACAGAGGCATCGCGTTTTCGGCGACGGCAGCGACGGCGTCATTATTGAAATCTTAACCAATGTTCAGTTTTTGAAATGTCATCGTGACTTAGGAATCCTATTTCATGATAATTATTAAGGGTAAATAAACTTTGACCATTTTTTGGAATCATCATCGAAATGTTAAGCCATAGGTTAAGTTTTTGACATGCCATCATAACTTTCAAAGTATATAGGAAATAAGGGAAATCAAGTATGACTGATCGTTTTGCACGAATTTCAGGTCGAATGATCAAGGTTAAAGGTCATTTGTGGTCGATGAAGTTATTTTTTATTACAATACGGATGGGGTTATTTGTGAATGATTATTATTCATCTGTTCAAAGTCAGCACTACCGTTATATTGAATGGCGTAATACAGACAAGTCTATCAGAGGCGTTACACTTGACTCATTGATTTCTTGGTCTTGACTTTTTTTTTGGGGGGGGGGCATCCTAATCCCGCCATCTGTACGCTGGTGTCATTAGTATTTCATTGTAAATTTCACTTGAAGTATGGGGTAGGCCTTTACTTGTATAAACTATCCCCCTTCTCTAAAGGTGCCCGTTGTGAAGAAACTAGAAATATAACTGAAGGTGATTAATACCCCGCCCCATGCCGTTACCATGGCAATGCAGTTTCCAAAACACTAAGAAAATGAATCTTGCATGTCGTTACCCCAAAAGGAATATGTTTGCCAACTTCCATGAGTACTGGCTGAAAACTGGGGATGTAGTTTGAGCCGAAATGAGTTTTCCTGGCTTTTGGCCATTGTATGTGGTAACCATGGCAACACATTTTTTCTTAGAAATGCAAAAAAATGTGTCTTTCATCTCTCTAGCTATAGACCTATGTGTGTAACAATTCCATGAGCATAGGTCATAAAATGAAAAAGAAGTTCAATCCACATGTTTTAATATGCTGTTACCATGACAACGCAGTTTCAAAAATAATTTTTATAGGATATTTGAATTTTTAAAATGCTAAATTGCATCATGATCATTTAAAATCATCGGTCCATAGTCATCCTTTGAACTGGCTGCTGATGAAAATACGTTTCCTAGCAACCGTTGCTACAATAATTAGAGTTCATTTTGGCGCCACCCTTGAAAATACTTAAAATGGTATTTGGATAATGTGAGCCAAGTTTCATGCTTTTATTTATTTTTGTTTGTTTGATTACGATCATGTCTAATTATGTAAATATTGTGATTTCTTGTAATTGATTATTTATGAAAACAATAAAAACATAATTAAAAAAAAAAAGTTTCATGCTTTTAGCACAATCTGAACATTTTTTCACCCCTTGCCGAGACTATTTTATCTCTCCCTTTTATATTCGGTGTTTGTTTGCATCTCACTTTCCTGTCTGTTTCCCTTTCTTCCTCTCTCTCTCATTCTATTTCTCTCTCCACTTCTTTTTTCCTCTCCCTCTTTTCTCCCCGTCTGTTATCACCATTCATCTACCTTTCTATAACTTCAACCTCTTTTCCTCAATGTGTCTATTTAAAGCAGCCGCTTCGAAGTTCCCATTTATATCAGAATTTTGATTGTCAAAATGTACAATGATTTCAAATCAAACTTGTCCATTTATATGGATGAAAATAACAAATAGTTGCGTCATTATTAAGTACATCAATAATTGACTGTATTTACGTCAATGTATTCTTATTCAGTCTACCAGTCTTGATGGACGGTGAGGATTCAATATTCGTTCGGATACAACAAAGATCTATTTTTATATTTCCATGGATATCAACATGTTTTCATATGATGAATTAGTTACATGGGTAAGTCTTCTGTTGAATTTCTTATATTTCCATTCTCTGACAAATATTTTCATCATATTCATTTTGATCCGCAGTGGCGTAACTACGGGGGATGGGGGCACGGGGGGGGCTCGTGCCCCCCCCCCCCCCATCGGCTGCCCCCCCCCCAAAAAAAAAAAAAGGGAGAAAGGAGAAAGGGAGGCGAAAAGAAAGAGTAACGTAGTGGGGGAAGATGAAACTATTGTATATTATATCATATCATATATATATTTCATATATCATATTAAATTACGTGTTTAATGAGATATGATAATCCTTCTGTACTAAAACATCCCGTTTTCAATTCAATATACACCAAATATATTTCCTCGCACTTCGAGTTAATATTGTTTTATGTGGTGACCTATGCTTCTTTTTCATGACTATTCAAAATGATTGTCCCCTTTTAAGTTCTGAATATAAAACATTTTCAGTCCGTGCTAACGTTCGCATGAGTGGATAGGTGAGATATGTCTGCTCTTCATGAACTTCTCTAAAAAGTCTTAAAATGTCCCTTTTTCTTGTCTGAATATTAACAATTTTCAGCTCGTGCTTCGCGCTCGCATCGTTTGGTTAGTGAAATACGTATACTCTTACTGAATTCCTACAAATAAGTCTGAGAATGCCCCTCTTCAGGTCTGAATTTCACAAATTTTCAGCTCGCGCTTCGCGCTCGTAATATTTGATTAGTGAGATCGTATCATGTTCATGATTACAATGACTACAAAAAGTGCTTCATTTGTTTAGGTGTTCTCATTAGATGACTGTGGTGAAATATGCATGCTCTTCATGAATTTCCCAAAAAAAATAGTCCTTAAAATGTCCCTGTCTATTGGGGTCAATATATTTAAATAAAATTCAGCTCGCGCTTCGCGCTCGCATTGTTTGTTTAGTGAGACAGGTACGTATCATGATTACAAAAATTTGCTTCTGTCCTTTTTACGTCTGAATATCAAAATTTTTCAGCTCGCACTTCGCGCTCGCATTATTTGATCAGTGAGATACATATCCGTTTAATGGCACAGTCCTTAAAATGTCTCTATTTGGTCAGTATACCTGGCAATGGAGCGCCCACTAAAGTGACTAAAATTTTGCTGGTGCCCCCCCCCCCTGCATTGACCCATGGTACGCCACTATTGACCCGTTTCTGCAATTCAGCACAAAAATATCACGTCAAACAATGTCATTGAGATAAAAAAATTTCATTCATATGTAATGCCAATCATAGTTACATTTGCAATTAAACTAATTTTTTTATAAAGAAGACAAATTGAGAAGTGAAAATATATTCTCTTCTTACCTTCCTCATCAAGCGAGCATTGCTTTTTTGAAGCGATGATAGAAGACAAACTGATTCACTCTTTACTTTCATGAAAAAATGAAGCATACTTTGAATGGAGAAGATTTTATTGTTAATACATGTCAGCCAACATCAGGAATATTTTGAGCAGCTATGAACGATTTAGACGAGATGGGTACCTTAACATTTCCCTCCTCACAATATAGATGATTTCTTTCGGGTTAGCGACTCTGACTAAGATGCCATACAAGATGTTGAATGACCGAGGTTTCTTGAAAATTCTTTACCGAGATCAGGGGCATGGTCATACAGAGGGAAAGAGAGAGAGCGCGCGCGCGCACACACACACACACACACCCGCACCCACCCACCCACACACATACACACACCCACTCTCTCTTTAATAAGCGCATACGTGAATGAAGGATGACATTAAAAAAATCGTTAAGACATTAGCCCCAAAATCATGTTAATAGCCGTGTGAAGTAACTGATTCATGAATCAAATTCTACTGCTGGTCCTACTATTTAATAATGCATAGACGGATCCAGGGGTCCAAGGGGCCGAGCCCCCCCCCCCCCCCCCCCCCCTTATTGGCGACGCAAAAAATGGGGAAAAGTGGGAATAAGAAAAAAGAAGGGAAGGTAATAGAGGAGAGGAGAAACAAAAGAAGAAAAAAAAGAAGAGGAGGATGACGAGCGAATAAATATGAAACAAGGTGAGGGGATACTTGGAAACAAAATTCATGTGACTGTATAAAATTTTCGCTCGCGCTTCGCGCTGGCATTGCCTGTTCGGTGAGACACATACATGTATCTTGGTCAATAGACTGAAATTGAGCTTAAAATTTCCAAGTAAAAGTCAATATACGAAACACATTTCAGCTCGGACATCGAACTTTCATTATTTTGTTTGATTTACAAATTGATTCTTTAAGAAATGCTCTGTAAAATGTATTGTTTTATGGTCTGAATATCATATATGTGGAGCGTTGTGGCCCAGTAGATTAGTATCCGGACTTTGAAACAGAGGGTCGTGTGTTCATATCCAAGCCATGGCGTAGTTTCCTTCAGCAAGAAATTGATCCACATTGTGCTGCACTCAACCCAGGTGAAGAGAATGGGTACATGGCAGGAATTTATTACTTGACATGCGTGCGCGCTGTACAATCTGAGTAATTACGGCTGCCAAGCTACAGCTTGACATGATATCCAATTCCTTTGGAAGCCCGTAGAGACGTTATAATTCATAATGTGATATGCGCTATACAAGAACTGTGTATTATTTATTGTTATAATAATAATAATAATAATGATAATAATTATATTAATAGTTATATTAATTATAAAAATAATCTTAATGGTAATGGTAATAATGATATCAATAATAATGAAACTGATACTCTTGTCATTGATTCTATTACAAGAACTGGGCTTATTACATCTACTTCTACTTGTTCTACTGCTACTATTAATTCTGCTGTGGATGTTACAGGCATACTACTACTTATACTAATACTACTACTACTACTACTACTACTACTACTACTAATATTAATAATACTACTACTGCTACTACAACTACTACTGCAACTACACCAGTATACTCAATATTGCCATAATTACCTTTTACTACCACCACTACTATTGTTTTATATCATTATGCACAGTATAATGCAGACCGTCATTTTGCAGTCATTCCCTTGTCGGGTAATTTCTTCCACTCGGAAGATTTTCCAGTCACTCCTAGATATACATTTGGCAAAAAAAAAAAACGATTCGCAATCATACTATATTTACATATAATTCGAGAAAGACCCATAACAGCTGACGATTGATTTTAAATTGTCGCTTTCATTTTACGTTGCCATGGTTACCGGTAAACATAATCGAGCGTTAAGATGAGAAAACCTAGAGCAGAGTGGATTGAGAAAAAAAATCATGCATCTCACTGCTATTGGTGTCTTTCTATACTGCAGGATGTAATTTTAAGAGGCATATTTCTTCAATCCTTACAGTTGCCCATGCCTTTATTGCGCGCAAGGGTTGTGCACAGCTCATGGTAGTGGTCGCTCTCTACAATTCGGACGATGTGACGTTCTTTTCCGATTTCCATCGGTCTTTTCTTTTTACTGGACAATGCTGTTGGATGATTATTGTGCCTCTGTGGTCTGTACTTTCACCCTTTTTTCCTTCAATGTTTTGGTTTTCCTTACTTAGGAAAACTGTGATCTATAAATTGCCGCATAATGATCAATGACGGTCGATACAGCGAGGATCTTTTCATAATTATGAACCGAAATGATTACAGGAAGTCAGGTTTATTCATAGTATATGAGCCTATGACTTTTCCCATGGACAGTTCTATGTTGCTTCAGAGTCCACTTAAACATTGTATTTTATGAATGAACACTACAATTAAAGGAATTCAACACAAGATATTTCATTAAAATAATTAAAAATAGTAGTAGCTTTACAACTTTGATTTTAATTCAAGTCTGAATAGAGTTACAAAACGCGACTATTTAGTAATTTAGACTCTTACAAAAAATACAATTGCTATTTTTTTAAAATTAATTTTAATAAATTCTAATAAAATTTTCACATGTACATGTTGTACATATATTATCATTTATGTTATTGTATTATCATTTATGTTTTTGTATTATGACTTACGTTTTTGTATTCATGTATTGTAAATATGTTTGTACTCTCATACCCCGAGAGGGGGTCGATAGAGTCAATAAAAGCTTACAATCTTACAATCTTACGCTGTGGTGATGGGAATTGCCTCTAAATAATTCCGCGTCATTTGATTAAAGTATTCGAATAAACCTTGTATTGTCAATTCTTGAAGCCATCGAGTGAGATCTGTTTTTCACGAAACATTATTAGATTAAGGTACAGGTTTTATTGGTGTCACCTGAAACATACTGTATAATACAATATAAGGCACGTAAACAAACAAAACCAAAATAACAAAATCTTCTTACATCCACGATTTCACATTATGATTGATTTGTATAATTCTAAAGATAAAACTGGATAGTATCCTAATTTATTATATAAACATATCGTGCAGCGTTACAAAATAGTGATTAATGCAGAAACAGGAAATTTACTTTTTGAAGTGATTGTCTGGAATATGCCTTATGCACGATTTACTTAAAGTCTCAATCGATTATCTGTAACTATAGGTATAGCACAAGAGAAGAATAATAAATGAAAAGAAGAAAGTTCACACTTTTGTGTTTAGTGAGTTTTGACAAATCCAAAATGAATAATGCTCTGCTGATACGAAAACAGGTTGCACCCAACATAACGATATCTGCATGTGCTAAGATAAATAGAGAACAAATGGAATACGTCTTATGACTAAGTGGTAGAGGAAAGGCAGGTCTTGCCTCTTTTTTATCTTCGAGGTAAATTTCGTTGGATGTACTAAAATACGTTGATCGTCTATTAACCAAATATATATATAGACAATTACACAACTTATTCTGACTTCAGGTTTTGATGCAAAAGGAGGGCATTTTGTATTCAGATCATCTCTTCCCGTGAGAGGAGACAAACCATTCTATCTAGAAACACTGATACCTGTTTAATGAAATCATCGATCAAAAATATCAAGTTGTCTTGAATTAAAGGTAATGAGAATAACAAGGCATGAATACTACTTTAGCTTTGTATCTATTCGTATTGCCCCAAAATAAATGATCTGACATTTTAGTCTGGATTTTCATTATTTTGACTATTAGGCGTCTTATATTTTGGAGTGAGAGAAACAAGGCTTAAATTATATTGTTGTTAGCTTGAATTTGAATAGCGATGGTAAAACACGATAAAGCCTTATCTGTTACTTTTGTTTGTTTGGAAATCGTGAAACATGTTTCGCCTTTCTACCATATTTTACATATTTCTTTGAATTTAGCGCTATAAAGTACATTTTGCTTTTATCTATCGCGTCAGATGGAAAATAATGATTGTTATGATCTTGACTATCTTCTAAAATAACAACTTTTTTTTCAATTATATTTCTAGTAGGCCTGCTGGTTGAAAAAAAAATCTTCGTTTTCCTCATATTAACCTCAAAAGAATGAAGTTCGCCCCTTGTTCAAGTAGTACGAAGTCAGTACTAATGGGATTTTCGTACAGATGCAGTTTCTTCTTTTTTTCGCTTGAAAACATGCAGAAGCATTAGGATGATGCCTGAGGCTCGTTAATCCAATCAATTCAAAGGTGGTTTAATGTGGGTTGGTACAAAGCCGGTTACAAAACGTTCTCTGCCAAATACAGAGGTACTATGGCCCGTCTGGCAAAGCTCGATCCCAAATTTAGAAATATGATTTGAGATAAAGATTTATTCGAGTTTAATTGGAATATATCGGTATTGATTGTAACAGAGGGCTTGTGGTTTTGGGAAGGCTTGAGATTTTTTCAAAATATTTTTGTTTTGTTTTTTGTTAAATCATTGTATAGCATACATAGGCAATATCACAATTTTTTATTGAAATTCCTTGAATATAATATATTATGGCTATTGTAGATACGACTTATTTCGAATTTATGACATTAATATGAAACATTACATTTTGTTGGTATAAGACCCAAAATATTTTTGGGTTGCTTCTAAATAAAACTTTTGAATTCAATAAAATGCACCTCATCAACTCCCACTTTCCTCTAAAATGTTATATCTTTATTCCACTTATGCCAAGTGATTATATTAATATCTGCTGTTATTTTTCTCTTATCTCCTCTTTATTCAGTCTTTATCTCGTATGTTTCCTCGACATAAGCTTAAACAAAAGATACAACCAATAATACAATACATAGCAATCAGTATATGGAAACAACAAGATTTAAGTTTTATATCAAGATTGATTGGATTACTTCACATGATACGGCAGTTTTTATTAAATCTTGTTCGACATGTTCTTGATTTTCCGGTTTTTTTTTTCAACAACCCTAGTTTTGAAATACTGCATCAATTTTAACGAAATACCTTAATCAGTATGCAGGTCATCTTTGTCTTGAAAAAAATATATGATTAGCTTTTTGAATAGAATTCTAGTAATAATTAATATTTATAAAGCGCTTTAAACAAAAGTTGAAAGCGCTGTGTAAACAAAAATCAAATATAATCGTATAATTGATAATTCCCCTACTTCTTTTGACTTTCAGACTTGAATTTTGTAAATCTGAAAATTTCAAGCAGAAATGTTTATAAAGTCATGGAGGGGTCATTCACACTGATGCCAAGAAGGTTACAATATGATGCAGCAAATGAGATAAACATCCTAATAAAGGTTTGGTGGGAATCCATTCAAAGAATAACTAAATTATAGGATAAAGTGACGTCACATGGAAGCGCAACTTCCCATACCATTTTCTCAGAAAAGGATATATCTATTATTACCTTTGCATTAAACATATCCTTGGGCATATTATTTCATCAATTGTTCTATTTTTTATTTATCGCGAATCATTAAAAATGGAAATTTGATTCATTTATATTACATGGCAAGGGTCAACTGATCTCATGCACTGCAACAAATTCCTGTGTTGATTTACCATCAGCCCCGGAATCTATATTATGTCCATTATACATGTATATACAACACCAATTAGTATTAAAACAGCATCGGTTTGATTCCAAACTGGTGTTGTTTAACACTTCTCGGTGTGGACATGATATAGATTCCGGGCAGTTGGTAAATCAACACCGGAGTTTTGCAATGTGTGATGTCACAAAACGAAAGTTTTAAAAATTAATAATTTTGATTGTCTATGATGGATTTTCGTGAAACTTTCATTTCTATTTTTTCTCTCATTGTTTTGCTTTTATAAACACCAACTTAGCATCGGAATGGACTTATCTTTAAAAAGACAATGTCGTATATATTCTTTTCTTTAGAATAAGACTAGTGGCGTAATGAGCGAAAAACTTTGAAAGGGCCAAGTATGGCGGTTGGCGCAAATGATCTAAAAAGATGTGAGCGAGCGAAGCGAACGTGCATTAAAAAATGTACCTTTCTAATAAAAACATCTTATTTTGGGGAAGATTTCGACGTAATATTAAGAAGATAGCATAGTATTTCACTCTTTCCTTCTTTTCTTTCTTTTACTTTTATTGGGGGGGGGGTCGTGAAACTTTATGGGAGGCCATGATTGTCGTGATCGTTGATCTGCATGGGTGATGCTGTTCTTTCTCGTGCCTTGTAACATTAGTGGATACGTTCCCATCTGTAGTGTTCAATTCTACGTGCAAAGTAATTGATTAACATTGACAACTAACACCAATTAAAGTAATAGGCCTATCACTTATATAAGAAATTATGCAATTTATACCAACTGTTCACGCAGCAAACTTAGACCGTCAATCAAAACTATGAATTGACTAAAAATAAATGGCTTGCAACCATTACAACCGCTTCATGATTAGACTGATTTTTTTCTTTCTCACCGTCTTTCTTTGTTCATTTCTTTCTTACTTTCTTACATTTTTTCCTTTTCATCTTTTCTCCCTCTACCTGTCTCTTTCTATTTCGTTCTCTCCCCTTGCTTTTCTCCCTCTCTTTCTTTCCGTCTCTACAACTGTCCTCCTGCCCTTTCCTTCCTTATCATGCTTATTGTGTGGCGCTGATGCAAGATGATTGTAATGTCCTCACAATCATGACAGTAATCAGAAAAGGTGTGCCGAGAATGCGATCATTGTATAGCCAGGTATGTATGTATCATTTAACACATTGCAATAATGCAAATCAAACAAAATGGCGCACGAAATAAAACGAAGTAAGCAATCAAAACCCTCTATGGTAGTCACGATATACTCTCAACTCAAGCTGAGCCCTTCATCACCTCTATCAAACTTACCCTTCAATAATTTTTTTCACCAAGAGCGTGACTTTCACCTCTTTTCTCGACGGCCGTCCTCATTCCGTTCTTTCATCAATCATTGATATCGTTATTAAACTGTCCAAACACTTGCGGTAATCGAAAGTTCACAAGAAAAAGTTCCGTCAATCAAATATATTTGTTTGACGTAAGAGAAAAGTTAGACTGAACATACCCGGAGTAAGACGATAGAAGTAAACACAGAAGTGTGAGTATGTGATGTAATTGACAATGAACCCAAGGCTTCCCCTGCATCAGAACTTTTTATGAGCAAACATTTTGAGGCCTGAAGGAAACGAAAGCCTCACATATTTCCTTAATTTTGTTCATTGTTAAAAATTCTTTTGCAAAAGGAATGTGTCTCGCTGATGCATGAGTGAGTTCCGGAAGTTTAACTGAGTTAAAAGATCCCAAACATCGCATTGTCGGTCGACGCGTGAAAGAGACAGAAATGCAACAAACTGGAATGTTAAAAAATAGCGATGTAAGTCATCATGGCAAGACGAAGAGAGATAGAGAGAGCAGTGGAAATAAACGTTACGACAAATAAGACATAGGTCTGTGGGAGGGGGGCCTTGGGACTCAAGCACCCCTTTTCCCACCCATAAAACTAAATACGATTATGATTGTGCACTTTAAAACTGAAGATAGTCATAAATGCATGTGTCTAAAATTGCGTAAACCAAAATAAATCAAGTAATATAATGTAGCAACTACTTACTATCACAATTGGCATGATTAGACACATAACACAGTAGATGTCCCAAAAGGAAGAAGAATAACAAAATGTCTACTAACGAAATAATACATACATGTAGTCTGTTTATACGCTATAGAATTCAACAGTGCTCATAAATAAACCCGCTACTTAAACTTTAGAAGATGTTAGGACGTCAAAGGTAAGGTCAAAATCGGATTACAAATAACGAAGTTATTGAATTTTAAAGATTTGCATTATTCTGGTGAAACAGTTCTAGGCATGTCTTCATGATTATTCATTAGGTGGGCTGATGATGTCATAACCCCACTTGTTCTTTTGTATTTTATTATATGAAATTAGGTTTATTCAAAAATGTTCTACCAATAACTAAAACAGTTGAATTGACAACTGATTAAGCAGGGGCCGCGGAACGGTTTTCAAAGTGGGGGGGGGGGGGGCTGACCATGCAATAAATAACAATCATATAGTAATTTTTACGTTTTTGTACACGGTTTTTTTAAAAAGTGGGGGACTGAAGCCCCCCCCCCCCCCCCCCCCCCCCCGCGGCACCTGTTAAGTGCATTAGTTATTTATTGCCGCAACTTATTTTATCATAATGGAGACACATCATTTACATATGTATGAAAAAATGTAACAATTATGATTTCACGTAATAACATAAGAAAAAGGAAAGTGGGGATGTGACATCATCAGCCCACCTAATGAATATTCATGACGATGTGCATATAACCGTTTTCAAAAAATGTTGATAAACTTTGAAATTCAATAACTTCGTTTTTTTATATCTGATTTTCATAAAATTTCAGCATTTGGCTCTGTGAATTTTACTTTATTTATTTAGATAAAAATATTTTCAGCCCGGACCATCCCTTTAAGCTACTGTTGAGACGCTTTCCTGCTGTCTTCGTTATTTTTACTCTGTGTCCTTGTTCTTGTTTCTTTTGTCACAAAACTTAGGAATTCTCAGATTTGCAACAAGGAAATATTTCTGTTACATTTTAACCTAGAATCCTGAAGAACTATAATTCCATGACGTCGATGTGACCATTTATACTAATACGTCTTCACACAGAACGGATAGGTGTTATTGCATTCACAAACAAGAGAGACTGGCGGACATAGACACACGGAGAGGGTGCGGGATGGAGAGAGAGAGAGAGAGAGGGGGGGCAATCAGAGGGAGAGGGGGAGTGGGAGCATCTGAATAGAATATTAGTTTGAATTCCCAGTGTCTGCATAAGCATGTCAAAGTTATACAACTTAGCAACTTTAACAAATTATAATTGATCAAATGAATAATTAAACAATGGAAGAAATAAATAAATCAGTAAATAGATAATATAAATGAATGAATGAATATCAGTAAACAAAAAAGCAAATATAGACATTTTAAAGGAGTATCATTGACCTACTAGTAGGTCCATGGAAGTATGAAGGGACAAATAAAACATAATAAATCTGTTAAACGTTCGGGAATATTATTTCAAAATCAAGGACTCTTTCAAAAAAATACCTTGAGACTTCATTACTATCACAATTAGGTGATGTGCCTAAGTAGTGTATCGTTATAAATGAATTGTGATTGCTCAACAGGGAGTTACAAATCAATATGAGATAATCTAATAGTAAAGAAAACATATGCAATAAGAACGCTTTCATTTGTATAACTTATCTTACGTCATTATGTTTTAATTGAAAAGTACAAATATTTAAGAAAGCAATTGGTGATAACAAGTTATAATGATAAAAAGTCTTTACGTACGATTATCAACACATATACACTACCTTATATTGGAATTTAATTGCATTTTGAATTTGTTAATGTTTGCGAAAGCACAATAATGAAAGTGATTGAGCTGGTATAATATCAAGAAACATCAAGAGCCTATCTTTCTTTAATGAGAACAGGAAACTATATAGGGAAGAATAGATACTGATACAATAAAATTAATTGATCTATAAAAAGGCTGAACAAAAGTGAAAGATAAAGAGTTTATGACAATGCAATGCGATTATATCAACATACATTTTATTTGTATTGTTAATTCATTTATTTTCACAGGATTTTTTTAAAACTTCACTATTACGATCACTCATATTCTCATGATAAATGTTATAAGAACTAATTATTATTTATAGCTAGTTATGATAGATAATCATCATGTTTATTCTATATTTGATGATGTTCTCAGCTTTGTAATACCTTTTTTTCACTACATGTAATTCCTTCGTCTATTCTCTCTTTCCTTTTCCGTTTTCTGTTACATTTTTGTGGGTTCTATTTCATGTTTATTTTATATGTATTTTTCTCCTTCGATCTTTACCAGCCGTCTCCCTTGCTCTCGGTATCATATATGCATCCACAGAGAGGGCCTATACCTTTTTTCTCACTCTTTAATATATGAATTATGAAGATCCATTTAAATTGTCAATGATCAAAGTGTCATTGCTGTATGGAATGCCCAGGTTGAATGCAGTATGAATTAACATACAGTGTGGTTTGGAGTTACGCTATATACAGTCATTCCAACGAAACCGACTCCAGAACGATCAAAGCTATTACATTATTTCCAATGTCATGCATCATCGGTCGGCTTGGAATTGGTTTTGTTGGTGCGAAGGCATCACACAAGTCATCGCTTTTCTCGTCGTATTCAGCATATCATTCCTTGCGCTTACGAAACCAAGGAAGATTGATATAGAATCAGTTTCCCCAACCCTAATCTATTCATCTAGAATTAACGGAAAATTCCGCCCATATTTGTGATATTTTTGACTATATTTTTGTTTTTCTTTTCCATCATCAGCAAATGAATAAAAAATATAAATATCAATTGAAATTTTAGCAAACTGACAAAAAAAATGTACTTATTATTTTTGTGATCCAAAAATCTGCAACAATTTGTTATTGCCATGTGAGCCCACCATCCATTTGAGTACGAATTTCGCAAGATCATAAATTATTCTTTATTTCGATGGTCGATCCCTATTTTTTTATATAAGAATAGGCATATATATGTATCAATCAATTTTCTCGACAGAAAAAGGAAAATTCAAGATTGTTTAGTCCTTGATTTATAAATACTCAACAATGAAATCATTACTGTTTGATCAAAAGTTAATAAAAAATAACTCTTGTTTCATCCATTTTGAATGACCAATGAAACACAGGCGCGCTGGTGGTTGTAAGGGTTAGAAGACCCGACCCCCCTTAAAAGAAATAGATAATTAAGTGAATAACAAATAAGTAAATAGTGAATAAGAAAATAAAAAATAAAACAAAATGATGATTGTATCCAAATTACAGAATCAGCCACTCATGTTTTACATTGAATGAACCATTGATTGAATAAAAGAAATATTTTCTCAGAGTAGAAATCCACCTTTAAGATGTAAATGATAGAGGAAATATTTTAAGGAGCATGAATCGTATCAATCGCTTCAAAGCATTTCTGGCAAACCGGGTGATAGTTTCGTTGCTTTCATATTGATGTTGGATTTCGATGTTACAGCGGGAGTTGTCACTCGAGCTTTTTGTCTGCTTCAAGCACATTTCTTCCTCCTTTTCTCATTTTTCTTCCTTTCCCTCTTCATCCTCTCTCCTTTTCCATCTCCCTCATCCCACATATTGACTTTGTTCAATCTCCATTTCCGATCCTCCCTCTCTTTCAGTCTCTCCCTATCGTCTCGCTCCATTTTTCTGTTTGCCATGCTCCTCGATCTTCTCGTCATTCATATAAAAATTTAGCGCATTTCATATCTATGCAAAATCATTGTTCTACGTTTTGCGCATAAAATAGAGTCTCACCTTGTAATGTTCTTGAAATAGCAATATTTGCGCTTCATTCGATGAGGAACTAATTCTGTGCAGCTATTGATACCATCATGTTTAATTCCCAGTAGGTAATTGCCAGTGAAATTAACCTTTTCATATCAATTCGAAACCATGCACAAACTATCGTCGCAGCTAGTACAGCTAAAACCGTCTCTGGACCGATTGAATATAATGCATTATTTGAATGACATACCATCGGTCGGTTTGGAATCGTTCTTGTTGCTGTCTGTGACTGGGACTTGACCATTATTTTGAAGACAAATATTTTAGGAATGGATAGGGCCTATATAACACAACCATTATACTGTCAAACAGGCTTCTTAATGTAACTGCAATGCAACGTAGGCTTTAATTTTGAACAATATGTAATTCCTCTTAAAACTATGCCTACTTTAGAAAATTATGCTTCGGGCTAACCATGGAATTTTGATTTATTTTTTAATCGAACAAAATGGAAAATAATTTTTAGAGAGCACAAAGTTAGCACCCTGTGTATGACTCTTAAAAAGCGGTATAAAACAAATCAGTTCAAATGTGAAAACTGTACGCCTGTTATCTTCAATCAGTTAAAACTCACAAAATATTTAAGGTGATAACACAGGTACAGTATAAAGAGGCATTACAACCACATAAAAAATCTATATTGCCATTGCAATGATCATTTACATGCATTATTCATTAAAAATTGTTTAGATTTAAATCTCGTCACAAACCTTTGCTATTCAGCCCATTCATCAAAAAATAAATAAATAATAAGTTTGCCAGCAAAAGAGGGAAAATTGCACCTTACCCGATCAAAATGTATGTATCATTTTCGTGAAGAAAGCAATATATATGTAGATAGGACTCGAAGGAAGTGCATGAAAGAAACTGAAAATCTTAGTTGGGATAGCATCCCATCTCTTCGGTATAGAAATTATTGCGTAGCATCTCTTCCAGAGCCCTCAACACGTTTTAATGCCCACAGTTAAACGAATTTAGTTTAGTCGTCTCCAGCAAAATCATTCACATTGATCAGTGACATTCCGATTCCTGAATGAAAGTAGTTCAGTTCAGCCCTTGGATAATCACCTTTCTGTATAAAAAGTAGTAGTTCACAGATTCAACAACATGCAAAATATAGATGAGCACTCGTCTCCTTAATTCCAAGATGAAGTTTAATCAAGATATGTCAGATATGTAATAATAATCTATGCATGAACATTTCTCACCTGCATCAGATATGCATGGTAAGTTAGCACACGGATAAAAGCGTTAACAATGATGAACGTTGCAAATATTCCTATTGCCCTGACAAAAAATAAGTGTAGGAGGTACTATTTACATTATATTGCACATACCTTCCTGTGTCAAGTTTGTTCCTTGATCTCCAAGGAACGAATAATATACTCTTTCTAAATCATGTGGGTGTGTTGTTTAACAAAAGTACCTCGAATAGTAAGACTGGGCATTATCGTGGTAAGATTTTCGTACAATCAGCATGATCAGGGGAGATTATCCACATGGCCACCAGGTATCCATGAATATTGCCATTTGAAGTTTTGAACACTTTCTTGATTGTGTCATTATTTTCAATTCTACTTTGGTATATTTTGCAACACCATTTTTTGACATTAAGTGATCATCTTGAGAGCCGTTTGCAATGCTGATACAGGATTTTAATTGGAGAAAGAATTTTCATTTGTAGGTCGGGTTCACAACAGAACATTGCATGAGTCATTATATTCCTGTAATAATAATTATGAATGATTGCATGAAGGCGCTGCAAATTTTGTGCGATGATCATGGACTTGCCATTCCAAGGCTACTTGTGGGAGTTGCCATTATGGTGGGTACACTCAGGTAAAGATTGTACTTGAGAGAAGACTGAATGATGGGCTTCACTGAAGTAGTCTGACCATCAACAGTGGCGATTTGTATCGTTCTTACTTCACTATGAACAGCAGTAACGACGTCAAGAATGTTGAGTTTCCGGGCATACTTCTCCATCATTCCGAAAAGGACGTTGACATAGAGGGTGTACATATCTCGCAGGGACTCGCATATGGCGGCGGGTGGTACCATGGCAACCGTTAACAAGAAGTCATCATCTTCAGGGATGAGTGAACCCTTTGGGTCCATCAACGATCTGGGTGAGCGCTTATTTCTCTCTGTTTCATTCGGAGACACGGCAGGACTTCGCGATGAAGCAGATGACCTTGGTGCGTTGTCCGGATGCTTGTCCAAGATCTGCAGGAAGAATAATTTAGGTTTCTCCGCCAGAGTTGGACAGTTTTCACGGGTAAAGATGTCCATGAGTTGCTTGACGTCGACTGATATGCCATCGGGTCCGATCACCTTTCCCTGACCACCGTAAGACAAGACGCAGACCATGAGACAGTCAAAGTAAGAGTGGTCTTCGAGACTGAGGAAGCGAAGAGCTGAGATAATGTCGAGGGACATCAAACCGCGCATCATCCTCACGTTGAAACCGAGCTTCAGGAGAACTGAACGCAGATAATCTGAAAATAATAAGGTGTAATGTACAAATTGAAAAGTAATCATTTATTCCTTATTCTATCTTTACCATGTATCATGTGGCATATACTTTTACTCATCTTTAAAAAAAATCATTAAGAACATTAATAACTAGAAAATAGCAATATTAGTGGTAGAAGTAGTAGTAGTAGTAGTAGAAGTAGTAGTAGTAGTAGTAGAAGTAGTAGTAGTAGTAGATGTAGTAGTAGAAGTAGTAGTAGTAGTAGTAGTAGTAGTAGTAGAATTAGTAGTAGTGATGGTAGTAGTGGTAGTTGATGTAGTAGAAGAAGAATGAATATGATGATGCTGCTGATAATAAAAAACAACAACAACAACAACAACGATACTACTACCTATAAAACGTAAAATGATAGACTTTGTTTTGAAATTCAAGTACTACCATAACCACTTTCTTCATACAAAATCTATCATTTCGAACCACAACGAAATTATAGGAAGCTTGTTGTGAGAGGGCGCTAATCCATGTAAAAAGGCGGTGCTATAATTTAAGTTACATCTTACTTCTCTGATTTGTTCAGTTTTATCGTTATGTGAGAATTGATTGATTCAAACATACAGCATGTCATGGAAGGGGGTATGTGGAACCTGATTGTTTCACGATAAACTTTTCTCTGCTAACACACTAATGGCTATCTATATTATCGTCATAAAACAACTGACTGGCAAAAGCATGTCACACAGAAGGGGTGAGGTATGAGGAATTTGACTCTTAAATCACAAAAGAAAATTTTCTTTGATAAAATATAATGGGAGGTGGGGTAATACCAAATTCCTGAACAGCTGTAACCTCGACAAAGTTTTTACACCCTTTGGAGTGAACCAACCATCACCCCCCCCCCCCCCCCGATGACGCTTTTAAAAATGATTAGTAAATATGATTATGATCCACATACTGACCTGAGCTACTGTGCCAACTTGGTGTACATGTCCTTTCACCCTCTTCTGAATCGCTATATCCAAGCTTGGAAATGTTATCTATGATTACTGCCACACCCCTTGGTCTAGTTCTCATCCGATAGCAAGGTTTCTCACCACTGCCATCATTCTGCTTCTTGAAATACACCAACCCAGTATTCTCACACCGTCTGTTGATGATTCCCTGGTATTCCCGGAGAGATTTCATACCCTTCTCTACAGAGCTCTTCAAAGGGTCGATGAAAGGGCATCCCTTGCACACTAGGGTCCTCAGCCTTTTGAGTCTTTCGCCAAAGTAGGCGGGAAGAGTTTTTAGGGGGTTATTCGTCAACAGCATTTCCTCCAGTTTTTCCATGTCGCAAATCGTCTGAGGTAACCATTCGATCTGATTGTCGCTCAGATGCAAAACCTTTAACCCTTTCAGGATAGAAACCTGAGCTGGAAGGCATGTCAGTTTGTTGTTGTCCATGACCAATCGTTCCAGTTTTGACAAGGCGTTGTCACAAAGACCTAGAGGAAACTCCCAAAAGGAATTATCTGAGAGATCGAGCCATCGAAGCTCCGTTAACCTGCAGATGTCCCGCGGGATGATTTTTAGACTGTTCGCGCTCAGATAAAGGCGTATCAGCTCTGTAAGCTCGCAGAGGACATCAGGAAACCTGTCGAAGAGGTTGTTCTCCAGATACAGCCATCGGAGTTTCTTCAGCGATCCAAACTCTGGAGGCAGCTCATTCAGTCTGTTCACGTTAAGGTTCAACCATTGCAAGTCCTCTAATTTGAAAAGGTCGTAAGGTAGTCGTTGGATGTTGCGATAATTCAAATCCAGTCTCAAGTCACGTGATGATGAACTGAAGTAAGGTGTTATCCCCAGGGACTGTAAAGTCTGAGTTTTATCCGTGGCCATCTTGCTGTATACAATGGCTCAAGCTTTATGGAACCTTTAGTGATCTGGAAGACAAAAAGTACAGTATGATCCAATTGTCTGTTAATAAGGCTCACCAATCAACTTGAACTTCCATCTCTAACAAAAGAACTTGCCTATTTAGTATTGTTATCTTAGTAGAACGAATCATACTTTGGCCTTAAATGTCGACATTTCTGTAAAGAGTGCAAACAAAAGGGGGCAAAGTCTTTTCCAATAACTCGATCACAAAAGTTTTCAACATGAAATGTTGAACCTGCTTTATATAAGCAGACCTTATATTCGGACAACAATAGTTAATGGCATTTCCATCAATCCCCTGGTTAAAATCAACGAAGATAACGATTAATTTTAATTTCGAGAATTATTTTGACTGACAACTTCTCTCTTAAAACTTGCTTGTATCGAGTTAGTTTACGAGCAAAGTGAATGTGAATAAATTTGCCTTTCTTATCTAAAGTAGACGTCCACCCTTGCATTGAATTGATTTTTAAAAGACACATATCGATGGAGGTTTAATGAAAATTTATCAAAGAAGAACATACCTTTTTCGACGTCACATTCTCCCCCATTTAATAAATTGCATTTTTCTCTGAATTTTTTTTTCAATCTGTGCATTCAATACATCATCAGAAAAAAATATTTCACAGACGCTTACATGAGGAAAATATTTCAGTCAGCTTAAACCACTCACAAAAATATACGAATGATGATATAGGACAGGTGCTCGCCATGTGTGACGTCTTAAAGTCAACATTTCAAAAATTTCGTTATTCTTTGATAGATTTCTGTTGATAATGATTCTCTCATTTTTGAACTTATTTTATCAAAACGTGGCTTCCTCATTTAATAAAATAATTTAGAAAATACACCGCTTTCATAATACCTTTAAATGAAAATTGTGAGTAATCCCCACAATTGCCAATATAACGTTAGAGATCTACTCACCTAAGGTCAAAATTTTTTGTCAACTGCAACACAAATTATTTCAATAATATTCCTATTTTTTGGTTCAACCGGTATCGATATGATCTTCGACCGTAGAAGTGGTGGTGGACACAATTTTACCTTGACTACAAAACATAACTTAATTTCACTACAGTATCAAAATAATGCGCATTGTTCACTAACTTATTAATATTACGTCACAATACATGTTCTGTATTTTCCAGTCATACGCCCAACACATGCATACAATGCCTATAAGTAAACTATGATCGTGGAAGTACATGTAGAATAAAGGGGAATAAGTAAGTTATAATAGAAAATACATAGATCTACATACCATTTTATGTCGACTTGCTGTGCCTTTATAACTAACAAAGTATTCGGCATCCAATATTGATAAATAATTAAGTGCTTCATGTTGTATAAAACTATACCGAAAGTCCAAAATAAGCTTGCACATTGCTAGTTTTGTAAATCATTGCGAAATATATCAGGTTGGTTTCACAGAGCACCATATTCAATTATCTGTCTTGTAAAGTTTGTAGCGGTCGTTGAGGGGTTTACTATTTAAGCCGCTTCCAAAAGATCATTCGGAGAGCACAATAGCATTATCACTAGCGCTTTTATTGATTTCGTCTTTACTTGTACAACAATAGGTTAAATTTAGAAAACAGGTCCAGACCCCTCCTCTTCGCTTTATCACTGGTGTGCAGTTTCTGTCTTACAAAAATCCTGGAGGTCACTCATCCCCTCGCGCTCTCGACCCCCCCCCCCTTCTCTCTCTCTCTCTCTCTCATAAAAAAATTGATAAGGAGCCAGATTAATATGTGGCGTCCTCGATTAATTCAGGTCAAATTTTAAAGATTAATTTTGTGTAAGGGCTTTGTGCTAATTCCCGGGGCTAATTCGTCTACCAATATACTATTTCCATTAAATTTGTTCTTCAAGGAAACCTGCATACCCATGGCAAGACTATTCATAAGGCCTGCTTGCGGTGCCAGATGGCTGCACCCAAAGAATAACGCAGATTATAAGGGTATAGTTGCAGTAGTAGTAGTACTAGTACTAGTAGTAGTACTAGTAGTAGTAGTAGTAGAAGTAGTAGTAGTAGTAGTAGTAGTAGTAGTAGTAGTAGTAGTAGTAGTACATGTAGTAGTAGTAGTAGTAGTAGTAGTAGTACATGTAGTAGTAGTAGTAGGCCTATTATTAGTAATAGTAGTAGTATAGAAGTCGAAGTAGTAGTATATAGTAGTAGTAGTAGTAGTAGTAGCCATAATATAATATTAATAATATTAATGATGATAATAATGATGAATATAGTCATTTTCATCGATTATTATCAATATTATTATCATCGTCATCATCATTATCACCACCATCGTTCTTATTATTATTATGATTATAGTTGTTATTACCATATCATCATCATCATCATTATCATCATCATTTCCCAGAGTTCTATTGAGCCTTCCATGGACATACCTTGGGAAGAACGCAAGTTTAAAAAAAGAGAGAGAGATACGAAAACAACCGTCTTCTCTAAATCCGGTTCATTAAATCATTCAAACAAACCTGATTAAGAGAAAAGAATGTCGTTTTGCAAGAGAAGTGCAAAGGAGATACGTCCAATTTGCACAAAAACCTTTCTTATGAATTCGCTGCGCCTTTGGGTTTAGGGCTATCGTTGAAAAAGCGTGTACATCCAGAGCAAATGAGTGTTGCGACTGAGGAAAAAGCGAAATCATGGGGAAAGTCCGGCGAATGCACCTCTGACTGCTCTGAGATGTGCCTAAGCTGCCAGCGCAAAGGGGGAATTTTACGTCGAATCCCCATATGTTTGCTGAATGGAAATACAGAAATAACGGCCTCTTGATGACTGGTAAGTACTGTAGGTGAATATCATGGTGCATTTAGTCATTAGTGTATGATTTCATTGAATTATTTTGGTGTTGAGGTAATTATTTTGAAGGATTTTTAGCGGTGCCTGTGTATGGAATTTTCAATTGAACGAATGATTTTCTGTGTGATGCATTCATTCATTCACTGACTGAGTTTTGGTGTTAAATGTAGCAGAGTTATGCAAGCTCGAACGGAACCGCTCGAACCTGTCACACATTAGCCAGAGCAGAGCGGGCATACCGTACATCGTGGCAGAACAAACGTTAAATTAAACCTTACTGTAGTGTAAGTTAAAGTGTAAGTAACCTTGCTCGACAGGTCTGTGTCTTTTTTTATTTCACTCAGATCACACTCGTACTCATAGACAGGAATAAGCATCGTTTCTGGGGATTAAGCCAGGATATATTTAACAATTTCTGACATTTTACTAACATGACTAATATTTATTTTATTTCTACTATCATCCCACTCACACGTATTGCGAGGTTAGTATACGTACCACCAACGTGTTTACGTCATGGATTTTAGAGTTGTCGGTTAACATCGCTTCATAACGTGAATGATGTTAGCCGAAACTCATTCCGCTACTCACCAGGGCTTTTTCTGGTGAAAAGCGTTCCATTTTCAATTTTTAACATATTTTTTAGTATAAAAAGGACATAACAAAGAGCAAAATTGCTTACCTCAGCCTGGAAAGTGGCTTCGCATGTCTCTTCCACGGAAATAAATGGAAGGTCGTTGGTGGCGCTAATACAATTCACAACCTTAATTCAGCTTGTTGCTATTTTTAAAACTAGATTCTTGATTGCGCAATTCCAATGATTGTTTGATAAAATATATAAAGACACCAGTAAATGCAATAACTTAAAAAACGGAAAGAGTTCCATATGCACCCCCCACCAAAAATAACAAAAGATTGTTGAGACTTCCGGTTCGTTCACTTCAGATTTTTCTATCATTTTTTTACTGTTGCTTACCTTAGTTGGGACTCGAACTCACCTCGGTTGATCTGCAGTCAAGACCTTTCCCGCTATGCTAGCGAGAAGCGCTGATACCGGAAAGGGTATTTTTACGATTATCAGGCGATAGTTCGACTAGTCTTGACTCGCAGACCCTTTACTGACTAAATAAACCGATGTCTATGGACAATTACACGCACAAGATCTCGCTCGAAATTTGACGGAATAAAGCCATATTTTGGTATGTATTTCCACTTCCCCATCATATATGTTCGATATTAGGGCTAGATATATTATTCTGAACCTTCTCCATGTTTTTATTTTCAATTTTAGTGGGGGGTGCATATGGAACTCTTACCTAAAAAACATACTTTTTATATTATTTTTGCTGACGATAATACTTTTTTGAAAATATTCAAAGCGATGACCAATTAAACAAAAAAATAGAAAATTATACGTACATGTACCTTGAACGAAGCCCCGCAAGTGCTACCGTTCTTTTGTCAATTAACGTTCCACCAAAGTCTTTACAGTAAAAAGATTGGACACTTTGCCAACTTTGCGTAACGCTTTGCATCGATTTACGTGTAAGATAGTTATTATGCCTAGGCTTTCCCTTGTATTGTCTTTGACATGAAGATAAATCGCGCGCCCTCTTTAAGCTGAGACGAAAAATTTGGGAAATTGCAAGCTCGCTCCGTATTTTGACAACGAGAATAAAAATCAAGGCTTAAATGATGCTTTTCGATATGATATTCATCATATTAGGAGGAATTGACTTCACATCGTTCGGTAAGTTTCGTAGGAGGACTTAATTCTGTAAATCCTCTTATTAAATTTGCGGGAGTTTGTTGCAATTTCGCACGCGCCGTGCCTTCAATTTTCCTGTAAACTCAGCAATACGCATATGGGTGCTATCATCCCCATTCACCGACGGTAGTGTGTTAGTGCGAGCCTGCATGTGTTATCACGTCGCCCAATTCAGGCCTATAGTGTTTTGACTAGATTTGAATTTTTTTTAAAATTCTAAATGACATAATATTATCTTGAACAATGGCCCACTATTTTCGTTAGACTCTAATCTGACTTTTGATACTGCGCATATTCCAACAAAATATCGAAGTTATACGTTACCGATGATTTATTCCTTATTTTTTTTAATTTTTCTGCGGGAGAGGAAAAATGGCAGCCATGTGTTGCTGCCCTCTACGTTCATCGAGTTATGCTTTTATCAAGGCAGTAGGCTTTCTGATTAGAATTTTCGATATCCTGGCCAATCAATGCGAGCGACAAGTTCCGAATGCACACAGACAAGTGCAAAGCAGCGGCACGAATCGCGATATATAGCGATTGGAAATACGTCTGTAACTGTAAGGATGATGACATCATCCAAGATGGCAACTTACGATGACCAACGAAAGAATTGACGATGACTATACATGTGTTGATCATCATTTGAGAGGAATTAGCGGTAACTGCGATCTAAGGTACAATATTTCTGAATTTATATATTTTCTCGTAAGTTTGGATGTAATTTCTTTTTTATAATGTGACATTTTATGTACAAAAAAATGATCCGAACATAGGGTTTCTGTCTAATGTTAGATCTAACGTTACTGCTAATACGTTGTCTTTACGTACGGGCCAACAACACTTCAGTCTTGTATTGCTGAGTGGAGCCAACGCAGTTCAATGGAAGAACCAAATACAGAGACTGAAGCTTTTGGTCTATCGTACTCACAGCATGCATCAGAGTTCAGACAGACAAGTCCAGTACTTGATTAAATTAGATCTAGTGATTGTGCTGTACATGTAGCTGCGCCATGTAGGCCTAGCCTGTACTGTAGTGTAAATTTGGATTCCAGGGTCTTAAGTTAGTGGAGACTACATACATGTATTTGTCAATAATGTTATAACTTGTATTTTGATCTGAATCTGGATCTGGATGTGATACAGTGCAGGACCGTAAGGTATAATTCACTGGGTTAGGAGAGAACGCAGATGAGTTACACATGTAAGTCGAAGAAGGTGGCCTTCTTCGATCTTGGCTTTAACACCTCTGGTGATGTACTGCTGACAACTTCATTAGGGAGTTGTATTTACAAAAAAATAATTTCTTAACTGCTCTGTGTTACAATGTGTTATGGAGAAATACTTTGAGTTATTTGTTACTTGTCTCCAAGACTCCAACATTAGTAGCATCAAAGTTTACAAATTTCTTAGCTTTGATATTCATACGTTTACATGTAGGTCTTGAGTTAGAAATTTATCAACAGGAAGGGCAGGAACCAACGCCTTGAAGTTTGATGTAAGTTTCAGGACTTTGCGTCTTGAGGCAAGAGTAGGCAGGTTGAGATTCTCTCTCATCTTGGTAATCGAACCTGGTTCTCGAGAGCTGTAGTCCCCACTGATGAACTGTACTGCTCTGCGCTGTGTTTTCTCCAGACATTGGATATCCTTCTGCAGATATTCCAGGATAGATCTTACTAGTGCAAGGTAGGCTGTCCGCTTGCAGTTCTCTGGGCAGAAATTTAGGTTCCTGTGGAGTAAAGCAAGGACAGAGTTTGCCTTCCTCACAGCTTTGTTGATCTGGGGTGACCACTTCAGATTGTCAGCGAGTGTTACTCCAAAATATGAATGTTGAGATACATGTTTAAAGGATAAGCCACCCCAACAAAAAGTTGATTTGAATAAAAAGAGAAAAATCATAACATAATGTTCAAAAAGCATAACAGTGAAAATTTCATCAAAATTGAATGTGAAATAAGAAAGTTATGACATCATAAAGTTTCCCTTAATTTCCCCCAAAAAGTTATATATGCATATCCTGCTTGGTATGCAAATGAGGAGACTGATGACGTCATCCACTCACTATTTCTTTTGTACTTTATTGTATGAAATATTCTAATTTCTCATTGTCAAGTGAAACAAGGATTAATTCCATGCAGAATTAGCATTGTTTAATACTCTGGTTCAGTCAAATTGGTCCTTATTGTCAAATCTGTAAAAAAAAAAATATATTATTGTATAATTCTCAATTTAAACAGTAAAATCAAAAGAAATAGTGAGTGAGGGACATCATCGACCATCCCATTTGCATGTTACTGAGTTGTGCATATCACTGTTTTGTGAAAAATAAGCGAAACTTTAAAATGTCATAACTTTCTTATTTTACATTCGATTTTGATGAAATTTTAAGCGCTGTGCTAGGTTTATTTTCTCTATCGATTCAAATCAACATTTTTCTGTGGTGGACTTGACCTTTAAGTATGCAGTCATTTATGGTGTAAGAGTGAGGTTTTGGCATCTGTGCTTATAACTTGGCACTTGTCAGCATTGAACCTCATTCCCCAAGTAGATGCCCAATTTCGCAATGCAGTAAGGTCCTGCTACAGCTTATGATGGTCTCGTTGAGATGTGGTGACTTTTCTAAATGTTGTCGATTATTGTCAATGGTTGTCATCATTTCCAGTGCTAAACTACCGTCATCTAAAGCCAGGTAGTCTAACGCTAAATGTACATGTTGGCTACTATTAGGAAGTGATTGACAAAATGTATTACAGATTGCACACAATTAGATCTAACGTTATGCATCAACATGAGAACTGTGCTGCCTGCAACATCCTCTCATCTCACATTTCAAAAGAATGAACAAAGATAAGGAGGTCTAAAATACATTTTCATTGTCTGTGTCTTCTCTACATGTATATAAGGGAATCCCCCCCCCCCAAAAAAAAATAATAATAATCAGCCAAAGTTGCTGAATTTTCGCATTTCACATCTTAACATTCATGAATTAGTAGGGCCCGCTGGTAGAACAGTTTTCGAAACTGAAGTGGCTACCCTGGGTAAATATACCTATATTATTATTATTATTATTATGAAATGCCCATGTATTTTCCCTATTTCCTTGAATTTAGTAGAAAAATTATCAATATTAAAAATGAGGTATATTCCCCTCATAACTCTGAAAGATTGATTCCGGTTGATGTCACACAGTCACTAGATTTTAATGTCTTGTCATGGGACCAGAAAAAATGCCATATTCTGGCAAAGCAGATAACAATTTCATTCTTTTAGCCTTACAAAAATATTTTGTGTCAATGGATAAGTCAAGATAACTTTTTGAACTTACGTGTATTGATTTATAATTATCCTTGCAAAGCCATGGACAAACCTTCATCGTCATGTTTCTTGTTTCATTCATGTTCACAGGATACAAAATTGTTGTACCAATCATCCGTCGTGGCAGATGTTGAGAGGAAAGATACATGTTCTGGAAAAAGATCAATTCAATTTGAAAGGAAAGCAGCGCACATCATATTGAACCATGAGTAATAATCATCCAATCAGTGACAGCGAATCAGACTTTGATGACTTCCTACCACCAGGGCTTCAGAGCGATGCTTCGTCAGACTCGAACAACTCAGACACGGCCCCAAAATCAAACAGAACTTCATCTATTGATGACAATGAAGAAAGTCGCAGCAGGCACAGTTCAAAGACACCTTCATTGCAAGAAGATGAGTATGTTTTTGAAGATAACATAGCTGAATCTACAGAGGACCCTAGCCTGACCCACTCCTTTCTTAGTGTACCAGAAGGTTTAGTACCTGGGATGAGTGGAGGAGATGGATCGAGTAGCAAAGCAACCACCAAAAGGAAGAGGAAGAAGAGTGGAGCTGGAGGGAGTCCAAGGAGGAGGAGGAAAAAGAAAGTGAAAGCTGCTAATAAAGGAGGAGATGATGAGGAAGAAGAAGAGGAAGGGGAGGATGGTGATAGGTCAGGGAAGAAGAAAAGCAGAGGCAAATCCAAGAGCAAAAATAAACCATCAAACAGGAGGAGAAATATCAAGTAAGAGAATTACTTAAATTGCTTAAGATCAGAGTTTGTTTCTCCCATATTTCTAAATTACATAGCTTTTTCCTTCAGTAAGCAGGTTCTCTTCTTGACTAGAATATTATATTTGATCTCATTATTTTACTTAGTTTAATTTTATACATACAATGTAATGTCTGTTATTCAATGTTTTAAAGCAGTCAATCAGGTTTAGAAGTAGATTTTGTATTGTTTATATTGACTATTACATAATTGAGTGCTGTAAGCTTCTTTGACATAGATTTGTGCCCTTGTTGTGTGTTGCATAATGCATACAATTTGTCTTGCATAAGAGAGACTGTTATGTCAGGAACAGTATTCAAAGTTTAAAGTACACAAAGGGTCCAGCGACAGCTAGCTATAGTTGAGCAATAACATTTTACTTTATACATGGTGTCTGTATCTCTTTTTGGGGGGGCACTTTTATGCCTCACTTTTTATTTATTTTTTCATTTATTCATTCGTATATTCATTTATTTTTGTTATTATTTTGAATATTTTCATTTCTTTATTTTTCAAATCTTTTGTCAGGAGTCATTATTATTTATGTTTTTGCATTGTCAATCTGCCTTAGGGGAGACCGGGGTTAGTTGGAACATTTTTGACAAAAATGGCTGTAAAATCCAAATAGATTTTATTCGAGAAACAATCTATATATCAGCTTGAAGCATATATCTAAGGGCTTCATATGTACCCCATAAGATTTTAAACTCTATTATGGTTACTGAAAAAACCCACCTTGAACAAGACCATCGCAAACGTTCCAACTTACCCCAATACGGGGTAAGTTGGAACATGGTGAGGGGTAAGTTGGAACACTGCATGGTAAATTAAGAATCATACTAAAACTACTTAAAACTGTAATATTACATGGTTTTAGCCAATTTGCTTTATTTTATTCAAGTTCAAAATATTAAAGTGTGGATTTGTTGAACTTAATGTTTTCTATTATACAGCCACTCACGCAAGCAGACTGATTAGTAGAATTCCGCATATTTGGGTGTGTTTGATTTTACATGCGATTAAGTGTACTATCAGCAATTTCATGTACTTCTGCATCAAATTTATAAGACAAAAATTAATTGTTTATATTTTTTTTCATTAATTAATTATGCAAATAAGCATATGAAATTTGCCCTAATTTGTTGTTTTTTGTATGTTTTTGCCTTTAACTCTATTTATTAAGCTAGTAGAATGCTAATTTTGGTGAGATTATCAATTTTCACATTTATAACAAATATCCACCAAAAATTGCATAAAATATAATTTATGTATCTTTTTTCTTTTTTTTTCTTTTTTTTTCAAACCTTTGTTTTTTTCCGATGAACTTTGTCGGGACTCTTTTGCAATCATAAATACATGTAGCATAAAATAAATCTATTTGAACCAACAAAAGTAAAAAATAATCATACATTTATGACTTTTGGTTGAAAAACACAATTTGCATTGACCTTGTACATGGAATCACGTTTTTGAGCAATTTTGGATCCGAACATGCATGTACAAAATGTTGCGTAATTTCGAAACCGCGCACACAGGCATTGCAAAAGTCAGCGAGCAGTGTAGTAAAAAAAAATTCGCGCGAGGGGGGAGTGACGAAATTTCTCGAGGCGGGGGGGGGGGGGAGGGCTCAAATTGACCCCCCCCCCCAGTTTGATAAGGGTTAATATTGCATTAGGGGCCTACAATAGGCCTTAAATGCACACTCAGACCTAACTGATAAACAAAACAAGCATGGTATACAATACATGTTCAGAAGAGTGTGAAATAATTTATATATTTTTTTCTCATATCCAATGTTTTTATTGATAATTATGTTTGGGGTAAGTTGGAACATGTTCCAACTAGCCCCTTAAAATTTGTTCCAACTAACCCGGAGGCCCATTTGACGTTTATAAGCTTACAGCACAAAAAAGGGACTTCACCATGGCATATTAATAACCTCATTTTGTAGCTTGAAATAAGTGTCTATTATAACCCCAAACTGGCCAACTTGATCTATAAACTTCCCTGAGATAATCAAACATTTCTGAAAGAGAAAAAAATTACTCAGAAGGTAAAAAAACAAAAATTCCTTTCGAACGTCGCCAGGCTTGTTGCACATGTGTTGTCTGTAATATGGTGGATGGCTGTTGATAATGACAATAAATTGAGGGCAGTATTGCAGAAATTTATTTTAAGACGTTAAAGAAATTAACAATGTTTCAACTTACCCCACGTTCCAACTAACCCCGGTCTCCCCTATACTATCAGGATTCGAAACAATTGTATGTACTATAATGTATACATATATGTACAAGCAAAAGGGTCAAGTTTGGTTGGTATATCACATGAAAAATAGTAAAGGTACAGGTACATTGTAGTGTATGTATTATTGTGCATACTGTTCCTGTTTACTTCATAGATGAGTTGGATGAAAATAAGGAGCCTTTGATTTTCAACTTTTCCCAATTCATTTTCTAGATAGAATGGTATTTATACAGGTATCGTTCATTGAAATTATAAGTCATTAGAAATTGTATGCTTAAGCTACAATGTTGGCTAAATTCTTGAACTAATTCAAAGTGTATACTTATTGTAAACAAGTCAACATTGATGCAACTATCCCATTACATTTGGATCATAGAACATTCTTGAGAGAGGATCAATTAGATGCTGAAACCTTAGATGCACAAAGAGAAGAAGAGAAGAGAAAACAAAGATTAGAAGAAGAAAGGAAAAGGCGTTTAGATGAACAGAAGATACAGAAATTAGAATCGTCTAATGCAATTGGTAAGTTATTGAATTTAATGGGTAATAGAAACTTTATTGTATTATTTAGGGAATAACTTTCAATAAGAAAAAAAAATGAAGAAATAGTTTAAGAGAAAAATATGTGGTGTTATGCAACCAGTCAGCATAATAATTTCAGTATCACACTGAAAGAAATTGTAGACAAATTTTATTGTGATTTTCCTTACATGGGGATCCAATTGTTGGACACCAGATGAAATTAATATTTCTAATCTTAGATATATTTGAAAAGTTTCAATTTTTTCATGATTCCTGATACACATGTCACTCTGCAGTAGAGAAACTACAAGAAGCTGTAGCAACAATATCAGCAGCCATCCCTGCTCTGACTTCATCAGTAAGTCCAGCTCCTGAGCCTGACATCCCAACTTCTGTAACAATCCCCGTTCCTGTTCCGGCCCCTGCAGAGTTTATTGTTGTGGATAGCGGCAGTGATAGCGACAAGGACGCCCATAAAGCCAACAAACAGGGTATGAACTTAACTATCACAGTAGAAATTCTGTTAACAATACTTTGTCAATCTTTATAAAGGACAGACATTGGGGGGGGGGGCAAGATAAGGGGAAAGAGGGATGAAAAGAGAGCTTGTATCATTTCTTACAAAGTTGCACTGTTAGTTTATAAGTGTATGCATAAAATGGCACCCGACTACTTCTATAGTTTATTTAGATACCCACACCGGCCTTCGGAGGGGACCTTAAGCCGTCGGTCCTCTGGTTGCTTGCTCACAAGCATTTATGCTTTCTTAGCAATCAGGTAAAAAAATCACCACCAATCAAAAAAAAAAAAAAACATTACAGACTTCGTTCTAGTGAAGACACTACAATTTTACACATTCCTAGAGTTGTTTCAAAGGGGGGGGGGGAGCTAGTTTTGATTTTTGCAGTCCCATATTATGGAATAGTTTACCAATTCACCTTCGATCATGTTCTTCTGTTGAATTGTTTAAAAGACATTTGAAAACATACTTATTTTTGTTGTAGTGTAATTTTAATATTGGAGAGCAATTTTAATTGATTATGCGCTATATACATGTACATGTAAGTACCAATTTATCATTATTATTATTATTATTAATCATCATTGACCTAATAATGGGTTTTTGAGAGAATGCTCTCATCGACTAACATGAAAGTGGGATGCATCACAGTCATACCAACAAATTTTCTCCAGATCTGATGTTCTATTACGTTTCTTTAGAAGAAGAAAAAAATTGGTTAGTTTGGAGTAAGTGACCTTGGTGTTACTGATTACACTGTGGTTAGCAGGGAATTTCCCTGAAAATGCAAAATTGACAATAGAAGAAGCAATCTTAAAGAACAAACAATTTGGATGAGTCATTAGTTTATATCCTTGCTTAAAGACACTTCCCCTTTCTAAATCAGTCCTTTTTTTTTCAATATTCATTGATGCATTCGATGATGCCAATGATCGTTATATTCCTACACTGTAAATTCAACATCCATATATATGACTCTAGATGTAGATGTCTGAGACAACTTTGAATGTGCCTGAACATGTCAGTATATTTGTGAAAATTAAATGGGGAATCAAATTTTGTTTACATCTGTTTAATCCAAATATCACAAGCAATAGGAAAATTCTTTCTGTTACTATATCAATTCTAATTTTTAGTTGATTATGACACTTTATGTAAAACCAATGGATCATACGATATATTCAGCTTTACATATGTACATACATTATCTATTTATGATACGGTTTGTCTGTCAACCTTTAGTTACTCATATTGTGTTAGAAGTAGTGGTTTAATGAAAAAGTCACATGATAAGTAGCTGATGACTGAAAGGTACATACTTGCTGTACAAAAGAGGTACTTGTGAAAGTTTCTTAAGCTTATAGCTAGTTATGAATGGTTCTATAACATATAATCTCTCACTTTGTTATTATCAGTCTTGAAGAGAATATGGTTTATGATGCATGGTTTGTGAAATAAGGATAAATTTCAATGAAAGTTTTTTTTTTATAATTATTTATCATCTGTCATTGATTGTATTCCAACAGAGAGAGAGGTAATTACGATCAGTTCCGATGAGGAGGTCACACTTGTCAGCGATGGTAGCGATGATGAAGAGGAGATGGACATGGTCAGCATCGGGATGCATACCAATGATGAAACCAATGTACCTGATGTCCATGGCCGTGTACTGGTCAATGTCAACCATCCTCCAGATGACCCTGACATATACCTCCCTAACCACATTGCTCAAGCAGTCAAGCCTCATCAGGTAGGTATTCCTTGACAATTATCTGAAATGTTTCCAATTTTTCATGTGTAACTCTGAAGAGACTATGTGTACAAAAACTTTGTCATATGTTTATTATTATTATTATTTGGCGTCACCTTTGCCTGGGAAGTGAAATCAAACTGAATTACTGTAACCCACAGGTCTCTCCTCCCAATATACCTGATTGGGGGAGTGCAGGTTTCTTTAGAGTGAGATTAAAATTGATTAATGAGAAGCTACAATGTAAATAGAAGGATTTGATATCTGATCAGCTGCAGAACAAAGCAACAGATACTGTAGGTTTAGTACAAGTTGGATAGCAAATGAAAAAGAGTCACCATGATTTAATTAACTATATTATTTCAGGTATTACAATATAAATCAATCATTCTGTTTGTCTGCTGATTGGTCTGTCATCTTTTCAATTTTGTTTTGAGTTGTTTCAGAGGTCACTTAATCGATATTTCTTGTTAGAATGATGCAGATATCACAGATGTTAAAGTAGTCTTTTATATTCAGAGTGGAATTACATGTATATTTTTGTAGGGTTCATTCATCATAGATTTCATTATGCCAATCCATTCTCTCTTTGTTTTTCTTTCTTTAAAGGTTGGAGGTATTCGTTTCTTATATGACAATCTTGTGGAGTCTCTCCAGAGATTCAAAGCTAGTAGTGGTTTTGGATGCATTCTTGCACACAGTATGGGACTGGGCAAGACACTCCAGGTAAGACGAATGTTAAATCGGCAAATTGCTTGTTTCATCATGCTTATATTTAGCTTAATATGATTGAGATATAATTTGCATCATGAATTGTCAAAAGTATGTATAATTAAAAATTCTGCAATTAACAGTCCTGGACCCAATAAATTGTTGTGATAAGAAAAATGAATTGTTTTTCTAACCCAAGTAAATTTTATGTGTTTTGGTATTATTAATATACTTTAGCAGACATTCATTATAGTTGGCTATATCATTGAGCAAATCATCTAACCATGTACCCGTGGAACAACAAACATTTACATTGTTCTTCATGGATGTTGAAAATACCAGATGCTGTTACAGTACTAATTAATTACGGTTTCTCTTTCCCTTACTCTTTTGGCCATAGTGCATTGCATTCATCAGTATCTTCATGAAGTACACCAAAGCACACACAGTCCTGTGCATTGTACCAATCAATACATTACAGAACTGGCTTGCAGAGTTTGATATGTGGTGTCCAGAGAGACCTAGACATTTTAACATCTATGTCCTCAATGACATGCACAAGACAACAGCATCAAGGGCAAAGGTCATTGGTAAGAGTTTTAATTTCTACCCATAATACTCCTCCTGGGCCGTGTAACAATAAGGGTTGCATCTGATTGCAAATATGAAAGAACAATTCTGATTGAACCTTAGACCTTGGACAGTATTTGGAACAAAACTTTTCATGCAACACTAATTGTAATTGGCCATTGCTATTTAGCAGTTGATTGTTAACGTGTAGCATTTTATGAAAGGACTCGTCAGGCATTTTATTCGAGAGTTACCATAGTAACAAAGCTTTTCTGTCAATCAGCCTCTTGGAAAGTTGTCTAATCCGACTTGTTGGACAAATTTGTTTATATAACTTGCCAGGTATCAGCTTTTCCCTGTTTTTATACTCATGAGAATGAAATGATGGGTTTGCTGAAGGTAAACCTAGGTATTATTTTATTAAATTTGTTAACATGGACACATTCAATAGCCTCAGTCAAAGACCAGTTCTTCTTAGCCAATCAGTTCTAAGGATTTCACTGATATATCAGAGAATGAGACATTATTGGTGTTACAGTGGTAGTTTCCATTGCTTAGTACCCCTTATATGCTTATAGTGAATATGAAATTATTTTTTATATGTGTGCTGGCTGTTAGAATTTGTATAATTTTGCCATATCTAATCATTCTTCAAATAGGAGCATCTTTTAACATGTCTCATTTACATGGATTTCAATTATCTTGACTCCATATAATCACCATGTTTCCTTTAAAAAGATGGATAAGGTCACATCCTTTATTTGTTTCTTTTATCAGCTGAATGGAGGCAGAAAGGAGGTATTCTCCTTATGGGTTATGAGATGTACCGTCTGCTGGCGAGATCCAAGCAAGCCAGCCTTGGACGACCTAAGAAGAAGACCAGCAAATCGGGGAAGTCATCACCTCAGGTCATTGACATTGATGAAATGGAGGCAGCACAAGAAATGGCAATAGGTAAATTAAATAATTATCACTTTACATATATATTTGGCTGTATGGGACTATTTAGAATAATGATGCCACAATATAATGCAAACTCAGTATTAGGATAGAACTTGAATGGTATTTTTGCATAATAGAAAATTGTTATTTTGTAGGTGTTTTGTACTAGACAGTTAACTATTGCTGAGAAAATATCAACTTGATGAAGTGTATACGGAAGATTTTTTTAATTAAAAGATATTTTTTATTACTTCATGAAAATTACAAACACTTTTCTTGTAGTTTTCTTCAAAGCTTGACTTACGAGAGTTTCATGACCTTACATTTTATTTCTATTAATCAATCGTTACATACATGTTCTTTGGTCTTACATGTGACCATCCATTGTTAAAATACAAAATAATTATTTGGTCTTCACACATCAAAATACATGTATAATGAAATATAGAAAATTAGCTAATATGAAATATATACTTCTCTACTTGCCACCAATATTTGAGAGTATGTCCTTATACACCTGATTTCCTTGTCTTAACAAACCTTGCAGATTATGCACATCATAATGGAGTAACCCCTAGCCTCAGTCCTCATTTTCTCTTTAATTCTTAAATCTCTCTGTGAAAAACTTCTATATCAAAATAAGTAGTCATCATTTTAGTGCTTTAAGGATCTGTTCTTTTAAATTTGTCATCAAAGCTCATAATTGATTTTGGTTTGATTATTGTTGCCTTTGAGCTGGTTGGTCCAATACAAATGATGTGTTTTGTTTGTCAGATATGAAGGCAGCATTGTGTAATCCAGGACCTGACATGGTTGTTTGTGATGAAGGTCACCGGATCAAGAACAGTCATGCTGGTATCTCACAGGCTCTAAAGAACATCAGAACAAGGTTTGTACACATGAACTTTCACATCAACAGATGAGGGGCGGCACCAGGGTAATTTGATTGGAGGGGGTGGCCTAGAGGTGACTTCATTACCCAGCACACTTTTTTTTATTACTTTCACTTTCTTCTTTCTTTGTTCTTGTTCTTTTATCATTTTTTCTCGCCTTTCTAGCTTTTATCTTACTACTTGAAAAATAAGGGGACAGCGCTGCAATGAAATTCTTGCTTTATGTAATTGATAAGTTTGTTCCAATTTTATTCTCCCATGCCTTTACACATAATTGTTTAAACTGTAAAAGAATTACTGTAAAAAAAAAATATGAACTTTTACTTTTGAAATGGTTTGTTCTATTAATGAACATCATCAGGGATGCCACTTTTCCGTCTTTATACGGAATTCCGGCTTTTTCCCTGCTATCTGCCTTATTTCCGTATTTCCGACTTTTCCTGTTTTCTGTGTATTAAAAAAATCAGAAAGTCCTCCTTTTTTCCCCCTCTCTCTCTCGATAGCGATGCATGTCGATCGACCGAGTGAGAGATATTTCCCGAAGATATTTGCTATTATACAGTACATAATTTATAAATGCGCGCACTGCCCACTACGTTCATTGAGTTATGCTTTTATCAAGGCTTTCCGATTAGAATTCTCGATATCCTGGCCAATCAACGCGAGCGTCAAGTTCCGAACGCACGCACATAGACAAACGCAAAGCAGTGTCACGATATGATAGCGACTGGTAAATACGTCTGTAAAGATAACGACGTCATCCAAGATGGCAACTTACGATGACCAATGAAATTTTTTATCATCATTTAAAAGGAATTAGCGGTAATTGCGGTCTAAGGTACGATGTTTCTGAATTTTTTATATTTTCTCGTAAATTTGGATGTAATTATTTTTTTATTATGTGACATTTTATGTACAAAAAACGATCCGAAAATCGGGTTTCCGCCGAATGTTAGATCTAACATTACTGCTGCATGCTGATATGTAACCCAGGGTGCTGATACGTTGTCTTTGCGTACGGGCCAACAACTCTTCAGTTTATGTATTGGTGAGTGGAGCCAACGCGGTTCAGCGGAACAACCAAAATACAGAGACTGAAGCTTTTGGTCTAGCGTTCTAGCAGCAACACACAACAACTAACTACCGTCAGTTTTTTAAACCTTGACTTCATAGTCATCAATCACAACAAGGTATGAAGCTACTTGGTCCTTTCCTCCCTAAATTTGAGGTGGGGGACGGACCCCCCCCCCCCCCTAGAATTTCTGTTGATAACTTTTTTTTTTTTTTTTTGGCTTGTCCATTTTTTTACCTGTGTCCATCCCAAAATTTAAGGTGGACCCCCCCTAAATTTTTTGGCTTCTGCTGCCAATGCCCCAATTCACTGTTCTTGGACACTGTCCCTGCCCGCGATAAGTTTCAGTATTTTTGGAGGACACCTAGTGGCATCCCTGCATCATGTATTTTGCTTAACGGGTTTAATTTTCTAAGACTTGTGATTACCTCCTCTGAACCACTACAGAATCAGCTTAGTTATCATATTTCAAACTTTTTTTCTTTAACTCTCTTGCAGACGGAGAGTGGTTTTGACTGGCTACCCATTGCAGAACAACCTCCTGGAGTACTGGTGTATGGTGGACTTCGTCAGGCCTAACTTTCTTGGTACTCGCCATGAGTTTGCTAATCTCTTTGAGAGGCCTATTGCTAATGGACAGTGTATAGACAGTACACCTTATGTAAGTCACCTAGAATTGTATCTAGCCCTTCATTTTTTTTATTTAGTTCAGATACCTTTATTTATTTCAACTATGTAAAGTGATAATTGACTTTAAATTGGTTAGGAATGAAAAGAGGATACAGGATTTTTTTTTTTTTTTTTTGCATTCCATACTAGTTACAGACATATTTAAGCAGTAAAGTGTATTGTCTGCATATGATAAGCAGCTCGGATGCTACACAATGGATAAAGGATGGAAGCATAGAATCATGTACATTGGAATTTACTTTATTGTAAATTCTTCGGTTTGAAAAAATAATGCTTACTGATATTTCTAAAACCACTGCTTGCCTGCTTTTATGCTTTAAAACTACTAAATCTAATGAACACTGAATTGTCCTACGATCGAATGAAATATATGGAAAAAGAGAGAGCCTCAAAATGAAGACTGTAAGGAAAGTCAAATCCAGACTTGATTCACACTAAGCAATTGTTTTTTTACTCTGCTTTCTATTATGGTAGCAAAAGCTCACTGTAATTGAAGAAGAGGAAAGGGATAAGATGAGAATTTTGATTTGCAAGTGATGAATAGGTATGGTCATTTTATCTATAAACGAGAGTTTAGGAATTCTATAATGAAAGTCTGAACTTGCAAAATACAGGTTCAATACAAGAGATAAAATTTCTTGTGCAATCGTTTGCAATCATTTGGTCACAATATATGTCGCACACAATCACAATGCACACCACTAATTGTGAAAGGGGCTTTACAAGGTCACTTCTTAAGGAATATAATTTTCTAATGCTCTCATTTTACCCCTGTCAACAGGATGTGCGATTGATGCGGTATCGAGCCCATGTCCTTCACAGTCTCTTAGGTGGTTTCGTCCAACGTCGAGGCTTCAACGTTCTTCTTTCTACACTACCACCGAAGGAAGAACATGTGATCATGGTTCGTCTAACATCATTCCAACGAGGCCTTTATATCCGTTTCATGCAGTGCTTCACAGAGGCCGGTGCAGGGGGCTGGTGTTCATCGAATCCTCTAAAAGCATTCTCTGTAGGCTGCAAGGTGTGTAGATTTCATTTCATTTGCTCAAAAACTCTTGTTTTAATACTAGTATTGATTCACATTAGACTCTCAGCCCCCATAATATTCCAAGTTAGTGTCCTATAATAAAAAAAACCTAATCCTCAGTATCCATACTATCCCTTTAATTCATAGTGTATGCACATTCTCAACTTCCCAAGGACTATTTCAGACAGGTGCTAAGAAAACTAAATTGATCCTTCTGGATGGGCTTTTATAAACCTGGATAGAAAAGGGGAATGTTGATAAGGGTCATAACAAAAGAAGATTCAGTACATACAAACTTCAAATGAAGAAGTGGAAGAATAACTTGTTTCATTCAATGTGGCAATTCATAAACAATTCAAATTTATTCATGGTTTCATGCTGGTACATAAATACCATCAAATACAACAGGTTGGGCTCTACTCTTTTCAATACTTCCTAAGCGGAAGTTTCTATGTTTTCACATTTTATACAAATTCATACAAATTTCTCACTTCAATTGTATACATCTTAGATCTGGAACCATCCAGACATTCTTGGTGATCTGTTGAGTGAAAGAGATAGTTTAGCAGAAGACCTGGATGCTGATCTAGATTTACCTGAAGTTCAGGCAAAGTAAGTTACATGTATCTCCAATGGGGGATTATTTATTTAGGTTTAACTGAATAAATACTGATCAAAAGCTTTTTTTAAGTCATATAAATTACATGAGAAGAAGGAATGCAAAATGTTTCATTTTCTGTGTCAAATTGTTATCAGTATTTTCTATTGAATACTAAAAAAATACCACTAAAATCCACCATACTGATAATTCACTGTATGTTGTTTGATATTAGGTGTTTGTCATGTTAAGCAAGTCTTGCTCGCAAACATGCATACACCAACTAATTGGTTTATCTACATGACCAGGAGTTATAACAGCCAAAAAGTCATCAAAATGATTTTTTTTTTCAATTAAGAAGATCAATTATTTAAAGCTCGTGGATAGTGTTGGTAAAGGATACAAAAATTCCAGTTGAATGGATCTTTCCTATTGAATAACGATTGCTGATGATGATTCGATGCGAAATTGACAGAATTTCTTCTTGGAAATATTAAATTTTAAATAAACTCCGAGAAATAAAATCATTCTCCTCGGCTGAATTTCAAAGACAGTTCGCTGAATTTATGCGCACTTATATAGCGCCCACTTTCGTCCACGACTGATTTTTCCCCCTGTTAGTTGATCACTAGCCGTTCCACTTTTAGCAAACCGAAATATCCCTGCGAGAGCGTAGTCTGCTAATTCCGTGTACGCGCTCGTCGATCATTGTTCCTTAGTTTTAGCATGGCCTCCGTCGAGTTTCTCCCCCAGCGAGTTCGGCGAGGAGCACAGGAAACCGTTGAATTTTTGTTAGATGGGTTAGATAATTATTTTTAAAAATGTGGACTAACTTACCCCTTATGCTGTCCCTCCAACCTGTAGTTCACATGTTACAGTAGTTTATTTTGACGTTCATGAAAACGTATTAGAGATGAGTCTGTCAAAATTTTGGCTACAAATTTCCACGTGCGACAAGATTGGTTCATGGTTCTTGAAACTGCGAGATACATTATACTGCATGCTGCATGCGATGCGATGCGATGGACATTGGTCACGCTCGCTCAGCTCGGCGCTTCGGCCTGACATTCTCTCACGCTTTATCCAACTCTATGCATTCTGTTCATACACAGTTTTGCGTGTACGATGTGTTCATGTCTTTCACGTCATATTTCAGCGCATGCATTGGGGAAGGGAAATTAATTTGGAAGTGGGAAAAGGGAGAAATTAAAGAAGAAAGGGAAAGGTAAAAAAAAGAGGATAACAAGTAAAGGAAAAGAAAGAACAAATGAGGCAAGGGAAACAGGAAATAAGAATGGAACGAGCTAACATGATAGCAGAGGCAGATCAATTTCGCGGCCAATATCACGAATATGGGGGGGGGGGGAATTTTTCACCCATTATTTTCCACGATCGACCGCTCTGAGTTGATTTTTGTTTCTTTCTTTCTTTGAAGGTGTAGACCTAACAGTCAGCTTTATTCTTATAAAACAACATAAATGCAGGGGCCGCAGAATGGTTTTCAAAGTGAGGGGGGGGGGCTGAGTCAAATGTTTTATTTTTTTGGGGGGGGGGTGACCATGCAAAAAATCACAATCAAATGGTCATTTTTACTTTTTTGAACACGGTTATGGAAAAAAGCAGGGGCTGGAGCCCCCCCCCCCCCCCTCACTTCCGCGACCCCTGAAATGTATAATCCTATACGTACTATTCAATATAGTGCGAGTGATGCGCGAGTTAAAATTTTTCGTAAATGTCATATTTTGTCCTGAAAATAAAACATCTAACTAATAACTATACTGCAAATACGAAGCACGAGCAGATTTTTTTTTCATATATATTCTGGCCTGATAAACAAGGGACCTGTTCTGATTGTAGTATTGAAGACGATACATAGGCCTATATAATTATGATGGCCTATTTCAAGAATGGAATAATGCGAGCGCGAAGTGCGGGCTGAACATTTTTGACATTCCAACAAGAAAATTGACATTCTAAGCATTAATCCTGAACTGAATAGGTATATAACTAGACAATACGAGCGATAAGCGCGATGGGGAAAATTAAGATTTAGAGCTAAAAACGGGACACTAGTTCATGTTTTGTAAGGCGTGAAGATGGGTAATTAGGCATCTTCCTACGTAATGCGAGCGGGAAGTGCGAGCAGAATTCTAATCTGAAAACTATTTCAAACACTGAAAATGAAACTGACTGGATGTGGATCGCACTCAATAAATGATTCAAGCGCGAAGCTCGAGCGGATATTTTTCGGAAATTATTCTGACCTAGGACGGGAACATTCTAAGGACATTTTGTCATATGAAAATAGAAATTATCTACCTATTAAGTGTCCCCAAGCGCGAGATGAAAATTCTTTCAATTATAAAAAAAGACAATATAGTTATTAGCAATTCATGAAATGTTATTGTTATCTTATTTATTACTCTAATAAGCCCAATAAGAGCGAGAAATTTGTTAATATCAATTTCTGAAAACTGGATATTCTAAGTATTTTTCTATTTATGAATAGAAGGCATTGGTTGATATATCTTTAACAATTAATGCGAGCGCAAATCACGAACCGATTTTTTTTAAAATAAATTGTCATGAAAAGGGATTTTAAATAGTTTGTTATAGAGATAAATAACTAACCAATCGAAATGTGAGCGCGCAGCGCTAGCTGATAGGTTTTGACAATCAGAGCTGATATGTTTTGACAATCAGACCTGAATAAGAATATTTTGAGAATTTATTGTAAATACGAAGACTAGAGATTGGGTACTTGACAAATAATGCGAGCGCGTAGCGCGAGCTGCATTGATACTCGATCAGACCATAAACGGACTACGGCTGCACATTAAAAAAATCAATTTGTAAATCAAGCAACGTGATATTTTAAGCTCCATATCAGCCCATTGAGGATTATTTGTATCTCGATATCAAACATGCAAGTGCGAGCGAAAAATTCATATAGTGATATGAAAGATTCTTATTTTTTTTGTATTTTCCAAGTCTTCTTCTCACCTTATTTTTTTCATTTGTCTTCCTCCTCTTTTCCTCCTTTTTTTCTCCTCTCTTTTCCCTTTTTTTATTTTCCCCACTCCTAGAGGGACCCGGGAACTTCGCCCTGGATCCGCGCTCGCATTATTCATGTTATTAATCTAGAAAGATCCCAAATTACTCATCCTTTTCATTATTTACAAAACATGAATGATGTGTCCCGTTTTAGTCTAAATCTCTTTTTTTACGCTCGCGCTTCGCCCTCGCATCAATAGTTCAGTGATATACATATCCTGTTTACGTTTACAAAAAAGCTTAGAATTTCCCTTCTTTAGGTAAAAATGTACTTCTATTTGATTGTTGAAATATGCAACGCATTCATGGCTAACTGCAAGACGTCCTTGACAGGTGCATGGTTCCTTTTCGATCAGATCAAAACGTATATTTAAAATTTCTGTTCACGCTTCGCAGTAATTATTTAGTTGCATATATACACGATTCGTTCAGGCTCACAAACATTGCCCAGAATGTTAAAATTTCAAATACAAAATTAGCTCGCGCTTCGCGCTCGAACTATTTATATAAGGCTTATGAGATTATTAAATATTTATGTTGATTTATAGGAATACAGCTAATGGACTACCCCTTCAAATAAACATACATAAATCAACTTCGAGCGGCCGATTGTGGAAAATGTGACTGAAAAATCCCCCCCCCCCATATCAGCGAAGCTGGATCCGCCCCTGTACCCAACATATCATTTGTAAATATGCCTCTATAAAGGAGCTATATACAGTTATTTACTTGTGTTTCTGCTCAGACTCATTAGAAAGGTGCAAATTGGAAACTTGAAACTGATCATGCATCCAGTGCCATTTGGCCAGGGTATACCAATCATGGTACAAGAGCGATTTATATAGTTTATGGCAATATCGAATTGGACTGTGTCAGGCAAGGTCGCCAATTATAGTAAAAAGATTCTTATAAAATTTTACGTTGTGAAGAAAGTTCAAAAATGGTCACTCGTTTCGTGTTAGATGTCAAGTAAGATTTTTTATTTATTGGAACGTGGAACAAAAGAAAATGTATCATTTTGGATTTTGAAATAAAAATTGGTGGAAACAGCAAAACAGACGGGCCCATATTTTATAATGGCAATTTTCGTACATTTAGCTCTATTGTGCAAGACTCTCTTACACTGGGGAAATGAAACAGAATATATGATAAATGACCATGCATGAATGAATGAATAAATGCATACAATTATTAAAGTAAATAAATAAAAATGTATGTCTATGAGCAATTTTCAAAATATACCTTGGTCGCCCCCAGCCCTGATCCGCCAATTTACATGTGGAAAGAAAAATTATGGGAAAACTGGCGTATATGCTGTATTCTCGACCGCTGGTCTTTCTCACATTCATAAAATATTTTGGGAATAAGTTTTGACTTTATAAAATTATGAAGTCAGAGATCTTTTCATTACAAGAGATTCGTACTTTGTTTCGTTGACAAACAAAAATTACACGTTTTATACAGCCGAAGGCCAAATACTTGCTCGTGCAGTATTATTTTGTCCACCCTTATGCGATTGGTGAGGTTGGGGGGGGGGTAGGCCTATTGGGGAAGGGATAGGCCATGCAGTTGAACAAATAGGCATTTTCACAAGAAAGTGTGTGTGAAGAAATAATATTACTTCAATGCACTATGAATTATGATGCAATTAATTTAGGCCGATATCGCAACATGTTTGTTTTGGGTTTTTTTTTGCTTTTCTCTCACTCATAACAGTCCGAGTGACAATATATATCCGGTTATTCATGAGGGACGTGTATCGTTTGGTTGTCAAGTTAGAAACAAAGAATTGCAATAATAAAGTTTGTCAGACTAGACAAATTTCCAACGACTCGTTCCCATGCAGCTCGATCCCCACCCAACCCCCTCCCCTACGTTCTTTCTTTCTCTATATAATTTCTTTCTTTCATTGCATTTTTTCCCCTTCCCGTTCTTTCACCTCCTTTTTCTGATAATGACTTGAAAATCGATCAGTGCTTGGCTTGTAAATCATTGTCCCTGCCATTTTTTTTGCATCTCTCCCACAGTTCAATGTTTAATTAAAGGTCAAGTCCACCCCAGAAAAAAAATGTTGATTTGAATCAATAGAAAAAAATCCAACAAGCATAATTTTGAAAAATTCATCAAAATTGGATGTAAAAATGAGTAAATCAGTATGGCATTTCCAAATTTCACATAGCCTATATTTTTCACAAAATAGTTATATGCACAACTCAGTATTATGCAAATGAGAGTTGATGATGTCCCTCGATCACTACCAACCGCGTAGCCAGGATTTCATTTTGGAGGGGGCGGTAAATGCACGCGAAGCGTGCCAACACTTACAGAGCGCGCGAAGCGCGCTCCCTAGGGGGTGGGTGCAGGGAGGGGGAGTTTCCCCCTCCCTTGCGAAGCTTTTGGTGTTTCATAAATTAAAATGAAAAGGAGCCGTCTCTCTTGTCTTTAGTACCTATATATCAGCTCCAATTCAGTTGACTATATTGTGATTTTGAACATTGTTTTCAAAAAAGATTGTGAATGCACAAAAAAGGAATACAATGGAGGAAATTAAAATGATAATAACCCCGTGCGAAGCGCGGAAACTAAAGCGTTTTATCAATTTTTTGCCATGAAAAGGGTCCCGAGAAAACGGTATTCTCAAACACATATTGGATACTTCCCTTGGAAAGATCAGATTTGATTACAAACAATTTAGCGACAGTGCATATCTTTAACTCGCAAAACAGAGGAGAAGAAGTGTATATGCCGGGAGGAAGATATTCCTCCCCGCGAAGAACAACGAAACTCTGAAATTTCAAAGGGCAGACGTTTCATCAAATGCAGATATCTCCAATACCCGATCGGCTCTAATTCAATTAATTTTCTAAGATTATTGAACTTCATTACAAGGAAAATAGTGCGCAAAAAGTTGAAACTTCTGTGATTTATTGAAATTATATAAAAAGGATACCTAATTTCTTTGACTTATCCTGAAGCGCTTCATTTTGAATTATAAAGAAACTTTGGTGTCATTCAAAATTTCAAACTGAGGGCGCAAAACAGGACAGGAGATGAATGTGCAGGGAAATGACATGAAGTTTAATAGAATTTGATAAAAAATATTGTACTTTTTTATTTAATAAGATACGAATTTTATACCTTCCTCTTTTTAAATTAGGAACCTGTTTGCCCCAAAAATTATGGTTGTTTAGTAATGAGCTGAAAAGCGGGAGAAGTTGACTTTATGGAGGTGACGGCAGAAATTGATATAAAGATTTCACCCAACCGGAGCCGACCCGACCAGAAGTTGCGCGATCAATAAAAAAAAGATAACTTCATATACTTCGGCCTAACCATGCCCTAATGTATACATTTGAACTTTACCCGGCAAGAAACACATATATAGCTGAGGTGGAAAAACAGGGTTAGAGAAAGGGTGGGGGGAACAATGGAGATCTTCAATATTGTCATTTAACCGCGCGCAGCGCGGAAGCAAAATTCATATATAAATCTAGAGCAAGAGTGAAGGAGTTTCTCTTTTGAGAAAAAAAAAGAATAAAAAGAAAAAAAAAACTCAAAGCTATACCTTTCTTCCCTTTCCTCCCTTCCCTTTTCCTTTTCTCCTCTCTTTTTTCTCTTTTTTTCTTTTTGGGGACGTTTTTTTTTTTTGGGGGGGGGCGACCGCCCCCACCGCCCCCCTGGCTTGTTTGAATTATATTTCAATTAGAGATTTGAAAATAAGGACCAACCTGACTGAACCATAGATATAATCCTCAGCGGTTATTCCACATATTCAGGAAAAAAATAAAATTATGGGGAAATATATAAAATGATATCGAGGCCCTATATCGACGTTACACCCGACCCACATTATTATTTTTATTGTTCTTTTGGTAGGCCTATTTAGTTAGTGAGATAGTGGTTATTACCATGTGAAATGGCCATATTATGGAAAGATATACGATCAAACTGAATAACATTATTTACAGAACTTTATCCAATAAATTACTTATTCCATAGGATAGCCAGTTTTCTGAAACTCGGCATGCTGAGCTGTATACTAGGCCCATGGTTTCGATTGAATCAAATTATCTCGGGACACGCAGGATCTCTCCATGTACATGACCAGTGAACTGAACTCTTCATGACCTTTAGGAGGCCCGGTATACAAGATCATTGCATGCAATGTATCTGTTGACCTTATTACGTAACGTCTCCACACGCACTATTCAACACAAACACACACACTCATACCGTACACCCACGCACAAGTGAATGAAATTCCCGGCCAGTCCTACTGCATACACAGAACATACATCCAACGTGCACACTATAGTCTACGAATTCAGACACAATTAACCCAAAGACTGTTTATATATCATTTTAGTGAGAATTAAATCAATGCATTTCCAAAACATAAACAGGATGCACAATCTTGGAATTTTCTTTGAATGTAAGGGTTCTTTCTGTTGGTTTCATTTTCCTTTCTTTTCTTTTGAATCATTAGAATCGTAAAATAAAACTTTTTGTCAATCTGAAACAACATGAGCTGAGGCTAATACGCGGGAAGTCGGAGAAGAACAAAAAAAAGAAGTTTTTCCCATTCTAATTCTGTGCTGTACGTTATATTCATTCTGATTTATAAATTGTTCCAGTGTTATATTAGCAATCAGAGAGCAGATACTTATTTGCAACAGCTAATATCGTGGTTGCATTTTTTTAATGGGGAAGATGGGACGGTCGAGGTTTGTTATATGCAAGCGGCCCCCAGCCAAGGGCAAGTTCAAACTTCAAGGAAGGTAGGAATGAGGTACGTACTCCTAATATCGATCAAGGCTGTTTAGATCTAAAGTCTGCTCTGCCGTTCGTTGTAATGTGATGCAATCATGCAAGGAAAGTCTGGAAACGGCAATGTATCTACGACTATGAGCTTTGTAAAACCATAGAGCTGTAATAGCTCTATGGTAAAACTGATTGACAACGCAATTGTGTAGCGAGGACTACATTATCGTTCTCGCGTAGCACACGCACGGCAGAGGCGGTGGTGCGCACTTTGAGTGTCTGCATGCAGCTACGTTTCAAAAAGCTGGGTATCCCGACAAAGTAAAATCCACACATGTAAGAGCATAATTTATCATGAAAAACACCTTTTCATTTCATATCATCCACATCATGACTGTTTTAGGACATACACATTCATATAATATACAAATTAATTAGAATGGTGACATGCCGATTTTGAGGAATTACCAAAACTATCCACCCTCTTTAAGAGGAGATAATACACTTTACACTTGGAATATCCTAATCTACTTTATAGCTAGAAGAATGTTCTCTACTATACACTGGTACTTTTGAGTAATGGATTAAAGATTACCAGTCTGACTCTGCCACTATTGTGCAATGGTGACAAAGAGAAGATTAGAGCTCTATAGAATTTAGCCAGTTGCCTACTGACACTGGGTAATCTCTAAACAAAGACTTTAGAATTACAGGGGTAGTCAATGTTTACATTTTGTTCAAGTATCAATGTAAGAGCATATTGCTTTTCAAAAAAAAAAAATAATAATATTAGTGTATGACTCTGACATGGTTGTCATAGAGCTCGATTAAAAAAATTCACACAGCACAATAGATTTGGTGGGTATTGTTTAACTAATTTGAAATCTGCCTAATTAAATAGGATTCATGTTATTTTTGTGTACATGTAGGTGTACAGGTAAGCAGAAAGGAGTCAAGAAACCAGCTGATGACCGGAGTCCTAGAAGGGGTGAAGGATCATCGTCCGGGGGCTATGTTGACAAGGTCCAACAAATCATCTCATTTGAATGGGTAAGTAAAAACAATTTATCCTAAAAAGGAATACATGGTGTACTGTGGAGCCATTGATTCTTTCTTTGCCATGGAAACCTTCAGAAGTTACTTAATGGTAACCAAGTTTCCTAGATTGTTTAAAATAAATCAGGTATCATTAATTTATTTAGTATCTTTTTTTACACATTGGATTATTTCCATTACATTGAAATCTCCTACATTCACAGTAATATATACTTTTTTCTCCTGTGCATTGTTATGTAAATATCACATTATTACATGGATATCAGTCGCAAGTCTAACACTTATTGTGTAATACCGTTTGATTATCATTCATAATATTGATTGAAGATGGAATATAATGCTAGTTCATCAAATTAATTCAAAAGGATTTGCGAAGTGGCAGGATCTGCATAAGGAGATAGTTTTCCTTCAAATTTGTGAGAACATAAGCGTAATTTTTTTTTTTCAAATTGAATTCAAAGAATCATATTTAGTCATTTATAAATTTTAAGAGAAAGTCTGTAAAAAACAAGTTGAAAATTGTTGGACCAATAAAATCAGTTTTGATGCAGTTTTAGTAAGCTTTAACTTGATTATATTATACTGAGGAGGAAAGACGTTTCCAATTAGAAAACCTTGTTAATTTTTCCAATTTCTGAACAATTTCTCACATTCTAGTGGATCATTTGGCATGCGCTTGTTTATACACACAAAATTTTGGTGGTCATGTTTCATGAATATCTGAAAAGTGATTTGAGTGTGACCACAATTCAATCTTATCTTTATTACACCATATATGATTGTATGCTTGTCTAGGCAAGAGACATCATGAAGAACTACACCAAAGATAAACTTTGCAGCGGAGGAAAGATCATCCTTCTCTTCCACATTCTTGAAGAGTCAATCCGTCTCGGAGACAAGATCCTTGTATTCAGTCAGAGTCTTAGCTGCCTATCAATCATTGAGAAGTTCCTTGCCAAGTCCACCATCCCTCAACCACCTAACCCACCTCCACTCATGCCAAGGGAATGGGTCCGTAACAAGACGTACTTCAGTAAGTTTTATAAAGCAGTCATCGATGTTAGGTGTTTGATTGCTGTTGTTATTTGGGCTGATGATTGAGATAGTGTTTATTCAGATAATGTTAATGTAAAAATGATGATGATGACAATGACGACGATGATGTTATACCGAGGTTGTTTTACCTGACTGCTAAGAAAGCACGAATGCCTGTGAGCAAGCAACCAGTGGACCAACGGCTTAAGGTCCTCTCCGAGGGACCTGGTAATGAGGATAAATGCCTTACCAAAGGGCACTAGCGCACCACTTGGGAATCGAACCCGGGTCACCGGAATCCGAAACCCCCGCTCTACCGACTGAGCTATCGCGCCTCCCCCAAATAATATGATGATTACAATGACGACGATGATGATTATGATTATGATGACAATGATGATGATGGTGATGGTATTGGTGATAGCGGTGATGATATTGGTGATAGTGGTGATGATGATGTTCCTACACAACAATTAGGGATTATTGTGTGGTGAAGAGCTGTGGTTCAGAAAGACAACTCTGTATGATGTACTTCATGTCTTAATTTGCAGGACTTGACGGAAGCACAGCTGTATCTGAGAGAGAGAAGATGATTAATCGATTCAACTCACCTGATAATAAAACAATCATGCTATTTCTTCTCTCAACAAAGTAAGTTCATGTTTAAATAGTCTAGTGAGAAAATAAATTGTTGTTAATCTTTAAAATATACACAACAAAAAAAGTAAGTCCCCACTTAAACAAACATCAATAATTTCCGAACCAATGCGAGTTTTTAATTCATTTTTACATGAGCGTGAAGGTAATTTTATAAGCTACCATCTGAGTAAATGTTATGGACGTATTTTACGTCATGCTTCAGTGAGCACCGCCAGAAGGCAAAAATGTCACTTTTCAAAAGTCACAAGCCAACTATCATGACTTTGATTCCACTTCTTTGGAACGAATTCCACATTCTCATCATGAAAAATAGTCAGATGGCTTGTAAAAGGTACTTTCTAAAAGACGATACAACTTATTTGGCTAAATTTCACGGTTGAATAAACACAAGTCCAAATTTGCTATAAATGGATTTTTACACATTTCTATCGATAAAAATGATCGAATATGATGACAATTACTTTTGGGAAGAGTATCTTCAACAATATTCATCATTTCACGGTTCAATGAACATCTATTGAAAACAAAAATACGATTTTCAAATATCATAGGCAAGTATTGTTTAATTTTGGTAACTGAAAATGATCTTTTCTCAACTTTTTCGTAATGTTCATGACCAGTTAACATGCTTCAATGATTCAAACGCGTTTAATTAAATATTCACGCTTGAATTAACATGTGGAATGTGATTAGCTCTTTTTTACGTTATTGGAAAAAATGCAATTGCTAACTATGGATATCTGTCACAAACCTCCTTGCATAGTTCATTTGATTTGATTTTTATGAAATTCCCGATTTCTTATGCATCAGTGAGCACACAATATTAAAAAATTATGCAAATGAGAAGAAAGTTGAAGGCCTTGGCCCCACTCTGTGCCGTATCGAATGGTTATTTTGGTGTGCGCGCCTTTTGGATTACTCTGAAGCCATGTGCGAAGTTTCATGAAATAACTGTTGGAAGAAGTAACAAAAACCGTCCATGAAACAAACCCTCATATCACATTTGTTAAAGTTTGGACTTCCTCTCTCATAGAAATTGTGTACATTATGGGTGCATATGTTTAAGAATAAGGAACCCCTTATTCAATATGGTGGAACTTTTTTCAAGGCTGTCTTTAGCAATGTCATTTGGCAGTAATGTTTATCAACCTATGGGCAGAATTCCGTGCAAAAATGAAATCGATATGTTTATTTATGGATGAGTGAGCAAAGTGGGAAAAGGGGTATTTTCAATGTCACAGACTCATTTTAAAGGGTAATAACGTAAATATTGGGGGCAAATTCGGTTTCAAATGTGACTTAATCGCTGTTGTTTTTGTCATCCATCATTTCTATCACCACACACTTTCTGAAATTTTGACATTTTCATGGTTGAGCGAGCACATTCGAAAACTTGGGAATGAATACTCTTTATACTGCATAAATGTATTATTTTCCGAACAATTTCTCGGGATCAGCTGAATTTATAGACAAATCAGTGGTGGATCCAGAATTTTAGAATGGGGAGGGGCCTATAATCGGGGGAGCCACCAACATTTTCAAATTTTAACATGTTCTTACAAGTTGTAGAGGATACTACCATAAACCCCCATCGTCACAATACATTGTGCTCACTCAACCATAAACATACGATATCAAAATTGTGTGTGGAGTGGCTAAATGATGGATAGTTAAACAGCATTCACACCATAAAACTCACCTAAAAAAATTTTTGCCCAACTTTGTATTTACACAATCTGAAAAACGACTCTTGTGACTTTCAATAATGGTCATTTTTAATTCAATCTTTAATTACTCATGCGTGACTCAACCGATCAATTTCATTTTTCCCAAGGAGTTGCTTAATGAGTGTAGAAAACCACTTAGAAATATCATATCTCAAAATAATTCCGTTCAAAAGTTACAGCAATTCGATTAAGGGGGGACTTACTTTTTTTGTTGTGTATATAAATTACGTCCTTAATATTTACATCCTTAAGTTTATTTTATGGTTATTTTGTGTGTCCTACATGAACCATTATTACATTTTTGGTTTGAAATGGGGGGCAAAGAAAAGCTTATATAAAAGATAGGTAGGAAGAGAGTTAATTCACATAGACCCATGTGAAAGATTCCTTACAACAATTAACAGGATTTCCTATGTATTGTATGTGCCCTTGAGAGTAGGAGGATAAAGGGTGCATTGATTTTGCTTAGTTTCTTTGTAATCTGCCCCATCAGGATGTATTGCTTTCTTTTGTCACCAATTGAGTGAAGAGCTCAAGGCAGTTGTGAACATCTAATGTGCAAATGGAATGTACATTTCCAGAGAATATTAAACACACATGAGTAAATGAAAATTTCCATTGTAAAGGGACATAGGGGCACAATAAAGAAATGGCTTTCCAACAAAGTGAATCAAGCACCCATTAGTATGTGCAATCAGATAACAATGTGTGAAAAATGAATTCATAATTTATAACCTTTCTTAACAGATCTTCATTCCTTAAACAATGCTTGCAGTTAAAGCCTTTGCCCATCATTTTATACATTTGCACTGCCTTCACCTTCTTCAGAAAATACTTTGTCCAAAGATTCAATGACCAAATAACTCATGGCCATTTACAACATTAACTCAGGTTAGAATGTTTCTTATAATACTAATCTATATAATTATGAACTCCACCTGTCCATCCTTTATTATTGATAGAGCTGGATGTTTAGGAATCAATTTGATTGGTGCTAATCGAGTGGTTGTCATGGATGCATCATGGAACCCATGTCACGATGCTCAGGCAGTATGCAGAGTCTATCGGTATGGACAGTCTAAGAAATGCCACGTCTACAGGCTGGTATCAGACCAAACGCTGGAAAAGAAGATCTATGATAGACAGATCTCTAAGAAAGGAATGTCTGGTAAGTCCATAATTATATTTTTACCTCTTATTGAATATATTGTAGGGGCCATTTCATAGAGCTGTTTATTAATCATGCATAGATTAAGATTTACAAACAACTTAAACATGTTCTAGTGATGAATCATTCTCGATCATTTTAATTTCCATCTGCTAAATGTGAAATGTTGTATGTAGATTGAAATAATTATCAAAAGTGTTGCACTTTGCAAAGTCAATCGATTGTAAGAATTGGATTTAGATAATTTAGGGACAGTGAATTTCCGTTTAAAAAAATTGCCTTTTCTGTTTCAGAAAATCTTAAATTCCGTTTCAGCATGTCAGAAAATGGAAATTCCGTTTCCCCATAGACTTTGTGTACAAAAAAATTAACATTCTGTTTACCTATTGAATGGCAATATCACAACGCTCGCGCTGTCAATATTTGTATCTGCCACTGTACCAACAACGCAATAGAATCCGTTCTAATCGGTGCAAAAAATATTTTGACATACACATTTAACATGAATACATCCTCACCTTTCACATTATTAGCATTATTTTACGGTCAAATGAAATTTCATTGATAATTTGGGGGGTTTTTGGACATCGTTATCAGCAGTCAACGACTTTCGCCTATCCGCCATTTTGGGTTTTAAGACCTCGATATCGTGCCGTTACATCTTCGAACGTAGAGGGCAGCAACACACGACCGTGTTGTACAAATGATGTGTGCATGTGAAGCCCAATTAACCCGGCGCCCGCCCGGGCGTGGGGTAAGATCGAGTGTGATGATATCGAGTGCAGTCACGATGTGTGAATTGTCATGATTGTAGCGAAGTGAGATCTTGTTTTCTGGGGTTTTGTGGCCATTTAATATTCATATTTTGTTGAGATTTTGGAGTAATTTCTGTTGCTGTTCTGTGTATTTTGAGGAAAAATATGTTTTCCGTGATTTTCCGTTTGAAATACCACTTTCCGTTTCAAAAGGCCCTTTCCGTGAATTCTGTCCGTTTTCCGTGATCGCAGAAAATCACTGTCCCTAATAATTGAATTATTCTGAAAAAAGTAACAAAATTTCATGAAAATATTGTCTCAACCATATTTGGCCTGCAGCCCACACCCCAAGGATATTTTATCAAGACAACACACAAATAGATAAGCTGCACTCTGCATCCATGCCAGTGGCCAGCAAGTCACTACCAAAAAAAAATTAGAATGATGTGAATTTCACATTTTTTTGGTTTTAGATCGAGTGGTTGATGAGATGAATCCAGAGATGAACCTCACCAAGAAAGAAGTAGAATCCCTCCTGGAGTTTGATGAGACAGACATGCCTTTTGAAGACTTCAGCCACCTAGCTACAGATATGGAAGACCTAGTCTTGCAAAGTCTTGTACAGAAACACAGTAATTGCATGACAAAGGTAGGTTTCAATGTCAAATTGAGGTAGAAGTATCTTTAGTTTTTTAAGTCACTGAGAACAAAGCTTGAAAGAGAACAATTTATGTGTATTGTTTTTTCCTTCAAATTATCGCTTAAGTTAAAAATCGTATTAACCTTAGATAAGGAGAGTAACAAGAAGCATAAAAATATCATGATCATTGACTTGTGCCATCATTCACAATTCAGGTGCATTCATATTTTGTCTTAGTGCCTGCCTAATTTAATACTGAACTTAGCCAATATTGTGGCAATGTGCTGAAATTCCTCATCAGTAGAAGGCTTAGACATACAGGAGAAGTGCAATATCTAATATTGTTGAGCTCAATCAAAGTCAGAATTTTAAAAACATTGTTTTTATTCTTTTGTAATCAAGAGAACCTTGTGTAATATTGACCCTTATTGTGCCAGTAGTGTTACACTTGCACCAGGTGTTTTGCATGGTATTTGTGTAAAGTATGCTTGCTACTCTATATCCTTACCAATACCAAGACTTGCGGAGCTGTGGCAGTTAGGGGTAAAATCATCATTCATCTATTAATAAAATTGGTTTGTATTCTACCCTGACCCACCCAGGCACCATTTACTACCGAGTCTCTGTTGTGGGATCGAAAGGACATGAAGCTAACCAGAGCAGAGAAGATGCAGGCCAAGAAGAGTTATGAAGAAGAGAAGAAATTGAATCTCGCCTACTCCAGACCGTCATATGCAGCCTTCTATCCTAAGGGATCTGGACCTGGGGGCTTGTCAATGCCTCCTTCAGCCAAAGGAATTCCCAATATGAATTTTAACACTGGACCTGCCTACCCATTCTTGTAAGTTCATGACCAGGTTTTGTATTTGAACTTAACCATATTTGAATATGACCATATATGTGTGTTGCTTTGAGCCTGACCAATTTTTCAAAATGGTTCATTATTCAAAATTTACTCCATTTGGGTCAGTATTGAGAATAGTCATATAACATTTCCACAAAGCTAAACTGGAATGAAATAAGCAATGTGTCATAAAGAGGTTTCATATCGAAGATCTGTACATGTATATTAAAACATAAAGATTAAAAGTTCAATCTGTATATGGTATTCCTTGTGCACTGTAGGCCATCACTGAATAAGCCATTGCAGCGACCTGTTGCCAATGTGAGACCAATCCAATCCACTCCTGTACCGAGACAGCCACCAACACCTCTAGAGGTCACCCAGAAGAGAATCAGAGATCTTAAGAATGCGGGTGTTACCCTGCAACGCATTGTGGCAACAACAAGTAAGTTCAAGTTTTCTTCGATTTTCCTGCTTCATGTGACTTGGTCTATAAAGCTAGGTGTTCATTAGCAAGAGTGCAATGTCATCTCCTAGGATGAGCTCTCCAGAAAATATGATTGTTGCAAAGTTTGCAACATGTTTATTGTGTGTTTTTTTATTTCATAATCAAGTTGAATTCATTGTCAAAAAACACTAAAGAAATATCATACATAGAGCATTTCAGATTAAAAAGAAATATGTATGAATGAGGTGGTGATATGTGCAATTACAATTTAATGAAATCCTTTTCCACTTTTCTCCCAACAGATATCATGTTACCAGGTGCAAATACATCTACAGATTCTGGTTCCATGATCAGAGCAGGTGATGCAGTTACATTCATCAAGACCAAAAAAGGCATCTACCTAAGAACACATGAAGGTAAGATCCTGGCTGTTAGAGGTCCCAATGCAGGACCAGGGTCCCTAGGAGCGGTGGCACAGGGAGCCTTCCCTGATGCTACACCAGCAGACATGGGTATGGGTTCAGGGGGAGATGCAGGAACAGGACTTGGTGTTGATGGAGAAGGAACCAGTACTCAAGGTATGCCATCAAACCTTGCCAATACTCAGCTGGGACAGCTGTTATCGCAGAATGACCCACCTAGACAGCAGAGCAACAGTCTAAGCAATCCGCCTCTCTCTATTCCTACTGAAATCAAACCTAACATGTCGATGGCAGGTATGTCTGCTACCTCTGGTCTGTTCCCTTTTGCAATGTCACAGTCAAGTAATCAGTCCCCTTCAAACTTTGGTCAAACATCGTCATTATCATCCATGGCTAACATGGCTAACATGGGTTATAGGACCTCTATGGGTTCATTCCCTCCATACAGCTCTCCTTATACATCTTCCTACACCCTTGGGAACACATCTACTCTCACCATGGCTACAGATACTGTCATGCATCCATCATCCACAGAGACATCATCTGCAAACTCATCAGCCGGGATGTCCACTACAGTGCCCCAGTCTTTAGCAATCTCTCAGCCCTTATCTTCTCATGGTATGCATTCTACAAGCCTCCCTGATACACCATCCTCCTTCCCCGACCTCTACCAGGATTCTTCTCCAAGCCCTAGCCTCAGCTATCCATCATTTGGCGATGAATTTTCCAATACCAGTCAAGGCCCTATGGACTCCAACCAGGCGTCAATGTCTTCAAACATGGAGACGTCCATGCCTGGGAACCAAAGTTCACAAGGTTTTGGATCAAGAATAAATGAACCAATCTCCACACCTTCCCCTGTTGACAAAGGCAGCCTGTTGCCCATTGCACCTAGTGTATCAAATGCAGGTTCATTCCAAACCACTGGGAATTCACTATCCGAAGGCGACCAGGTGGACCATTTATCTGACCTGGTATCCCCATCTCCTGCAATGAGAGGTACCCAGAGTGTGAACCTCCCCTCATCTCTGCCGTATCCTCAGATGGACATGAATTACTCATACCCACCCTTGAGTAGGACCAGCAGTGGACCGTCTAATGGTTCTTTGGATTCTAGTCCTTCCTTGATGGACGACGGCTCAGACATTTCTAATCTTTCTAAATTTGTGGATTCCACCTTCCCCAATCTCATGCCCTTTTCAGGATCTCTCAATCCTGATGGGGATTCTAGCAGCAGATCAGCTATGTCCTAAAGAAAGTGGACATGATAATGAGAATTTCTTATAGAGAGATGTGTGCAATTTGTTAAAGAGCTATAATTCTGTTGTGATCAGCCATCATAAAAAGTGAGAAACATTAGTTGATCAATGTGCAAATATTTGTAATTAGTGTACAGAAATAAATGAGATGTTAGTAGATGAGCCAGAATGTACAAAATACAATATCTGTTCTTGTTTTCTGTATATTATAAGATTAACACTGTGTACTTTTGCTTTTGTAAAGCAAGCCAGTGAATCATACAAGATAGTCGGGTCAAGATAATCTTTATTCTGTTTCATTTCTACCAAATGACAACCTCTGTTTTTTTTAGATGTACGTATGACAGGTAGCTAAAAAAGAAGTGTCTCTAGTATAATCTACATTTATTACAACAAAAAATCACAGCTCTTACGATTTTCAAGTTTTATTAAGACCTCTTATTTATGCTCATTAAGCAATTTTGAACCAAACTCAGAAATATGTACTAGATAGTAAAATTGGTTAAGCTTTTAAACTTAATATCTTCTCCTCATTTGTACAGTACTTATGTGAGTGAAAGATTTTTTTATTCAATCTTGAAGTATTATCTAAATTGATATTTCTATTCTCCATTGCAAAATTTTATATTTTCCATAGTTTTATGTGTACCAAGGTGGATATGTATATATGTTGAGCCAAGCAGTTATTCAATACAGAAAAAACTTACATAATTCGTAAGAAAATTACATTGATATATAATCTGTATTTCAGATGTGAAGTTGTAATCAAAAGGAAATGCAACCATTCAAGCAAACTCTACATAATCTGGAGTAGACAAGTGAGAGTTTAAATGAGTTTCTTAAATGAAGATATCACAATGGTTGGATTAAACCTTTGGTTTATTATCAAATTGTTTGAATCTTTAATATTATCCAGAGTATTCATATATGGTTGTTACACAGATCTATCACAACATAATATACTGCTATTGCCTTTGCTGGCCTGAATTATAAAAGAGCAATTTCTGTACAAGTGTTTCATTAGATGAATGAGCTTTTTTTCATTCATTTTTTCTAGGTTGTGTATATTTCAATCATATTGATGATTGTCTAAAAAAACAGTATTGGAATCATATTTACATGTTTGATGGAAGCATAGATGCACTTATAGTGCTTTATAAATTTCTCACGATGTGTGCAGATTGCAAGCTTTTTGTGCAAGAATATTTCTTTCCATGAAAGGTTTTATACACTGTATGCCTCCGCCCACAGTACAGACAGTGTAGGCAGTTGCAGGACAACGAGGTCCAAGGCTGCAATATTCATTGTATACTTAAAATATATCTTATTTGAAGAACCCTTTGAGAGACGATTTCAAATTTTGCTCATGTTTGCATATGTGAGGATTAGATAAGATTTTGTTTGACACGAGGTCAACCGTCAAATGGTGAAGGTCACAGAGGTCATTGTTTAAAACTTCAGAAGTTATAGAGGTGTGGAATATATTCTCGGTTTGGCAATGGCAGAGGCATAATTTTGACTGTTCAGTCTAGAATCCATCTAGTTTTAGCCTCAATTGCGTCTCGCCTAATTTTCTATTTGTCTTTTTTCTTATTTAGTTGTGTGTTTGATCATCCACTTGTCTTTATGAATTCACATTAAGATCTAGTTTTTAAAACATTGATGAGACAGTCCTTCTTTTCTGTTTTTCTTAATATATCTTGTTTTTGCCGAAAGCCTGACTGAAGTTAACTCTGAAATATATTTCTATTTGTTTTCTTATTTCTTAAACTATGTTTCATTTTTAATTAATTTACCAAATATGACTGTATTCTTGTTTTCCTAAGAACATTTAAATGTCCAGATGGTAGTCAAGTTTGAAGGGTATTGAGGTCTTCATCATGAGATTTGGTTTGCCTTAATGCTTCTTGATTTGGAAATATTTCTGCTTTCCATTACTGTTTTACATTATTTTCTGTAGTTAAATTGAACTTTGAATTTTAAAATGAGTTACTTTTTTCCCTCATTGTGTTTTAGACCAGATAGACAATGAACACAGGTAATTGTTTGTCATGAATGCCCCATCCCCCTCTGTAGAAAACCCTCAGTCCCTTTGAGTTTTGGATTAGTAGCATTTTTTTGTTCATTTTAAAAAAAAAGTAAGACAGTAAAACTGAATGACAAGATAAAGGACCAAAGTAGAGTTGTTGTCATGCATGTAAATTGAAACACAGTACCTCCATGAAAAGAGTATGGGGGTTCTAAGTGCTTACCTTGCCATATTGAATCTGACAACAGCGTTCAATAACCTACCATTTAAAGCTTATACATGTACAGTTTCTACCCTCAATAGATTTTTTTATACGGGTTTTGAGATGAAAATATTCCTTGAATTTATCAAAAGCATTCTCAGAATTTGGAGGTACATGTAGCCAGTTGATCGATAAACTTTTGGAATAAAATGACTTAATCATTTTCTTTTCCTGTAGATGTTGCAAATATTTTAGTGAATGCTCATCAACTTTATTATGTTGTTAACGAACCAAATCTACTTTTTTTGCACAACGCCCTTATCCTTCCCAGTCCAGATGCCTTGCATGTAGCAGTTAGAGTGCTTAAGAATCTCCCTTGTTAATTGGTTTGAAATTATGAACTTGAAAAACGTTAAAGAATAGTTTGGTATGGAACTGTCAGTTCACTATTGTTAGTCAATTGAAAACAGCATGAGCAGTTCTATTCCGCACAAAAAACAAATCAAATACAGGTGACTTTGCCCAAATTGAATCTCTTGGTGAAGTTCAGCTGAGAAGTAAATAAGACCTGGTTTGCATATTCTGGGGGTGTTTTACAAGGATTTAAGTATGACTTAGACTCCCACTTAAATGCCCAGTTGCATGCAGTATATAAGGCATGACTACATTGGTCAGATCATGCCAAGAGGACATGCTGCATGTCCTCTTGGCATGATGCACTACTGCGTATTGACCAATGAGATCATGTCGACATGTAAATGCGACTCTTAAGTCATAATTAAATCTTTGTGAAACTCTCCCCCCCCCCCAAGAGCCTTACGAATGAACTCAGACTCACAAAAGAATACCTATTCATAGGTCTAGTTCATTGCTTCAAATATACTAGTTTCTGGTCCCAAAAAAAATCACACAACTCAAAAACAAATTTCTGATTTAGATAGATTTTGGTAAAAATCAAAATCTTTTAATTTCGTATTTTGTTTCCAACTATTTCTGTTATTTTTATTTTTTACGATTACAAACCAATGACTTCAGATGTAAATAATCATATACATGTAAAATTATGCATTCATATGTATAACTCTCTTTTTTTTGGCTAAATTATTGATAAGGTGAGTATTGTTATTGTGAAAGAATGTTTGTTTTCTGTAATGCTTTTTGATTCAAAGGAGGAAAACTTTTATGAATAAATTATTCCTTTTTCACAAGACATATTTATTTTATTTAGTGTCACATATTTTTATTTGTATTCAGTTTTTGTCCCTCATTTCAATGCAAGGCCTTAATAACTCCAGCACCACGTTAATTTGAATAAATCAGAGAAAGCTCAAGCAAACGTAACACAGAGAACTTATCATAACTGGATGTAAAATTTACAATTTTTTTGTATTTTAAAGAATTGCTCAAGTTCTACTCACATGGGGATATGTCAATGAGGGATCTGATGATGTCAAACTGTTTTATATTTGAAATATGAATATTTTTTCATCAAAATACAACAAACCTTGGTTTGATTCCTCTTTGAATATATAGAATAACTATTATGATTTATGGGGACTTAAACCCCCTTAGGGAATATTAAAGGGGAATGAAACCCTTGGAACAAGTGGGCTTGTGTGAAAAGAGAAAAATCAAAGAATAAGAACAAAGAAAGTTTAAGAAAAATCAGACAAATAATATTGCGATCACTAATGCTATGGAGATCCTCCTATTGTCAATGCGACAGATATGTGTGATGTCACATGTGAACAACTTTCCCTTTGATGGACTATAAAATACCCCCAAAATGTCTCTTTTTGCTCTTATGGTGATACAAACCCTTTATCAATAATTTATTCTTTTAAAATCTGTATTACAAGCCCTCCTATAGAAAGAATTAATGATCTACTGATGGATGTGATAAAAGAGGCATTTTACGTGAAATATATACAAAAGCAATGGGAAAGTTGTTCACATGTGATATCACACATCTATGTTGCATTGCCTATGGGAGGATCTATATTACAATAATGATCTAAACTTCAAACTTTATTATTCATTCAATTTTTCTCAAACTTTCGTTGATCTGTTTCTTTGATTTTTCTGTTTTCACACAAGCTATCTTTCTCTAACGGTTTCATTTTCCTTTAATATTTTTATTGTCTTTCAGTGAACTTTCAAGGTTGTACTGGTATTTGCTGGATAGGTTCGTTTGGTCTTTCAGTGGTCTTGGAGTTTTTGGCATCGTTCCAGATGGACAATAAATTTCACTGATCTTTGATCTTAGCTTCATCATCAAGTGTAAAAAATAAATAAATGTACAAAAAATAAAACAAATAGTGACATCAACCCCTTTATATTGAAATAGCAAAACTTTGGAATAACGCAGCTTTTTCATTTCACTTCTAACTTTGATTTTTTTTCTCTGTGCTATGTTATTAAAATCAAATTGCTGCTGTGTTGAATTCAATTGTGGCTGTGAATTTAAGCTTTATATATTTATTATTAAAAAAAACCCAAAATGAATACATAAATAAGAAGGCAGAAAATTGGTGATGTATGTGATAATTTCATAAAATGTTTTATTTAACAACCCCAACAGGTACTCTGTACAACTTCATGACATAACAATTGCAATGTCACATGAATCATTGGACATCATTTAATATAACCATCGCTCAGACACGATAAATAAGAAAAACAAAAATGTTAACATCAATAAGTGAGAAACAACTGATAAAAGAAGTTAAAAAAGTCGTAAAAATTGTATCTATATATGAAATTTTTAGGTGTTTCTTTTCCCCCAACAGCAGCATTGAAGATAATGATGAATTTCCAAAATGGTTTTAGCTGCTCGGTTTGTGTGTGGTGTCGGCACATTGACATGGTTGATGACCTGATTTTAGAGTTTCATAAGATGACATTAATTATACGTTCATTACAATCCTTAATGGTATGTTGAAGCCAAAATCATTTCATGTGCATCTGAGACCAAATGCGTAATGATTGAGTGTTCAGTTAATTTGAAAACTTATTGCACATGATGATCAATGCAATTATCTTCAAAATCAGCCCAACTACAATTACTATGTTATTGTATTGTGTTACAGGCCCAGAGCTGCATCATACTATCAAAGCATCACCACCATGAAATTCAATAAGGGACGGTGCTAGAGTATTATTAAGGGGGGGGGGCAATTGAATATAACAAGTGTATTTTATAGTAACACATCACAGATCTCTGTTTTGTCATAGTCTTTCTTTTCATTTTCCTTTTACTCCTCTCTTTTCTCCTCTTTCCTGCTGTTTTTTCCCTTCAATGACTGCTTAAAAGGACAGGGGTGGTCTCCCCTGTGCCCCCCTGTAGCATTGCCCCTGAATTTCATAGTAAATCTGCTTGTAATGCATGATCTTAGTTACATGCAACCACATGGAGTCTTGACAGACAATACCCCACTTGACAGATAATGTTTTCCTTGTAAATGACATACATACATTAAAAGTACAATAAGTGTAAAAGCCTACACACATTTATTAAAAATACTGTGTAAAATGGTCGATGCATGACTCAGTAGTAGTAATGCAAAATAGACACTTTGTACCTGGTGCTCCTTAACACCGATGGATTGCAAATATGACAGAAAAATGATTGGTTCCAGGTCGGTGGTTGATCAAATCATTTAAGCAAATGCTACAATGATCTTGATTGTCCGCTGCATTTGAATGATTGTAAACCTTTGTCACATAGCCAACGATTCAATTTGGGAAGGGAAAGTAAACAACTATTTTCGGTCAATCATAAGAAGAATGTCTTTAAGAACTCTAACTTTAGGTTTCCATCTTATTTCTAGCTATATCCCAATGTCCATTTCTACTCAACATAAACCCCATTGCAGCTTAGCCCTGTGCTAAAGGAGATATCCAAACAAGTCACTTACTTTAGCTAATTCCCTACTATAAAAGAGGAATTTTCTTCTCATATACTGAGGCACCACTTAGACCAAGAAGGAATCACTGACATCATCAGGCCTATCTTTCAATTTATTTGACCCATCTAGCCTCTCACGGAGTGACTTATAGCTCTATGTATATTTCTTTGCAAAGAAAACAAACACCCCAATATATCTTTCATGCCATCATCTTTACATCCCTTCGCAATATGAAGAGTTGTCGATTAAATCGATGGATGATTCTCTGTTCTCAATATCAGGTTTCCAAATGTAATCCATTTATCAAAACCACCCCATTGCCACCTAGCTTCAGGAAACGGTGAAAGTTCATACCCTAGCTATACCATTATGATGTACAATGCTAGAGTAAAATTTGAAGCTAAAGACGGATGTTTAGCTTCTGGTTATGTCATTTTCGAAATAGTTAATGTGGACGTCTTTAAAAAAAGAAATATTTTAGAAATAAGAAGATAGGATGTCAGACTGGAATGCTAGCTTTTCTGCAGTTATTCATATGAACAATTTTTGGAAGCCCAGCATCTTTTTTTTCTCTCCTACATCACAAAATTGAATGAAAAGAAAATACCTATGACTATAGGGTATTAAAAGAATTTGAAATAAAAAAAATATGAGGGAACACATGAAACTGATTTTTAAAAATGACAATAATGATATGGTGTGAATCAGATTCAGATGTTGAAATTTAAAAGCAGTATTCGATGTCTTGGATATTGTCAGGAAAAAAAGGTAAATTCAGGTCACTGTCAGTATACACCGTGACAACATTTTTCAAAAGTCATCAATGGCTTGCACAGTATTTGTTCACAATGAAAATACACAACTGCAACATAAAACTAAATGGACTATGGTTTGCTTTTTTTTCTGAAAGAGCTGAAGTTGCGGGGTTACTCACACACAAACAACAAAATAAAATTTTCAGCAAATAAATAACAAGTACATTTAAACATGAATCTGACATACAATGTGAACACAAAATCTCTCAAATAATATTAATACTACCAGTAGTAGGTCACAGTGATGTCAAACAATACATTAAATAATCTATTCAAAATCCATACATTTTCTCCACATTCTAATATTCAAGAAATATAAGGCCATTTACCAACATTAATAAATTACATCAATTATAATAATATCAGAAGAATAATCTGGACCCCGTAACATGAAGGTTTGTGATCATGGATTTCAAATGGGAGAGAACAGTTCTGACTGGTTTCTGATTATCGTTTTGAACATCATCAGCATACAAAAACAATCGTGTTGCCATTGCCATTTGGCGATTGATTACAAATCTTTGTGTTACGGAGCCCTAATGATGATTTGTACAGCTATTGAGATATGCGTAGATGAAATTGGGAGAAAAAGGTTTGCAAGCATGCATAATGTAATAAGAATTTGTATGAACCATTGTGCAGTAATATCGGAAATCACAGAAGGATTGGTATATTCTTTGAAATAACTATTGCACCATGACTACTCCCTAATGTTATGATGACACTGCCGTTTTGATCTTATTTCATTCTCAGAAATGAATAAAAACTTTCTGTTTTTCAAATCCCAATAATTATTTCTGACATCAGAAATACAATAGACTATGAAACATAATGATTTAACATGAATGAGAGAGAACATCTCAGCAATCAGGTCAAGCAGCACCAAATTTAAATCTGCACTCTGTAGTTTCATAATATGAGATATAAATCCCGATATGTTATAAAGTTCTGCGAACAAATAATTCAGTACATCACAATACTATATCAAAGACAAGATTAGAGATTTCTGCATCCATGTTTTTCTGATCATAACAAAAGTCTACACAATATTCCTAACATTTTTTTTTCTTGACAATAATTTATTCATATAAAGAATGTTGTTGGATTTGAATTCTATATAAACATTTTTGAAATAGGTGCAATTTTTTTTTATGTTAAAGTGGCTTTGGTAAGTTAAACATAAACATGGTTTATAAAATTTAGAAATTAGTAACAAACACTGGCACAGAATAAGAAGTTAGATGATAAAGGGTAAATATTCATAACATAACTATAGAAAGGAAATCCATTACAATAAACAATGAACAAGATGGTTATTGGTACAACATATTTTCTACAACTAGAGATGAGAAATATTTGTTACTTTTTTAAAGAGGAAAGAAATATATCCTGTTTCTTATGAACCATGGCAATGTCAGTCAGTAATATATATCAGAAATATTTCATTAATATTTTTCTGTCTTTCATAAGACATAATAAGAGCACTTTTATTTCCCTAAACATACGTAATAAATGCAAACATATGCAATACATATATATGCATTTTGGGGTGAGTGAGATTAAGGGTTTCAATTTGAGATGTTTTTATATGAAATCTTTTACTTACTGCCTTGTAGGTATATATGTTTTCTTTACAATCTTGTTAAGTCATGCACCCAGGACAACTACAAAAACAAGAGCGTAGTGATTCAGTCTAGCAAAATAATTTTTCCTGTCAGTATTCAAATCAACATTTGGATAAAGTAAAACTTTCATTAAGTTATTTGCTTGGCTGAAAATCTTATGTAAATTAGGCTCAATTCAATACCCTAACATTCTAAGGTTGAATTCAAGCCCTAATACTTATTGGAAAGCATTGTGATGTCACACTGTCAATACAACATTAATCAACGTGTTGCACACTTCAACCAAAGTAGGATCGTAATTATGCACAGTTCAGGATCACAAATGCAGATTAAGAGCCTTCAAGTGTGAAAATGCAATGTGTTACAAACAGAAAAAACATACTTCATTTTGAATTTATGATACTGCAGTTGAAAGGACATTCTAAAGTCTGACTGAAGATTATATCTCACATTAAGACAGGTGTCGCAATATTTGCAGTGGTATAAAAAAAAAATTGTGCTTATCTTGTTCATTAATAATAAATATTTTCAAATTATAAAGATGAATACATATTTACTATGGAGTACTCTATGACAGGAAAATAACTATCAATTGCGCTTCACTACAAAAAATTAAAATGACTCATTGGATCAGACGAAAATAAAATGTCACTCTTTACAAATAATGCATATGTTACTATGCTCATGATTGAGTAATGACTGTATATACCTTTTATATACAATCTCTTCATTTAAAAAAAATTTCCATTTCATTTTCAAAATGTATAATCACATATATACATAATGGTGATGATATAAAATTGTGGTATAACAGTGCACCAGGCATGCGTATACATAGCAAACTCCACATAGAGGAGACTTCTGTGTATATACAAATATATATTTACAACAAATATATATTTGATTCATGAGAAAAAAAACAATACAAACAATTTGGTAGCTCTACTCTTAAAATACAACTCTTCAATTAAGACAGAGAATGACAATACCCGACATAAACAGGCACACAAACACTTGCCTTGCTTTAAAATATGTCTTCTATAAATCTTCATTGTACTGAGATAAAAATCTATTATTTGTCATTAAATTTGACATTCTTCACACATCTATACCCTTGTCGAATCCATATGATACTTTTTAATACATCTCTGTGCATCCACCATATGAAATTAATCAATCAAACAAAATTTTAGTCATGTCAAAATCAATGCTAGACAAGATAGGATTTGAGGCATCATCACAGAATGGACCATCATGAAGTCCACTTACTGTTCTCGACAAATTCAGCACCGGTGATCACTTGAATATGGCCTACAAATGTCACCATAGTTGATTGCCAACTGACTAACATGATGGATGATGCTAGGTCCTTCTTGATTTAGTTCACCATACATAGAAGGTTGATCTATAGCGTTGATAACACAGCACACAACATGACTATATACATCTATGTAGAAAACGTAAGTGGTCCTATGGACGAGCTGCTGCTATAACGTAGTTACATAGAGCACCCCATGTTCATCAGCCTCCATTGTTCCCAACTCTGTGTCGCTGTCTGTCTCGTGCCCCGCCCGACTTCCATCCCCGTCTTCCTCATCATTATCATTAGTCCGATTGTGACCCGACCTGCGCGTATAGTCCCGCAACTCATAGCCACCCAGGTGGTCAAAATACGGCAGTTGGGTGTCCACAGAGGTGGCGGTGGTGGTTACGACGGGGACGTTTGCCATCTTGTCCTTCGGGAAGAGGATACGATGGGCAGCAGAGTCTAATTCAGCCTGTGTCATATTACAGGCCTCGGCTAACTCACGTTCGGCCATGTTGATTAGGTCCCTGTCATGAATGGGCGAGATGCCTTCCCCTGCTAGCACCTAAAAGATGGAGTATAATACTGTCCATTAGTCTCACATACAAAAAGTTGACTTTGTTTTTTTACTACTGACTATGAATATATTGTGCAGAGCGTAATTCGAAATTATTTCCACTTTGATAATTATTTGTCCATTTGAAGATGGAGGAAAAAAAAATTAAATAACAAATTCTTGATTCCAACAAAGTGTCATGGAAGTCTGACAAAATTAGAATTGTGAAGAAATATTTTCATTACTGTCAAATGTTCTGAAGATATTTAAAAAAATATATATCACTGGAGAAAGAAGTGAATGAAATCAATGCATATTTATTCAACTTTAAAAAAAATTTAAATCAACGTAATAAATTTAATATCTTGGGGAAAAAAATCAGACATTAAAATGGCAGCAAGGCATTAGCATATCTTAATTTGCAAAAAAATGAAATATTTCCACCAGCAAAGCTCCAATGAATGCATGCAAGTAAAAATGAAAAAAATCAGGCAATTACAAAATAGCATGAAGTGCACAGGTGCATTAAAGAACACATCAATAATTTTTCTTTTTCAATTCAGCTGAAGTGTGGCTAAGAAACACAAACCATTCCCCCCCCCCAACAAAAAAGAAGGAATGATTAAAATTCATATTTAAATCTCAAAATAAGTACTTTACTTACTATAGGCTATTTCATGAAGTTATCCATATGTATGACTTTATGAACAAATGGAATATGTAATACAGTATGTCAGCCGCCAAATTTAAATGAATCATTAATATGGATGATATTTAACATAATATCATCCAAATCGGTGTTCATAAAGTCTTGCATATATAACCCAATGACAGCTTTATGAAATAGACCTCTGGTTATGTATGTCTCTTAAAACAAATAATTGTACATGTGTTATATCCCAAACTGGAAAATCTTTACTCCAAATATGCAGGCTACTACCATGATCAGTGTGGTGTTCATTCAATATTGTATTGTGTGCAGAGAATCGCCATGAATGAATTGATCAAAGATCAAAACTTTCATGTGCTACAAATTGATGATGAAGTTTGATTTGGCATGCAATGCTGTTAGTGATATAACATATTATTATTTAAGAACAGTGGCAGGTAAATGTTTTCATAAAAAAAATTGTTTTCATAAAAACAAGCTCTTATAGTAACGGAAACATATATATTGAGAATTATTTGATATGATTTAGAAGAAAGAGGCTAATGTTGAAAAATTAGGAAAAGAGGATGGTAGTCTATAGCTAGCCTCACAAGATTATCATAGGGTTTCTTTAATGATTTGAAGTGTATAAACTTGCCTCTCGTGTATTTTTTGTCTGGGTTGAGATGATGATGATGATGATGAAGATGATAATGATAATAATGATAATAATACATGTAATAATTATGCTTACTTAAATATTGCACTAAATACTAAATTTATCAGTGAATAATCCGCTCTTTTATCACTTATTCCATCAGAACAACCTTTCAAATTGCTTTATAAATCATTATAATCTGGAGGTGCATACACAATCTCCACTTCCTGAAGGGTATTTAAGCAATGCTCAGCCAACAACATTGCCATTCTACAAGGATAACCCATTATAACACCTGGGTGGAGAGTGGTTAAGTGTAATCCTGCTTATGCACACTTATTATATTGTGTGATTTGAACAAACAACCTGATTACAAGGCAAGAACTACCAGAACATACCATCATACTACATGTATATAGTTCCATAAAATTGAATTTTACTCATCCTTCCTACAAAATCCACATGATTATAGATAGAGTTGTGGAAATAAAATGAACACTCAAATGAGTATCTAAGAAAAAGATGAATTTCAATACAGAATGTATGATTTATAGTCTAAAATGACAGATTTTAATGAAAACAGGATGAAATGGAGACAAAAAAAATCATGCATAAATCATGATACAAGACATACAAAGTAGTGATAATGTCAATTCATAAAAATGCATAAAATGTAACAAATATTCTGATGAACCATCAATATATATACATGTTTTTCTTTATTATTTAACGTGTATGCTTACTTTAACAATATCTCAAGAAATATAGAATAAAGAGTCATTATAAATGCATAATAAAGTTTAAGATGCATACCAAAGAGTGCATTCAAGTTTACTATGAATTTAAAAATTACCAAAGTATAATGAAGCTACTTTGATCATAGGTCTAAAGAGGGCAGCTGAGCCTACATATTTTTGTAATTTTGCAGCAATCTTGGAAACCTTTATGGTACTTGCTAATACTATAATGTATTTGATCATATAATATATTCAATTTATACATATCTAACAGTAACCAATGTAACTACAACATTAATCTACAAAATCCTTTTTTACACTAGAAATTTATAGTATATATGTACACTGTAGATATATTACTAACCTTATAGATCTAAGAATTTTTTTAAATAACTGTGCTTGCAACACCTATATGATGCAATATACTAAAGTGAATAGGCCTACACTATCTAAGAATAGGTGACAATGAACTATTAATCCAATGCTTTCATATCATATACTGGGAGTCCAATATCCTATTGGGCTTGCTATGATCAATTTTCTAATCATTATTAAAGCAACTAATTTTCAATAATGTTTTCTATAACCTAAACTCTAGTTATATGCAATGTATATGAATTGTCAAAATTAGTATATATGATATGTGCAGAAAAACAAACCTGGTAAAATATGTATAAGAAGAAAACTGATTATGTATGCTGTTTTATTAGTTTGAACTATTACTATAGTAATTTGCTTATAGTCCCACTCCTTATGTTCCAAGTCATTCAATCACTAAATGATGGGATTATTATTAAGATGTCAGTTCAAACCATGCATGATGATGATAATGATATTCCAATCAGCTACAAGTATATATTTCCAGGAGTTTGTGTATAAACATTTGACTTCACACACAATATTTGAACTTTAAAATGCAACTGTTGCTGTTTGGTTTATTTTAATATCTTTAGGAACTTATTCATACTTCGATAAAACAGGCCAAAAGGTTTTCAATTTTTTCAGTTTTCTCTTTTTAACTTTTTAATGAGAGCATTTGATTCATTAGTGCTCTTCATAATATATTTGTTTTATCTCATTTAAAGTGTTTAAAGAAAGAAATAGCATAACAAACAACAATTTATCTCCCAAGCATTTAACTGCATGGTTAATTTTCAAAATGTTCCATCTTCATGTGAGAATATAACACCTGGAGAGCTGATTGTAACATAGCTGTCGGACATCACATCATTCTTTCAAACCATCCAGTAAAATGCAATCATCTTCCACACTAGATTATAAATATAATTATCTACATCCAAATGCAATCCAGTCACTTCATAACATTGATACCTTTTTGCTTTTTATTTGAATTGGGTTTGGATTTGTTTAAAACTTTGGAAGTGGATGATGGCTTTGTTGAATTGGATGCACCCTGTCAAAAGGAGAAAGAAAACAGGCCAAAGAGAAAAATAATACACTAACTGTAATAACATCTTGACAATGAGATTGAATTCATCTGCTCAAATAAAAAAAATACCAGCCTCCAGAATTAAATGAACTTCTTCCTGAAACAAGTAAATGTATTTTTTAATTTCAAAATGGAGTTTTATCAACTTGTAACTATTCTATCTATCAAAATGTTAATTTTATTTAGCAAGAGAGAAAGAGATCTAAGTAGTAACTTATAACTTGAAGATGATAATAATAAATGTAATCTTTTATAAATACAATTACATTATCACAGCAGTATGGGCTTGGCATATAAGAAAATAAAGTTGCATAAATGCATAAGAAATGCTGAAAATTCAGCATTTCCCATGTATTTACATGACTGTAACTGATATTGGGATGGACCAAGTCTATACAATTACTACTTTTTTTCACTAAGGGGTCTTTTAAAATTCATGTTGTGTTTAAGGTTTCATGAAAAATATGAGCAAGCATAATTACCATACAAAACTGAAAAGATATGCACATTTATTTTTATTTTACAAGAGCGAAACCTCAGTCAAATCATAAAGAGGATTTTGCAGAGTATGGGAAAGTATTTGAGATGAAATTCCACATGGTAGACAATCAAGACCTGCAAAAAAATGTGAACAGTACATGATTGGGAAAATAAATTATGTACCTAATTAATATATAATTTATAAATGACCATGTGTACAATTTCATAATCATCTGTAGTTGGACAGATATGCGTGTACACATTGTATGCAGCTTGCTAACAATCAGCCATGTACTTGCTGAGGTTGAGGCAAAGAATTTTTTTCTAAACACAAATATTGGCAGAACTACAAATAAGAAAGAATCTTTGCAATTTAAACAAATCTTGAATAACTGCAATGTTTTCAATCTTGATAACTGCTATAACAAAACATATTGCTTCAATTCCTAAGAAAAGAAATGAAGTATAAAAAAAATAAACAAAATCACAAATACATTCATGCAAAACAACATCAAAAGCATGCAATTTTGACACAATATAAATAAAAGTTTGGCAGCCAACATTTCATGGGTGACAAATTTTTGGGGTGTGGTGTGTAATAGAGAAGAGAGGGGTGGCCTTATACTCTACCTGAGCTACTAAACTTTCTGCACTACCAGCTACTTCTTCAGGACTGGGGTTATTTCTAGTCACAGATTGTTGAAGTGTCTTAGATTTGGTTAGTGACTTGAAGAAGGCTGCAGAGGGGTCGCGTGATGTTCCAATCTCTCCAGTGGAGTGCCTCTGAGCAAGAGGCTCCTTCACTACAATGTGACTCATCGTTGAGTTGGAAGCCGATCCCGTGGTGGGAAGGAGATGTGAACTCTGAGTGGTAGGGCGGGGTGCAGGGGTGTGAAGGGAGGATCGGATCCGACGTGGGGAAGAGGGAGGTGTAAGCCACATTCGTCCTGTCGAGTTGCGCGTCTTGCCTTCGGGCGTCATACCAGCTACCGCCATGACCTACGAAAAATAGAGGGGGTAAGGAACACGGCAAACCATCACATGCACCACTGCAACCATACGTACAAACAAACAACAGTCAAGAGAAAACTTCCTTCTATCCACTGGGACTGGTTAGAAATAGACTCACAGATCATGTCTTAGGATTCACAATCATAGAGGGACATCACAGGTGGAAGGTGAATACTTGTTTTCACATGGTTATGTTATCAATCATTAGTATCATAAGAATCATACATACAATTAATGATTAGTAGATTTCATTATTCGGTCTTTGAATCCTTTTAAAAAAAATTTAACAGATTATATTTGGACCAAAAAATATTGATCTTGAAAAAAAAAAGTTAACAAGTGTATCATAAAATTTGCACGAATCTTTAGTTTTACAAAATTTTCTTTTTCTTTTTTTTTCTTACTTTTTCTTTTCTGTCTTTCTCTCTTTGACCTTTTTCATTCTTTCATTTTCCTTTTTCAATTGAATTCCTATGGAACCTGATATAATTAGGCTGGAAATACGATAAAAATTGTTGACAGATGCCTATCAACAAATTTAGGAAACCCCTGTTGAAATGGAGTAACTTTAAATGACCTTGTCCAAATTTAAAAAACTAAAAAAGGAATGACAAATGATGTCATGCCAACCAGTAATAAACAGGCCATGTTCATGCTTCATTCAATGATTCAGGCTTGATAAAGGATTATTGACGACATGCTCTGGTGTTCCAATCGCCTATTTTTTTTAATGAAAGACGCAGTGCAGTTTCACAGAATCCAATACTTCACAGAGCACAGAAAAATGATGGATTATCACCTTGTCTTTTATACCCCTCATGAAGAGGATTGAATATTAGTGAAACATGGTGATAATGATCTAGAAGTACAGAGGCACCAGAATATGCTGAAAGGACAGAAGATAGGAAGGGCAAGCCATTTATAAATGATTGCTTGCTGCTACAATCCTTTGTCTGATCATAACATTCTGTTGTCATTGAAGAGGTATGACGCATCACAGTAGTCCATGGATAGAGGACATGTGTACGTTCTACACAGATATGTGTATACAGGATGAAAGGGTTGTGAAAACATTAATTTGAGAAAGAACAATGGCTGCCAAAGAACATACAGTCAAAACTAGCTGCCTAGATTAAGAAATACTAAAAACAATGCACTAAGGGGTTATGATATCTTCAGTATATCTTATCCAGTGAAATGTGGTAAGAAGAATAGCTGAAAGAGCTGCAAGAATTTGATTTGAAACAAACACATTTTCATCATTTTTATGCAACATACATTATTACTGAATAAGAAGAGCTCCCCACAGCAGCTGCACATGAAATAACAGAAAATGAAGTTACAGTATGACCACTTTCTAAAAAATCAAACATTTTGACAGTTAAGGTAAATGTCAACTCACCTGTGCCTGAGCTAGCTTGATAGGCACTGCCGTCTTACGATCCCCTGCAGGCACTAAACCATCTGATTTGCCAACACACGAGGGCAGCAGCAGCCGTCTGCTAGGTGAACCGGCAGGTGACTTGCGGGGACTGTGGGTCACACTGCGACTCCCTATACTCTCACCCTCAAGCTTTGGAAGACTTGTTTCAGTAGGTGATGGCACCGTCGTGGAGAAGTCCGGGGTAAGGTTGGCTGAGGGGGAAGGGTGGTTACTGGAGTTGTGTTGTGGGGGTGGAGTAGGACTATGACTACGGGATGATGATGGGGATCGTTGAGGGCTTAGGAGGGGTGATGTAGGAGGGTGGGATGATGTCTCTGAAAGGTTGTCCTCATCTTCCTCCTGGTAACACTCTGTTCTTAGGGTAGGGGGTTCCCTAGGAAAGATCAAACAAAATTTATCAGCAGACTTGAATTTTATTTTCTATTCACAGATTTTCTCCCAGAGCTGGTTTAATATACAGTACAAAAATACCTTTTCCTAACAGGTATTGCATATATGTTTGATTCTGCATCTTTGATGAGGGCTTTTAGTATAGCGGATAATATAATTAAATCCACATATAAATATTTTTGAATAAAAAATAAACAACGTCTGATTACCTGATGAATACTGAATATTCTTACTACCATGAGTCTTGTACAGGGACCACCTGATTTGAATCCCACCATGGACAGAAAAGTCCTTTGACAAAGCATTGATCTACATTTGCTACATTTAACCAAACTGAGGTAAATGGATCCCTGGATTGAATTGTCCTTAAAATGCTGAAATGCTTTATTGGTAGCTATGCTAAAGCCAGAGTAATAACTTTGGAGTGCCAGAAGTGTCATATCTGACAGACATGGACGATTTGCAAGAACCCACTGTTACTATTATCATTATTACTTTTCTTTTAGCTGAAATTAAGATTTCTTATGATGGTGAAATAACCTCATTCCAGGATAGTCATAATAACTATATAAAACATGGATTACATATTAAAATTTGTACATCGATCATGTCAAAATTACAAAGGGAGTTACATTTTGGAGAAAAAGTGGTTCACATTGTTAAAATAATAAACAAAATCAGAATGATTCATTGCATTTCAATAACAGAGGTTTTCTTCAAAACACATAAACAGATTCACAGAATTTATATAGTACCACATATCTGTTAAAGGGGATCTTGATGATAGAGAAGAAAACAACTGGTACAAAATGAATATGTGGCTGTTAGTGAACTACTATGTTCTAAAATTATGATAATAAATCCAAACTTAAAGGACAAAAAGAAATTCAGATAATAATTTGGATAAATTAAATTCTTTTCAGAAACTATCATATCTATGATTATCAATCTTCAAAAAAAATTGTCCATTGTGTATCGCTCACAATATACAGGATCCAAATGCATAAAAACTTACTATCATTCTCACTCTGACATAAAGCTTTCTATGGTAGTTACCATTTGTGAAAAATCTACATTAGTAGGTTTGTATACAATAGGACTCAAATCAGTAGTATCATGATTATTAGAAAAGACCAATGCACAAGGTTGTAAAGGTAATATCATACATGTACCATAATAACATGTATCAATTAAACAGTCATAGTAATACATACTCATACACAGTGTAGAGGCTTCAAAAAGTGAATGAGAAAATACAATTCATGAGAAAAAAGGTGCTTAGTAAAATCATACTTAGAACAGTACTCATATACTTTTGTTGTAAATTCTCACAAAAAAAAGAATGGAATGATTTGATTTATTGGTTTCTTAATATCATATTCTAAATTGAAAAAAAAAAAAATCTTACATAGATATTATTTTCATACCAATTGGAGCAACTCAAAAAATCATAATTCAATAATTATATCATGAATCAATTTAAAAAAAATTATTATTTGTAAACTCAGAGTCGTTTATCTCATATTTCAGGCATAAATCAATTACCTTACTCTTGTTTATTTTATGTTTCAAATTTGTTTTTTCATTTTCAATCAATATGTTCTTGATATTTTACAATATTGTTACGGAGGAAGGCCAGGTTCAAGTAATGTAATATACTTTTCAAGTTGACACAATCCTATTTAAAAATAGATAAATAGTGGTGAGAAAAATACTGAATGGAATTTCCTGCTAAGAACTCTGATGCGAAGGAACTAATTTTTTTTAAACAAAGTATGTTGGCAGTAAGGTAAAACAATTAACCATGCAACATCATTTCTCCTTACCTTGAGTAGTCCCTATAGGGTTCTCTGTAAGGCTGTTGATATGGTTCTGGATGATACTCTTCATCCGGTACCGGTGGTGAAGACGGAGACTTTGGTTCTACATCCTCCACATCATCATCATCATAAGGCGAATCAGGAGAATGATGATGGTTGTTATGATGATGGTGGTGACGATCCTCATTTGGAAGGAGGGGCTGTCTGCCTTCTTTTGTGCTGAAGAAAAGGTAAAGATTAATGTAGCTATAATCTCTTTACAGATTCCCCTGGAAATCTCCTGTGCATAGTTTATTCAAAAGAGTTTTCGATTATTATTTGATCAAAAAGAGCATACATGCTTTGTGTTCTTATTCCTAACTCATTGGTATGAAATAGAGAGGGAAAAAACATGGAGAAATATGCGTATAAAGTTGAAAGCCTAAATTTTTTCACAAAGGAGCATACACTTAATCATAATATCCCACAAGGCTCACATATATAATTTTTCCATTCTTGATTCTGGACCCCCCCCCCCTGCCCCTCTTCCTTAGAAAATGTGCTTTGTTGGGACATTGCAAAGCTGTGGCATACTAAGCCTGAGACAACACCATCCAAGTTACACGACTTACCTGTGTCTATTGCCAGGCCCTCTGTTATTGGGCATACCCCTTCCTCCGGGTATCCTGTTACCTACTGGTGAGAAGCCTCTTGTATGAGGTGAGGAAACCTGAAGGGAGTTGGCATTGGGGGAGTACGGCCCACCACGCCCCCTGATGGCTGATGGGGACTTGGAGGACATGTTGAAAGGGGACTTGTTCTGTGGATTGTGGTTGTAGTTGTTGAGACTGTTTGCTGGAGAGAGCTTGCGATGCTGATTGGACGGAGGCGCTATCACTAGGTTGGTGTTGGCATTGTTGGGATAGTAGGCTGGAGGGGGGTCGCGACCCTGGTAGTGGGTGTTGGCCATTGGGGTGGACTGGCGACGGTTGTGGTACATGTTGAGCACAGTGCCAAATAATGAGTGACTTCTCTGTTGATTTCAAATATAGAAAATGTTACTTATTTCTTAACAGGGATTTCTTATACAGTAGTCAGTCCGTCAAGTGAGATTTTCCTGTGAATGCTTAATATGACAATCACTACTACATATGATTGCTTGGTAATTTGACCAGTATATCCATAATATTGTTTGGGTAAGATGGTTCGTAGAGTCCAAGGTGTAACTTTATATGGGCAGATTAATTCAGAGTTCCGCCATTCCCTTATGGAAATTGGTCTGCCAAGGCAGGATATATGTGAAAGTGCATCTAAAACAAAATAGTAATGCAAAGTACATGCTATCCCTGACAGCAAGTAAATGAAGAAAAGATTATAGAACCAGGGAAGAATATGTCTATTTTCATTTTTTAACACCATTTATTTCAATATCTCTAAGAAAGCATGTTAAAAAAATGATCCCAAAATACTACTGCTATTCATGTGATCCAATTAACATAGCATAATGTTTTTTAATGAAAGTACAATGAAAGATATACAGACTTTGACAAGGAAAGCAGTGATTGTTGATGATATCTTACCCTATGATTTGGTTCTTCATGCTCAAACTGTTCATTCTCATCCATGCCTTCCAGGTTGCCTGATATAGCTCTCTTGATCTGTGGTCCAATCTCATGCAGGGTTCTTAATCCAGCCTGAGTATTGTCAACAAATTTTAATATTACTTGTAATAACATTGGTTAGGGCCCCTCTCAAAACCTACGATAAGTTGGCTTACAGCAATGGTTAGTTTCCTGTACAGTTTTCAGGAGCAGAGATTCTAGGTTTCAAAATGATATATAACTAGTCAAACTCATCCAACTATAACCCATGCATCTACTTGATTGAATGTACAATAAATTAATTAAGATAATATTAGAGAAAAACAAAGTTTGAGTTCACTCAAGTGTGTGGTGAGGCATAAGTTATGCAAGTTCTGTTGCAATTCTCATTAATACTTTTTTTAAATGCTTGAATGCTGTTTTTTGTTGAATTTCATTGCTCTATACTTTCACAGTAGGTCAAGAAAAAATACTATTCAAGTTTTTTTTCTTAATGGGGGGGGGGGGGGTTGAAGCCCAATTCATCCAAACCGTAATGACTATATTGGACTATTACCATGAATCTTGTTATGTAATTAATTGCAAGTTTAAGCTGGATAATTAAGTCTGATACTCATACATGGTTTACCAACCCAGTAAGGCATTCAATAAAATACCAACCAATATATTCTAGTCCCCTTCCCTTATAAAAATATAAAATATCCTTAGTAATTGCAAAGTCCCCTTCCATCATACAAAAATATAAAATGTCCTTAGTAATTGCAAATAAACCTGAAGTGCAAATGTGCTGTTGTCCTGCCCTGTAGCCTTCAGACCCTCCTGTTTGCGCTTCTTAAAACGACGGAAGTAATCCTGAATCAGGAATGTTGCATAAAATTTGCCCACTGTTACATCATCATCAGCTGTAAAATAAAATAAAGATGAATGCAATATTGGGTAGAAGTTCATCCATCAATTGTGTAAGTTATCAATTGAAATGGGATTGATTGCATGTATATTCTAATTTAATCAGCTGACTACAGAATTCTGTACAAGCCTTTCCACGGGCAGAAAGAGTTATGTATAACTTAAATCAGGTAAAAAAATATATATACTTTTCTAATTTTTGGCAATTTGATTTTTAACAAACCTGAAATTCCCATCTTAGATTTCAATATGTAAGTAATATAATGTGCCCTAAAATCTATGTTGAACAGCTGCTTCAATATTCACTTCTCTGTATTGTTCCACTGTTAATTTAAAAATATAAACATACATTTTTATGGCATGCCCATTACTCGGCTCTATGCCATTAAAAAACTATTTCATTACATTTTCTATTCTATGGCAAAATATGTGCAAACATATACAAATTGACTGTCTTCATCAATATTTTTATCACAAAGTCAGCCTAACTTCTTATTTCAAACAGAATAAATTCAGGTAATGTATGAGTAGAGTACCAAACACATAAATGAGAGGGCTTTACCTCCTGCTGGTGGAGCTACTTGGTCCAATAGTTTAGTACTCGTCCTCTTCCAAATCTTCTTGATTACTGTTCTAAGTTCCTCATTACATTGATCTATATTACCTATACAAACATAAAAACAACAAATGAAGTTATCTGAACATGAAATATAGAAGCATGTTAATCATATATCTTACAACGAGCCTGCCTTTACTGCAAATAATGTTTGCTTTTAATGAAAGACATACCATCAACTACAAAAAAATAATCAAACAAAATGATTTTCATATCCAAACTTTTTCTTATCTTACAAGTAAAACAGTAATGAAACATACATATGTGAAGTTCATATGCATCTATTGGGTTTTATGAATTGAAGAAAGGTGTTGCTTATGTAGTGAAGATATGTGATTGAAGTAAGTGCCATGTATCTAAATTCTATGCAAGATCACCAGTTTAAGAAATCACTGGATGATTTCTGAATTGATTTCAAGCAATAAAATTCTAGATTTTGGATTGAAATGCCTTGAAATAATTCGCTTCAATCATTTTCAGAAGTTCACAAGTTATTTGTCTCTCTTGATGGCAATTGTAAATTATGATATACGGCAATACATATTCTGAATATACATACCTTCTGTTTTTATTTTTAATGATGTTCTTATGAGGGCAAACAGTGTAGCATTGAACATGACCGTACCATCACTATTGAGTGGCATGTTCATTGTGACTAACCTCTGCAAAAATAAACAAATAATATACATATAATTCAAAAATTAATTAACTTTTAAAAATACACTTGTACTATTTAATGCATTTTTTTCAAAAATGTTTCAATTCATTGGAAATCTTGATATTATTCTTAACGAAAATTTGATAAAGCCTTTTTTCAATAAGTTCCTGAATATAGATTATTTTGGCAATGTATTGTAAGAAAATTAAATTTGACTTGATTAAAGATTGATCTTGATCATAATCCTTGCTATATAAATGTTTTCTTTTTTTTCATATTATGGTACAAAAAAATAATGTTCTATTTTAGCCAAGAAACAAGTATACTAATTTCAAATAAAAACACATCAGCATTGAAATATTAATTCATGCACTTGCCAATTTATAATTGTGCAATTGATAAGTAGTCTAAATACTTGATTTGAAATATTATGAGTTTAAGTCTAATCACAAAATAACGTGCAATGGTTAAGCAATAATCTGTTTTCAAAACTTTGAAACTAAACATGAAAAATGGGCACCTCATGGCTGATTTGGTACCATGTTGTCTGATTAATCACTGAACCATCAAAATGTGATACTTATGTAACATCTAATCACAAAATGTTTAAGTTATATAAATATAATTGATTTAAGGAATTACCTTGCATGCAATTCTATGAGGGCAAAGTTTCCCAAAACCTAAGGGAGGGGAAATGCAGCGCAGTAATGTTACTACATCTAGATGTTTGATGCGACCCCTGCGAGAAAGAAAAAAGAAAGAAAAAATTGTTATACTACTAAACTCATTGCTGACTTAATTTTTAATGCCCTCATGCATTATAGAAAAACAATAAATAAAACAATTTAATCTATACATGTAGGTTACCAATGAAATTCATTAAAATTGCATATTTCTTTATTAGTCCTCAGATTTGAGCAGATAAAGATTATCATTTACACTTTTGCAGTAATATCAGTTAGAAAACATTTTTTTCTTCATGAATTGACTTAAATTTTCTTGACTGATCAGGCACAAAGGGGAAAATAAGGTAAAATATCCTTGCAAAAGGGAAGTATTTTACAATACATATATACACTTTGAGAGATTCTCTATTTACAAGAATGTTCCTTGCCACTCCTTTTTGCAAATATGATAATGCACAAAAAAGAAAAGAGCAATGTTTAATGAATATCTATTGTAATTCAAATAAATCAAATTTCAATTTTCACAACCAAAATCAAAATTTCTATCACATAGAAAATGCACTGACAAATGACACACAAAAATTCTAACTTAGATATTCACTTGAATTAATTTTAGTCAAATTTAAGAGTCCAACAACAGTTTTTTGTCAACCCTTCTACATGAAAATTTCATCTTCCCTATTCATTATTCAGGACAAAGTTATGTATCCTAAATTCACTGAAATTCATTTCAGACTGTGTCATCCTTTTTTTTCTTATTTACTTTTCATTGCAGGATCAAAATAATAAAACTTGGCCAATAAGTTGGCAACTCCAAACACTACCCATTGTTTAAATGTACATATTATTGAGTTGACTTACGTTGCATCTGGATCAAACTCTGACCATTGTCTGACAAACTCATCTAAATGATGTGGTCCTAGAATTGACCAATCACGTGTTAGATAATCAAAATTATCCATGATGACAGCTACAAATAAATTAATGATCTAGAAAACAAACAAAAATATGTTCATTATGTACATGTAGCACTAGTGATTTGGTCATATGTCAGTTCTCAGTTAACAAAACAATAAGGTACTCTGGGTTTATTAAGATTATCATTATAATTCCATGAAATTCATTCATGAAAACAACATAAAAAAGCTCACCCTCTGGCATTAGTTCAATGCATGATGAAACACTTTTTTCAAATCACGATATCAGAGGTAGATATGAATATACTCATCACAGATGGAAAAAGTTGGTCATTAATAAATGTCATTAATTGTAACATAGATAGTTTTCCTCAAGATAGGTCAATCAATTTTCTTTTAAAATCTTAACCTTAAGTTGTTATTTGCAAAACGTGAAGGAATGAGTGCCAAATATTACATTCCTACTTTCTTATCAAAGGTATTAATCACTATAAAAATAATATATCAGATGAAAAATTATGTACATGTAATCTATGAACATAATACAAAGGCAAATATGAAGTACTGGGATTTGTAAACATGAAATTAACAAAGTGAACAAACTTTGTGGTAAAGTTTTGCATTTGTGAGAATTACAGGATTTTTATTGTAATGAAATGGTTTCATTTGTAATGGATAAAACCTAAATTCCTCTCAAAAGTTTTGGTAAATTGCCTAGATGTGGCTGACAGTCAATTAATACATTATGTGAATGTGTGTGTCCTAAAACTTGTATGCCTTGGTTAATATGAATAAAAAACTTTTTAGTAGAAGTATTGTATGATTTTACAGGAACATTCATTTAAAAAAATATCTGTATATTATTTATGGATATCTAATCACTAAATTTTTAAGATAGGTATTCAGGTGGGAGATTAAAGAAAAATAAAAACAGTTTCAAGAAAGGTCACTTAATATCTAAAAATCTTAAAGTCAAATTTTTAGACAATCAATAGCTGAAAAAGAATCAATGGCTGAAAAAGAATCAATGGCTTTTACATTTTTTGTGAGGTTGGAATATTGAAAAACCTCCTGATTAAATATAAGTACTTATTGTGAATTTATTTTCTATTGACAAGATCTTGGTGGAAAGAAATATATTATAGGCTCTGTCTTAATAACCAATTGATGTTCTTACAAACATCATTGTACAACTCACCAGGAATGAACAGATGCTGTAGAAAGAGATGAAATAAAAATAGGCAAAATCATTGCCACATATGTCTTCTTCATTTTTGTGACAAGGAGCGTTGGGTGAATGAGCACAAGCCATCATGATCTGCTGCCAAGCTTCACCTGTAGCTGATCTGAATCCAAGAAGATGTTGTTTTAATAGAGAGAAAAGAAAGAAAATTGTTTTAACCATATGCTGAAAGATTATAGATTCTAAATGCTCATGTTCGTGCAGTCATCCATCCATTCACTCATCTAGTGCTTTGGCCCTCCGTCCATTTGTTACTTTATTCAATTTTCTTAACTTTCAATTACAGCACATTCAAAACATATGGGGAATCCCATGAAAACACTAAACACGTTTGTACAACCAAGGCAAATCTTTTTCCATTCTTACCTAAGTTCATGTACTGCTTAAGACATGATAATATGGAAGCATTACAACCTTTTCTATGAGGTAGAAACCAAAGACAAATTATTTAAACAGGGTCATACAAAAAAAGGGGTTGGACATACATACTTTCAAATATGGATTTTCCATAAAGCAATTTTACAGATATAAAGGCAATTTAAACACAGATCAAGTTAGTATTGTGTTTACAAGTTCAATTTAGATGAAATTATACAATTGAATTTTGAATCTCTGAAGAATGTCAAAAGGCGACTCACCTGAATAGCACCATTACAGCAAGAGGGAATGTACGGAAGTTATTATTCCGATTTATAGCATCATCCAATGTTATCTTGATTCTACCAAACATCTGTAAAATAATATTTCAAAATAGATTTCAAAAAGCAATATCATCAGTGAGAACATTTTAAACCTTTTAATTGTCTGTTTTATCAATAGAAACCTTCTTTTGCCTCAAAAGAGTTCTCTACCGTAATAAGAAAATTGTTTTTTAAAAATGCCTCAAAATAGTTCTCTACCGTAATAAGAAAATTGTTTTTTAAAAATGAAGATTTCACCAATGCAATTATTTCAAAATAAGGCATTTTTTATTAGTTCTTAAATTTTTACTTTTGAAATAAATGTTTTCAACAGCCACAGAAAATATAAATTTGGGCTAAATTCTAGTAACTTCATTTTGAAAGACAAACAAGTTTTTATCCTTTAATTCAAAAGTTATCATTCTATCTGTCAAAAATAAACCCAAAGCCACATGGATGTTGTTTAAATTTCTGTGTCATATTTTAAATATATAAAGTAAGAAAAACAAACATGCTGACAAATATGCTAATTCTGTACTGAAACTCATTAAAATGATTAGATATATAGTTACATCTCCTACCTTATTCTTACATAATTTGGCTTGTTAATGAGACATAAAAAGGTTTTGGTTTAAAGAGAAAAGAATTATGCCCCAATACCAGCATTCAGAAAATCATGTTTTTCCTACTTCTATGTACAACAAAGTGACATTTTTATTCAATTTTTTTGGTAAGAGCAGTACATTTACTGATTATTCAATGTAATCCTTATGAGGTTTAAGACTTTCTCACTTATAAGACACAAGTTTAGATATACATTTCCTTTTCTGTGCACCATCTCCACTTTTATTTCCAATATAAAAGACACAATTTATCAGATAGATTAAATAAGCTTCTATTCTACTTACCTGCATTCCAATAACAGCATATACAAAAAACAACATGACGATTAATAACGCTACATATGGCAGGGCCTGTGAAGAGATAAAAGAGAAGTAGAACATGAAAAATTACATGAACGAAAATGCATAATGAGTTGCATTATAATTCATTTCAGAATTCAACATTGTTATAATTCAATCAATAGAGAGATCACAGCATCATGTATTCTGTGATGAAATTGAGGGGAAAGAAATTGGGAAAGCAGTAAAAATAAACAGTGAATAATTTTCAACCAGACTCCTGGCGAGACTCAGCCTCACCGACGCACTGTTCAAGCTACGAATGCAGTGTACAAAATTACCTTAAATCAAAAGTCAATTGTCCATACATCATGTAACGGCATCTTGCTGGCAACTGTGCTCCATACTTTATTTTCTTTAACCTTGGTCAACTACATCTCTCTCTCTCTCTCTCTCTCTTTAGTCTTCTTTTATGGTGGCAGCGGTGGGATTTACTCAACCCTACATATCAGGGTCTGATTGTGATTATCATCAGACACAATTTGTAGTAATTTGGCAAACAACTTCTCTTTTCCTTTCATATCTCAATATGACCAAATCTTTTTAGGGTAAGGACAACTTGTAAAGGGTGGACTCCTTTGGCAAAGAACACAATAATATATTCACTTGAAGAAGGTTATTAAGGTTATTTACCTGGAAAGACTTGATAAATGTCCACAGCAGAGTCCGAATTCCTTCTCCCCTGCTTAGGAGCTTGACCAATCTCATTACTCGAAACAATCGGAAGAAGTTGATGCTAAACTGCTTCTTCCCATCATTCCCCTGCAACATATCAATCAAGGCAGGAATAAGTATGACAATAAAACAGATAAAATGGTAAATTGATATCTGGTTGTCATATTCTGCCATTAATTCTACATTCACTTTGTTTCTACCCTCTGTTGATTGTAATCTAGATCTCCCTAAGTGCTATATTTATAAACAGATGTGTTCATCATGATTCAGTTTAATTTTTTACAAAAAAAACCCAGGAAATAACCTGAAATGCTCTATCTAAATACATGATGCAAATTATAATCTGGTGTCACATAGCTAAATCTACACTTTTATAGAAAGAGAATTGAATACTTAAATTACTTGAATTAAATCACTATTATCCATGCTCTAAGCTTTCAGATTAGGAAATATACAAGACAGGCCACGAGCAAATTGCGATAGGATGCTAATAAAGGTAGGTTTGAATTTCTGGAGTATCCGTGGGGGTTAAGACTAAACTTAGTCAGCATAACAAACATGTTTGTAGGATTTTTTACAGTGCCATAATTTTAGCTATGACAGAGTATAATAATTCAGAAAGTTGGTAATCTGTATTGTATGTCATAAATTAGGATGTAATATGACTTTATATCAGTGCACTGTCATTATCTATGCATCACATGCCTAGTTCTTCCATGGTCAGGCAGAGACTTTTTATTTTTTTAAATAATAGTTTGAGCTTTATAAGCAAAATTAATCACTATAATAATTGTTGCAATTAGTATTATTATTCTCTCCCCATCATACTCATTGCCATAATCATTCATTCTTTTCTTACTTATAATAAAAATACAAACTGTCATACTATGCCATAACTCACTGTTACACCATTAACAATGTTTACATCTGATACGACTTAAACACCCACAAATATATTTGTTTCCTCTCCCTTGTTACCTCAACATTCTCTCTTGTTCAATGCATTTGTTAATTTCTTCCTCATTATAATTATTCTCTTCTAATTCCTAGCTATTTTCCTTTATCATCCCCTCCTCCTCCTTTTCCTTTTCCTTCTCCACCTCATCCTCCTCTTTATTTTTCTCTTTCATTGTCTTTTCCTCCTCCTTTCTTCTTCTTCTTCTTCTTCTTCTTCCCCTCCTCCTTCTCCCCCTCCTTCCCCTTCTTCTCCATTTACCTTTTCTTCTTATTCCTTTATTCATCCACCTCTCTATCTCTCTCTCTAACAACTAAACTGAAATATCAGTTATTGAAAAAAATTAACCCAATTATTATGGTTGGCAAACAGTAAATTGAGGACTGAGTAAGATTCTCAGAAAAATGACCATGAATTTAAACATGCTGAGATGACTACAATGCCAAGCTTAAATCTATGGAGGTATTTTACTAGTATCTTAGTGTTTCATAAGGAGTGGTGTATTATATGTGCATATTCTCTATCCTTGTGCAAACTGGAATGGAAACAGTCAAATTATATTTTTTTAATTTAATATAAGATAGATGGATATGGCATAAAATTTAATATATATTTAGGGTGTGTCAGTAATAGGTGAATATGATTGATAATTATGTACAAGTTTAAATGCACCATCATATGGGCTTTAAATACAGATACATACTAAACATCTGCCAAGGTCCTAAGGCAAGTTCAGAATGGTGCTAGGGTCTTTACATTTAGCAATACTATTCAGGAAGTGAATTTTATAAGGTCTTTTCAAGTGTATTTCTCATTCAGAGGAACCTATTGTGAGGGTGAGAAATTAGTATGTGCAGAATATAGAGATAATTTGAGAGGGGGTGGGATAAGTCTTGAATCATTTACCGCTGTAACAACCTGCGAAGGGTACATCCCAAAAACCACATGAAGCCGCCGAAACGATGAAAAAGGGAGATGGAAAAAAGGAGAGATTTTAATGATTTGAATTATCTCCTTGCTTTGTTATTAGATGTATGTCAGAATAGTATTAAAACAGCACTTTGACAACGATACATATAAAACACTCACATTTGTGAACTTTAATGACAGTTAACAGAATACTCTGCTTGCATCATCATGCATGTGCATATTGTGAAAGTTTTATTCACATCTACCATATTCAATTCATTTAAAAGGTTAAGCAGAAGATATTCAGAATTTATTTTGAAATATTAATTTTGGTGATTTTTTTTCAATTTAAAAGTATCAAATAATGCATCATAAAAAAAAATCAATTCCAAACATATAAAGTTTTATGATTCTTATTCTTAATGTTCTTGTATCCTTTACAACTTAAGCAATGAAATAATTCAATTTCAGCTAGCAAATTAGCTTGTATGCTCTTATTTCATTATAAAGTGACAATTTAAGCTTCTATGCATTAAAAAATAATGTATTCTTGCTTTCTTGAGAATGTATGCGTGACATTGTGATGATTGCAAAAATGCACAAATAGATTTGAAACTTAAGTGAGAATTTGTATGAAGTGTTAAAATGAGTGAAGCACAAAACAACAAACATTTACACATTTACATGTACAATGAAACTGACACAACATCTAGTGTATGTTATAGGCAGAGTGAAAGAAACTGATATCATCACATGGAATATCATTCTTCATAATATATATATATATAGTTATTTATAATGTTCAGCTTATCATGTAAATGCAACAGATGTGATAAAGATCAAGAATTTGTTAATACTTTGGAATATAGGTATGATATGTCAACATTTAAGTTTGAATTATGCCTTGAATATTGTTACGTTGTCTTCCTTTTTTTTAATATTTCCATTACAACATATCAATAGAAATAGATCTACATGGGTAACCAAAGCACACAATACTCATATTCACACTACACCCTTTATCTATTCATATAGACAATATATGAATCTAACTAATTGGATCAGTATCTAATAAAAACACACATTATTGACTGAAAGGCCTCAACAAAATCTCGGCAAATTTGTGAAGGCTTCACAAAGAGAGTGAAAATGTGAACAGATTGTGCATAGACTTGATTCTACAAGGCTCACAGAAAATAAACAGAACTGAAAAAGAAATCACAGAATATTGGTAATCTACTAAATGTAGACCATTGTATACACAAAAATAGTGCTGCCAGATTTTACACAACGGTGCAAACGAGTACCAGCATGTTGTGCATGAGCTAAAATAGACAGTTTAAAAATATTTGAAATATACAATTTTCTCTCTTTAGTATCAAACATGTGAAAAGAGCGGTATTTATTGGTTAGCTGCACAAGAGCCTCAATATTGATAAAAGATATAAAAAGGGGGAAAAGGAGAAGATAGTCTAGATAAAAGATGTATATGTAGACACAGCAAGAGAGATTGCTAACATTAGTGTTAAGGATGCCAAGTAAAAGAAAATACTGAATCCTTTCAATTTGTTATATGCACTATATAACGACACACAGGTAAAGAACAATTGATTAATGTTAAAATAATTTGTATCATACTTAAATAAATTAAAATCCATACAACGTAAAAGGAAAATTTATAAACATATGCTGTTGATCAAATAAAGTTATTAATTGAATATGTTGAATGACTTTATATAATTTATTTCTTAATTAAACAAAATGAAAAGGAAGTCCCGATTTTTGGTCCTTGATTTAATTCTCCCCTCCCTGTTATGTTATAGAATTAAAAAAATACCCAAGTCATCACTCAGACATAAAGTAGAATATACTTGATTTCATTTTTTATTCTCTCTCATTTAAATATATATATCTTAATTCAACCACAATGTCTTATATAATTATGACAGATACAGATTAGAAATCTGTTAATGCCTATTCATATCATCATTTGGAGGAAATTAAACAATACCCAACGGAAACTTGTAAACAAATGCATTTTAGGTAAGGGATTGGGGATTCATTGTAATGTGGGGAAGGAGGGAGGACCATGCACAAACTAAGAAAAAAAATAATTCCAAAAAAATAAATTGGTGAAAGCATATCACAACATGCACATAATTCAAACAAAGTAGCCAACACTACACATGTGAAACTAAATTAGGCATACACATGAAATAAAATTTGATAAAAAAAAAACAGTAAAGCTGAATTATCATCCAACTTAACAAACAGCCTATCATACTCTCAATCAAATAAAATGTATGTGCATGTCTCAGTATTAAAACCTCAAAGCCAATTTGAGAATAAATATAGAAACACGTTTTTTTTTTATTCTTTGG